>NC_044044.1:31305368-31617983 GCF_901765095.1 Microcaecilia unicolor
CTCTTTCTCCTCTCCTCCCTGTCCCCTCCTCCGTATGTAGAAGAAATTAAGTTCACCTTGGATCGCTTGCATCGTGCAGACAAGCAGCTCCGCATTGACATGGTGCAGCCCGAGCAGTGAGTATTATCAACACACTGCAGGTTTCCTCATACCACTGGTGAAACCCCAAGATAATGGGATAGGGGACAGTAAGGCAGGCCTTGAGTTCCCAAAAGCCTTCGTACTTTCCAAATCAGGAGTGCAGCCACTGGGAATGTTTCCAACAGGGGAGCACTCTCAGGCTGAGGTGCTGGCTTTTTAAAAGCGTGTGTCTTCAGCTGTGCAGCGAGGACGAAAGTTAGAAAATAGAATAAAGGGGAACCCTTGTGGAACAGGCATTTAATTGCAAAAAAACCAACAGAGTGCTTGGATAGAAGTACATATAGTACATAAGTTTTGCCATACTGGGAAAGACCAAAGGTCCATCGAGCCCAGCATCCTGTTTCCAACAGTGGCCGATCCAGGTCAGAGATACCCGGCAAGATCCCAAAAATGAAAAAACATTTTATACTGCTTATCTCAGAAATAGTGGATTTTCCCCAAGTCCATTTAATAACGGTCTATGGACTTTTCCTTTAGGAAGCCGTCCAAACCTTTTTTAAACTCCGCTAAGCTAACCGCCTTTACCACATTCTCTGGCAACGAATTCCAGAGTTTAATTACACGTTGAGAGAAGAAAAACTTTCTCCAATTCGTTAGAAAGTGGTATCTTTTTCATCTTAAAAAGATATTAAACTATTTACGTTTTCAGAACCACATTCCCTGAGTAAGAGACCTTAAATTAGTCCTGTATGTTTGTCCTGATCAAACCAGGAGCTGTAGAAAGAAGGAACTGTCACTTTAGTGTTGTAGAAATGAGTTGAAACAGTTTTTAGCTCGATAGGGGGGGTTACACAACACTCTGCACAGCAGCCTCTACAGAAAGTGATAAATTATAGTTTTATAGCAGAGCAGCAGCTGCAGAGGGGGGGGGCAGCGTTAAAGTATTATACAACACCAGGTATGCAGTGAGAATGCAGATAACCAAGGGCATTGGTATGGTTTCTTCACCCTCCCTTCTCATTTTGACTACCCCCTCCCCAGACCTGGTCTGCTGCTACCGGATCCTCTGTCCGTCATGATCATGACAGAAGGTGCTCTGAATCCTTTCTTTGGGGTTATGGATGTGGAGCCCGATCTCCCCAGCCCAATGGACATCCCACAGGTAGCTGTACCTCTCAATCTCTTCTAGATAAACTCTTCTGCCTGTCTAGTTATAATCTCTCTGAAAGACGTCATTCCTTCTCTTCCGTATCTGTGCAGGTCTTTCTGTCTTGCTATCTGCATCTCTCTCGGTCTATTTGGATTTCTCTGTTTCCATGTTTTTTTTTTTCTGTGGGGGGGGGGGGGGGGTTGTCTTTCTCTTTTGTTTCCTTTTGTCTTGGTGTTTTGATTTGTCTTCAGGCATTTTAAGAAAGTTTAATGTGACTGTTTATTAAATCATTTTTATTTTTGATTTATTATTGGTATTTTCTTACTATATTTTTATATGTTTTATGGTACTGTACACCACCCAGGGATGGACAACATATAAATAAATTCATGACTGCCATTTCTCTCTGTCTCTGAAAGGTACGCTCTCTTCTGAAGACTCCAAGTCCAGAGCGGAGGCGAATGGAACGAACTCCTCCTAAACCTTGTGAGTGCATTTCCAACAACCTACTCCCCCGCCCAGTGGCGTAGGAAGTGGGGGGGGGGGGGGGGCGGGAGGGGCGGTCCACCCCGGGTGCACGCACTCGGCGGGTGCTGGCCCCGCTGGTTCCCTGCTCTCTCTGCCCCGGAACAGGTTACTTCCTGTTCCGGGGCAGAGAGAGCAGGGAACCAGCGGGGCCGACGCAGCTCCGAGTGACGTGCACTCGGGGCGGATCGGCCCTCCCGCAGGTAAGAATGCGGTCCGGGGGGGGGGGTGCACCGCAGAGGGGGGGGGGTCGCGCCATGCTGCACCTGGGGGGGGGTGCGCAGCGGCGACCCGCCCCGGGTGCCATTAACCCTCGTTACGGCACTGCCCCCGCCCTCCCTCCACACATACAGACATGGCAATGATGCATACACTCTCACAGAGACTTTAACTCTCTTATCGTTTGTTCCTGTGTATGACCTCTTTCTCTTGTCTCTTTCCCAGTGCCAGACCTGGAACACCTGATATCTCCCGAGAAGATCACACTGAGGGAAGAAGAGCCAATTAGGTTACCAGAGGTGGAGGTGGGTGTAGTGGGAATTGGGAGCTTCCTTCTCTGTGCGTGTGGGCACTGAACCCCCACATCTTTTCTGCAGCCAGTGACCCCGTCTATGTGTTTTCTCCCCCAGCTTGAGAAAGATCTACGTGAGGTCACAGCTGAGGAGCTTGACTTCCTAATGGCTATAGAACCCCCGTTTCCGACGGAAGAGGTTCCCCGTGAGAGACGTGTTGCAAAACCACACAGGAAGCGCTCAAAGGAGGAGGGTGAGGCTAAGTCAGGGGAGTAGGTGGAAGGAAAATAATGCTACAGTTCTAAAAGCACTGCGCTGGTGAAATGTGTAAAACAGACGTGTGAAGGGACCTGTCAGATTCCCGATTTACATCCGAAGGTATTGGTTGAGCGTTGTACTGAGTCTGTCTGTTCTCAAAGTTGAGCTGAACTTAATTTTCTTTCTCCTCCTGCAAGCCTTCCAGACACATAGATTTATGTCATTCCACCAGCAGATGTAGACAGAGAACACAGCTTAAGTTTATTTTATTTATTTATTTATTTAAAATATTTAGTGCCCACACTATCCACAGCTAGCTTTTCCAGAAACATCATATAACATAACAATTTGTTCTTATATTCCGCAATTACCTTAACAAAGTTCTATGTGGATTACAGACAAGAGAATGATTCAGCTAACCAGAAAGTACAATGATAAAAAATTAAAATTAAAACCGTAAATTATTAATTGTAAAAAAATAAGATTAAAAAATCTAAAGATTCAAAAGAAATTTCTGAAACAAAAAGTCTTCAAATCTGTTATAAAATGAGTATAATTCACTGTAGATCGCAAAGAAAGAGGTAATTTGTTCCAATGAATTGCAGCCTGCTAGGAAAATAATGAATTAAACAGTATTTTAAATCTTATCCCTTTAGGATTAGGATAAGCAAAAAAAAGGAGTCACGAAATGAATATAGAGCATGATCTGTATTATAAGCCCTGGACATTGGACCATCTGAATTAGATGTATGTCGGGTGCCCTCTCTGTGTTGTATGACTGGGTCCCTTTTCCATATATACCATTGGCCGCTCTCTCATTTTTTTTTGTATCTCACCGGCTGCCATTTCTTTCAGAGGCCAGGGAAGAGGTGCGCAGGCAAGAAATGGAGGTTCTAGTAGCACGGTCACCTCCATCAAGGTACAGGAGAAGTGTTAGTTCATCTCTGCTGCTGTGAGCAGAGACACACCGATGTAACATGTGCGCTTACTTAACATGACCTCACACATGTATGTACGTCAGCAAGCATGTACCTAGTGCCCTTGTACACACTTCAAAGCACTTTGGGAGGCTAAGTTCCATAGGTTTCTATGGAACTTTGGGAGGCTAAGTGCTTTGAAAATGAGCCTCACTGTGTTGTACACAATGGCCTAATAACCAAATGGTTAGAATAATGGGCTGAGAACCAGGGAACCAAAGGTTCAAATTCAGCTGATGCTTCTTGTAACCTTGGGCAAGTCACTTCACTCTCCATTGCCTCTGATATAGACTTAGATTGTAAACCCCCTGTGGGTAGCGAAATAGCTCAAGACAAGTTATAGATCATGTAGAGGAGCTATCAGTAAAAGGTATGAGCTAAATCCAAATTAATTAAGGAACACCTACACAGCATTGTTTGTAGTCACTCATCCAAGCATACACTTGCACTCATTATTTCACACATAGACAGAAATGTACATTCACAGCATTCTTTGCTATTGGCTTCACTCTACAGGCTACGAGAAGAACTGGGACCAGAGTTTGACTCTATTGTACTCTTGCATGAAGTCACCGGGGAGCCTATTCTCGTGCCACCTGTTCTAGCCATCCCCCCAGGTGAGTAAAAACCACCTCCTAATACGTAGGTTCCTCTATTCCAGAGCCTGTGGGATAGTTGTGTCCATCAACCATCAGGTGGAGATAAAGAACTGAAAATTGAGCTGAGACACTCTCTCTCTTGGCATCCAGTTTTCAGTTCTCTATCTCCACCTGCTGGTTGATGGATACAACTATCTCACAGGTTCTGGAATAATGGGAAGGTCTAATGGAAAGAATTTCATCAGGCAAGATCTAATTTCTCCTTTTGCCCTATGAGAAGGTATTGAGTTAGTGAAGTAGCCTGCAGTGACCGGCTTTTAATCATTTAATGAGAAAATGCCTTCACTCTGGCGAACTCCATTACTGAGACAAAGAGATTAGGTGTAAGCGATAGACTCCAGAAACGGAAGACTCGGTTACTGAGTCACTTTCGCTGATGCTAGTACAAGGAGGCTCTCGTTACTCGGACAGGGGACAGCCAGCTTCTTCTATCTGTTGGACCAATTTTTTTTATTGTGTTTTTATGCTTGCTTATTGTTTTATTTGCGTAAATTTGATGTTTTTATTTTTTTGATTTTCAACTCTTCGATTTTGATTATTATTATTAATGTTCATGCAGAAGCTGCTCAGAATTGTAAGATGGGTAACAATGCATCATTAAAAAAAAATAAGTAATCACTGTTTTTTTTTTTTTCCTCTGCCAATTGGCAGAAGTGACTCCTGCTGAGGTGCGAATGCCTCCACCCCCTTCCATCCCTGTCTCTGTCTCTCCAAAAGCTGTAAGAGCACCTCTTAGAAGTCCTCAGGTAAGAGACCACCTCTTAGCAAGTGATATTGTAATATCTCCTTACCTTTTGTTTTCCAAGTGCTTCATTCATTTCATGGTAGTAAAATGGGGTTAGGCTTCTTGCAGCACAAGGTGTAATCTGTCTAACATCCCAAACAGCTGCTGCTACCAGAAATCTTTGACCTTCCGCCTATCAGACCACGTAGGCGGCGCCGCCGCCAGCTCCGCTTCGTAGATGAAATGTTGCAGATACCGCGGCAGGAGATGGAGGAACAGATTGCGGACGTTCATGCACATTGTCAGCTGCGGGTCAGTGTGCAAGTACAGGTGTGTGTGTGGGGGAGGGGGGAGTGGAAGAGCATCCCCTTTGCAGGTAATGGAAGCAAAGTTGGTATTTAAGAGCGGGGAAAACACTGTGCAAATCTATGCAAAGGAGGGGAGGTAAACCTGGAGACCAGTTAAGAGTTTGTGGTACTGCAATAAGAAGGAATGATATGGGCATTCTGTTTGGATTTTGTGGTATCGAAGAAATCTACTTCATTGGCCCATGCTAGAATCTGGAGAGTTTTTAAGGCTTCCTTTACAGAAAAATGGTGCTTTAGGGTCTTTTGAACTTCTAAAGGGAGTGTCCTTAAAGGATCTCACCTTAAAAGTGGCAGACTTAGTTGCTATTTATTTATTGGGATTTATTAACCGCCAAGACGGTGTACAGTAGGTACAGTTGAACATGAAACTTATAATTTTGTTAACAGTATAACAATAGTAAAATAACCAAGAATAAACATAAGTACAATAAATAAGGTACACTTGAAAACAGTAAATTGAAACCTAATAATAGAACTACCATGAAACAATAGATCTGCAACATGGTCATTCTTGCATTTCTTCTCTTTCCAATGAGTGACTCTCAGTAGGGTTCCCCACAGCTATTAAGAGATGAGGTGCTAGATTTGAGAGAGAAAACATCTCATCTGCTGTGATGTTTGGTCAGAGACTTTCACTCAGGCTCCAGCTTACTAGGCCAGCTGCAGAATTTTGTATGTTTTTTTTTGCAGGTCCCAGTAGAGTTGCCCCACAGGCGGAGAAAGACTCCAGCAGAATTCCTGAACAACCCAACTTATGGTGGGTATTGCCCGCTGAGTGTTCATCTGGCTGCTTGGGAGTCTGTTTAATAGTTCTCTCTTCGCTGTCTCTCACTTTTTATTTTTCACTGATCTTCTCCTTCCTTTCCTAGCTCTGTTTTTTCCTCTTTTTCTCTAGTTACAGTGTATCCTAGTGGTTAGAGCATAGTTAGAGCAGCAACCTCAAAAATCCTATCAATATCATCACTTCCTCTTGTGAGACTTAGCAAGTCATCTTTCAGTCTCATAGCTGCCACATGGAGGCTTAGCTCCCAATCCTGCCCCCTGTAGGAGATCCTATGACTTACCTAATTTCACCATTGCCACCAACAGTGACATCCTGTCTCACCCGTACCATCAGCCGGTGACCTATTTTCCAAACATTCTTATGCTCATAATGGATTGTAAGCTCTTTTGGGAAGAGATTGTATGACTTATGTATGACTTATCTTGTGTACTGCTAAGTTCTGAAATGGCTCTTGATGAAGGTTAATAAATATTTCTCTTTCTTATCTTTGTCTGCTGCCTCACCCCCCCCCCCCCCCCCCATTTCCTTTCATTCTTGGTTTTTGCCCTATGTCGCAGATCGCTGGATTCCACCTGACTTGCACAGCCTTTGGTCTCGCTGTGCTGTGGTGGAACGTGTAGACTACGCTGGCCGGAGGGCAGAAGAGGCTGAGGAAGAGGAAGAAGAGAGAAGGAGAGAGCAAGAGGAAGAAGAAAGAAGGAGAGAGCAAGAAACAATCAGTGAGGCAGAGGTGGGAAATGGGATGGAGCCTCATAGAAGACCTGTCTACTCATAGGGCCTTGACCCTGCTGTGGGGGGAGGGAAAGAGAGAAGTGTAATCATTTTTTTCCCGGACAAATAGGATGAACAGTCAACAACTGAGGGACATCATCAGGCATTGTCCCTTAAGGAGAGGAATGAAAACAACCAGAGCTCTCTCAAGGATTATATCTCATGGCAAATTCAGGAGGGCCTGAATCCACCACTAACTGGAGGAGGTGGAGGCAAAATCATTATGTAGCTTCCCACTTTTCCAGAACCTTTGAGGATAGTTATGTCCATCAACCAACAGATAGAGAACTGAAAACTGAGCTGAGACATATCTCTTTTGGCATCCAGTCCAGCTGCTCAGTATTTTCTATCTCCAGCAGGTAAATGGACACTCTTTTCAGCTTCTGGTTCTGAGTGATTTGCTCCTGGTCCAGTTAACTGGCCCCAGTTGAGCTTTGTGGGTGTCTGCAGAGTCATCTGTTGGTCTTCAGGCCTTCTTACGTCAAATAGTTCCTCTTCCAAACAGTACATCCTTGGATAAGTAATTTTAATCTAGACATATTCCGTTTGTTCACGCATACCAGATTGCAAGGAGTGGTGACATTAAAATGCAAGATACAAATATAGAATATGATATCAGATGAGGATTGTAAGGCCCATCCTATCTGCCAAATTTTGTTCCTGGTACAGTACCATAGACCTCCAATAGCATTGAGGTTGAGAGATTGTCTTTTCTCTTTGGACTTCACCTATTCTCAGCTAAGAATCTTCTAGATCTGTCTCCGGCTTTCTTGAATTCTGTTAACTGTTGTTGCCTCCACCAAAAGCTTCCCCTGAAATATTTCCATACCGTGGACTCTCTGGCCCCTTTGCACTTGGTAGCACAACTCTTGTTCTGTTGAAAATTGTTCCCAGCTAACCTGATGTCTTAGTGGCTGGACTGTACACCACAAGGTGGAGGAGATGGGTTTGGTTTCTGTGTCAGGTCTTCTATTCCCTGGGTCAGCTGGGGCTAGGTTACTGTTAAGAGGGTAAACTACTTTACTTATATAATGCAAAATTATATGCAAAAAAAAAATGCACATTTATGCACGTGCCATGTGATCGCTTCAGAATCTCAGAAACTTTGTTGCGGAACCTGCCCCGTAACTTGCTGCTGTAAATTAAGGGCTTTGAGTATGAAAAAAGTGAAGCCCCCTCATCTCTTAATCCCACTAGCCATCTTCATGTTGTCTTCCTCATTCTTGAAGTTGAGAGAAGGCTCCTTTGCTGATGCCTTGGCTTTGCTTCTTCCCATTCTGCAGGTTCTTCGTGAAGGACTGGAACCCAGCGGTCCCTTCATCTCATCTGGTGAGTACTGGGCCATTAGGCTGGCTGTTTATCTGAGTTAATAGGTTCCTCCAAGGATTACACATTTGTGAACCTCTTTCCTCACTCTGTATCTTTTTTGATCTTTTCTGTTCTCCAAATGACCGTGTTTCTCTGTGTGCATCCTGCAGAAATCTCACTGGAGATATCGGAGGAAGAGAAGACACGGGTATCTTTGGCGACCCCAGAGGAGAAAAGGTAGGTCTGACAATCTCAAAAATAGGAGATAAACCACAGATTCTGTCCCTGTATAAAAGTAGTACAGTAACTGGAGGCCTTTGCAGTTTTCTATACAGATTCCGTTGCCGTATCTCCTGCGAATAAAGGTAGCACTGTGATTGATGAGGTGACACCCAGATGTGCAATTTCATGAGAGACCCTACTTCTGGAAGAGGGTTCCTTTTTTCTGGTAGGGGCTATAAAATACATCCATCAGATTCAGCCCTCCTGCATCATTCTGATATGAATCTGTGACATAGGGATCTTGAAGCTAACATTTCTTCAGGTCATTGGGTTCAGAAGAACAGTGTAATTGGGTCATCTTGACTGATCAGATGGTGATATGCTTACAACAGCCCATTGCTACGATACTTGACTTTAATAAGCGTAATGAAAAAAGAACATATATAGTCCCTACTAGAAACAGTGCAATAAAAATGGAAACGCACCCTACCCCAGAACGAACACGTTCTAGGGAAAATCATAATTCCAGGATCTTGCAGAGGAAGGAGGAAAGGTTGGATATATGCTCTCCTGCCAGCAGATGGAGACTGAGAACCACTGGCTGAAAGCACTGTTCCTAGAAAGGGTTATTTCTCAGTCTCTGGCAAATGGTAGGGCGAACCTGTGCACTCTGGATCTGGCCTGGTAGGACTAGGAGGAGAACTCGGAGCCCGCGCTTGGCAGGCTGGGTTTTGGCCTCCACAAAGATTTTTTTGAAAAAGGAAGGCTAGGGCCATTCTGAGCCAGGCCACGCAGCCTGGAGGTGTCACACTTAGTGGATTCTGGATCCTGCCCCCACCACCACTACCACCCCCACCCAGTAAGGGCAGTGGAGTCCTTTGGGTTGGAGCCTTATCCTCCCTCCCCTAAACCTGGGGAAGAGCCCTTGAATGCCTTGGGCCAGGAGCAAGAAATAGACGGATATAAAATAAAGAAAGAAAGAACTGTGAAGGTTACATTGTGCGAGGGGCTGAATCACACAGCTGAAGCCCAAGAAAATTTGTATGTGTGGGAGGAAGTGTTTTCAGGGCTGACACCAGGGGAAGCAGCACTGTCAGAATCCATGGTGCAGATGGCAGCTCGGGGAGAGCACAGATGATGATGCTTGGCTTGTAGCAGCCACTGCACAGCAGTTCTGTTAAGTGGCCATTTCAGCACCCATGATAGGTTCCAGGAGATAGCGGAGAACCTGGTGAGCCAGCATGTGGTGGAGTTGTGGAGTGCGGACCTGGAGGCAGCAGAAGCCCCAAGTTCTCCGGGGACCCAATTTTGGTGAGAAACAGCACCGTGTTAGGTTTGGCTGAAACGAACAGCACAAGCTGAGGGACTCACCAATCTTGGCTCCTATGGAGCCTAAGGAAGAAGCAAGCAGAGTCAGATTACAGGGTTAGACTGGAGTTCATAGTACTTATGCACCAGGCATTTTGTTAAAAAAAAAAAAGGCCTAAGGGCTGGAAATCCAACGGGAGGCTTGAGCATGGACCTACTGGAGGGGCCCTCAAGAGCGAAGAGGTCACTCTTAAGCTGATCCTGGGAATTGGGGACTGCAGATCCCTTGAAAGATCTGGTGAACCACAAGCTGACCTCAGGGAAGACATCTTGGGTGAGGAGGATGTATCACCAGGGGAAGATGCCACTCTGGTGCACACTTTCCATAGAGATGAGCTGCCCCTATTGAGCTCCCAGGCGCTGAAGGCTCTGAAGATTTAAGACTGAGCAGCAAAGGTTGGAGATTCAAGGAAGTCAGTCAAGGCCTTCCTCATGCATAGAGTGATGAGGTTGATGGTTATGACAGTGGCATACTCCAGATGCAGTTGATGTTGAGTCTGTACCCGATCCCTAGAGAGGACAAGGAGAGATTGAGACTTCCAAAAGTGGACACTTTGGTGTCTACTGTAATCAAGAAGACCACCATCCAAGGTGGAGAATGGTGCAGCCCTAAGGCCTTTGAAGTGGTGGCTCTAGCCTTGTAGGCAGCAGATTGCAGTAAATATGTGGCTCAAGCATGTTTTCATTGGCTGAGCAGTTGCCAGAGGGATCTTTGTAGGGATCAGTAGGGGAAGGAGCAGAGGTAGCATGGTGGACATGTTATATGACCTTATTTGAATGCCAGCGAAGTCTATGGCTCTGTCGATATTCACACGTCCTTAGGAGTTGGACAATGGATATGGTCTTGAAAACCCAGCTCATCAAATTGCATTCAAGGATAAGCTTCTTTTTGGTGAAGAGCTGGAAAAAACTGGTTAAGGACCTGGGGGATACTAGATTCATAAACTCCTGAAGGATAGACTCAGGGAGTCATGCTGCTTTAAGACAACCAAAGGATGCTTCCAGGAAGTGAAAAGGTACCATCTGGTCAAGGGGCAGTCATTTCAAGGGGGGGGCTGGAAGAGGCAGATGTGAAGGTGGTGCTGGGGGCACAGGGAATGCCAGTGGAGTGCAATGAAGCCTTGGGGGCCCAGTCTTGTTCTGGTGGTGAGAGGCCATCTAAGGCATCTCTACTGGGGATGGCCCAAGGTAATGACGGACCACTGGATTCCTAACACAAACAATTTTAAAACTGGAGAAAAAGACCTCAAAAATTAAATTGTGTTAGGAACATTCCTCCCACTTGGCAGACAGCACTTTTGTTGTCAACTGTCGGCATTAAACCCCAGAGAACTGTTGCAACTTTTATGCCAAGAATACGTTGTTTCTTGAGCCTGTAAATGAGAAAAGACAGAAAGTTGCCTTTTTGCATGTTAACAGAGCAATACGTTTTGTATTAGCCATATGTTCCACCAAAGAAAGTAGTTTGTGCTGTCTGCAAGCAGTAAGCGTCATCTATACATGAGTAAAGAACTGTAGTTTGGACGTGGACAGAGCTGTGGGCAAGAAATTTGCAGGAGCACATGCTACATTGTTTGCAAAAAAGCTGATGCCTCAGTGGCAACATTTGCCATTCTCAACCCACTTTTGCAAAAACATTATGGAGTGGAGAAGAGGTTGTCATTAGATGCAGCCTTTAATGGACGAGAAACAATTCAACTCAAATTGCTTGCTTTCTAAAGTATGGCTTTGATAGGATCCTGTGGTACAGACTGGCGGCAGAGGGCATGCTGAAAGAGGCCTGCAGAGTTTCATCTGTGGAGGATTTGGCCTGCACTATGTCTTTGCTTTTTTTTTTTTTTTCAGGTTCAGTTCTGAGGTGGAGGAACCAGCTCTGCCCATTGTTCAGGAGCTGCCGGAACTGGGACCGGAGCTGCCTTGGGACAGCACAGAGATCACAGTGGAGGCTGTGCAAAGGTGAGTGAAAGCAAACACAAGGCCAAGCTATGTCTGTGAGAGAACAGCAGAAAGACCTGACAGGAGTAGGGATAACAGACTTTCCTTCTGTTCCCATTTCTGTTACAGCTGTTCATTTGGGCACCTTTTCCCTCTGTTGGCTACCAACAAGCTGTCTCCTCATTCTTCAGTCTTTTACAGGCATCTGTTGAGTACCAACAGGCTTGCTTCCAAGTTCTCCCTCTTGTAAAAGCAGCCATTGGATTCTGAGAGGCTTGCTTCCCGGTTCTCCCTTTTTTTTGCAGGCATCCACTGGATTCCAACAGGCTCGTTTCCCGATTCTCCCTCTCTTCCATGCATCTGTTGGGTACCGCCAAGCTGTCTCCTTGTTCCTTTCTATCTTACAGCCATCTCTTGAGTAGTGACGGGCTTTCTTCTCGCTCCTCTCTTTGTCTCCGTTACAGGATCGTGCAGGCTCAGCTTGAGCGATACGGAGAGACAGATTTTCTGAGTTTGGTTCCTTACACGTTCTCCCGTTTGATTGCCTCTAAGGTGTTCTTTAACTGTCTTGGTAAGAGAAAAAGCAAGGGTGAAAAAGCAAGTTGTATGCGGTACCGTTTTTGGGGAGTTACTGTATGTTGTGGTCAGAGAAAGAGAAGTTGCATTGTATTGGCTTTTGTTTTTCTTTTTAACTTACGTTTTAGTCTAGTTTTCCAGGATCATTAGACCACTCTTCATTGGTATTATACTGACATCATATCATATATTTGTGTTCTTCCATGCTACTATGGTACTCCGTATATTGTACTGACATTTATCATGTTTCTATGATTGTTTTGCAGTTCTGTTATCAGGTTAGTCCTGTTACTAGGTTTCAATTTGCCGTCTCCAAGTTTACCTCCTGTATTGTATTTGTTTATTATATAAGTTTTATGTTAAACTGTATATCACCTTGGCTGAATCTCTTCGTAAAGGCACTGTGCAGCTGACCCGCTATAGAGGCCGACTGCTGTGATAGGTAGAGCTATCTGTGTTGGTTTCTATCATTCAATTTGTCGCCAGGCAGTCTCATATCCTCTTTCCTTGTTCGTCTTTTCCCCTCTCAGTTCTCTGCAAGGCTCGCATTCTAAGCCTGAAGCAACAGAAGCCATATGGGCGTATCCTGATAAAGCCAGGCCCGCTCTTTCCCAGGGCTACCTGAAGCAGCAAGCAAGTCTCGGCCCTTCTGGAAACTCAGTGCCAACAGCTTATACAGAACTGTGTGTTAAATATTTTTCGGTTATTCAATATCCTAACTCTAAACTGAAAGACCTTTTATTTTCTAGCTTTAGAATAATGTTGGCGTGTTGAAATTTAACTATATTTAAATAATGTTAACCTATTTTCATTCTCTCAATTTGGAATGCGTTGAAATAGTTTTATACTTTATGAATTCAATGTGGAAGTTTTTAGCTACTTGAACCGTGTAAATGTCTTCTTTCATTTGTTGATAATGAAAGTTTTCTTAAGTTTTTTTTTTTCTAAATTTTGCTGCAAGATTTCCCATAACAGTAATTCCTAACTACATTTCTACTGTATTTAAATAATGTTAAACCTATTTTCATTCTCTCAATTTAGGAATAAATGTGTTGGAATAGTTTTTGGTATTTTATGAATTCAGTATTAAAGTTTTCAGCTACAGAACTGTGTAAATGTCTTCTTTCATTTGTTGAGTAATGAACGTTTTTTAATTTTACTGCAAGATTTCCCATAACAATAATTCCTAACTACAAGACATACATCAACGTAACTCACATCCTGCAGACTGAACACACACACTGTGTACCTGACAGTTTGTATAGCAGCACAAACACACAGGCACCTGCTTTCAAACAGAACAGTTTTTTGTATTTTTTTGAATGGGTACTTTTTTTTATTGCAGAGCACAGAGTCCTTTTCTATTCTGCACAACGAAACAGTCATTAATAGAGAATTCATTTTACTGTTTCATCTCTCTAACCAGGAGGGTGGAGCAGGGAGGATAAAACTGTAAACCTTAGTAAATGTTCAAAACAGTTCTTAAGTGCCTGTCAGAGACCATGCCTAGTGAAACAGTGAAAAAGTCTCAAACCTTCAACTTCAAAATGCATTTTAAATAAAATTCAACCGAACAGAGGAAATTTCAACTTCGCATTATCCAACCCAACTGCCAGCAAACAGGCGGATGGAGAGTGCAGTTTCCCACCAAGGTCTGGGAGTAAGATGTGCAATTCCTGCCAGGGGAGAGTGTGTCCAGAGGTGGAACAGCCTTGCAGTGTAATCCAAACACTTATAACAGACTGAAAGAGCCAAGAACGGGGGCAGTGTCTCTTTCTATAAAAGTGGTGGCTGGATGCTGGTGCCGTGGCCGCTGCTGTGCTTACATTGTGGCAGTTTCTTCTTTGGCTGTTTCAGGTCAGAGGTTGGAATCCTTAGTTCCTAAAAGTAGCATGGGTGTTTGAGAGACTCACACTCCAGGTCCCTCTGAGGCATGAGCAACATGGCTTCTGGAACCCTAAAGGAAACAGAGGAGAAAGAAAGACGCCAATAAAGGAATGTCCTTTCGACAACTCACTCATTGCTAAAGTCAACCCATATCAAGGCTATGCTGATGTCCCTCGTACCATCACTGCACAGCCCCGTTTACACTCAAAACAAATTCTCTCTACGGAAAAGGACAACAGGCTCTCATGTTGCTTAAGTAGTGTGGCTGCCACGAACCCAATGTGTAACTATGATCATGTTTGCACGGAACCCCTTTTCGGAACCTTCTGTCCATGGATGCGGATGCTGCTTAGATGGTTAACTTTACTGCCAGTGGGATCTTAGATGAAGACCTTCTAGCACCATGGAGCATGTGAACCTACACAGGCTGTGCATGTGGGTCCTATGCAGTGGTGTGCTGGAGCAGGCTCTCACAGGCTCGCAAGAGCCGGTTGTTAAGTTTTTAAGAATTTTGGGAGCCGGTTGTTAAAGTAGGGCCCTCCATGGCTACTTTAACAACTGGCTCTCAAAATGTGGGCTTGGGCCCCCTGCTGAATTCTCTTTTACTTTGCTGGTGGGGATGCTGAGCCCTGCCAGCCAAGTAAATAGACTACTGCTGCTCCCCGCTCCTTGTTTCCAGCTCTGGGACTTCTGGAACATGTGTGAGACGTTCCAGCATGTTGCTCAGAGCAAGACGTTGGGAGTGGTGGCAGTCCATTTATTGGCTGCCAGCAAAGGTATGCCTAGCGTGCCCGTACGAAGGGAAGGAGGAGAGAGAGGCAAGTGTTGCTCCCCCCCCCCCCCCCCCAGCCACCCCTGGCCCTTCCAACTGCAGAGCTGGCTACGTCCGGAGAAAGAGCCTGTTGTTAAAAATTTACCAGCACACCCCTGGTCCTATGTATGCAGACACGCAGATATAAACATGAACAAATTATTGTGAGGGAAGCGTGTGTACAGTACGCCGTGTACTCACCTCATGGGGCAGCCAGGGCAGTGTTGATTTTGGTGGCCTTGTCTGCAGGAAGTGACATTATTGCACTCTGGAGCTCCTGAGGGAACCTCTGTGCCATATCCTTCAGCAGGAGGAGGATCGTAGCTATGGTCTCTGAGTGAAGGAGAAAGATGATATGAAATGGTTGGTACGAGATGGGTATATGTAGTAGGGAATGTTAAATAATATATATATATATCAGGGCAAGAAAGACAGAGGAGAAGACACACACCTATATGTATAGGTGAAGAAGGGACCTGTGTGCAATATTTTTTTGGATTATTCAATAATGATCCAGTATCCTTGGGAAGGTGAGATTAGGTCTTACTTGTTAATTTTCTTTCCTTCAGGCACTCCAGACTGTTGGGTTATAGACCGGTCTGGAGTGCCGCTATGGAAATCATACCACATACAAAAAAATCAGACTGCAAGAAGATTCATTTTATCTTCAAAGCCATATGAAAATCCATCAGAAATGTGTAGAACCAGCTGACAGCCACAAAGCAATCCCACCTTCTCACATCCTTTGCTTGGCCAAAGGATTCTGCCCTCATTTTGCTCAAACTGAGAACTTGTTCCTTTCTGCTTTTTCTACCCATTTATGACTGGGTGTTCCTCAGCCTCCCTCATTGTGCCCCTCAGCTTTGCAAACCACCCCACTTAGCTGGCTCCCTTTTGAAAATCGGGGGCCAGTTCTCTTACCTGGTTTAATTTCTTCTGTCCCCAAGACATGGCTAAAAATCCGGACAACCTCCTTCATATGCAGGACCACCTAGGAAGAAGAAAGGGAGAATAGGGAAGAGAAGGACAGATGAAGAGAAAACAAGAGAAGAACAAAGACAAAAAGGGAGATGTCGAGAACAGATCTATCAACAAATGAAAGCAGATGAAGTACTGGGACCAGATGGGGAGCATCCCAAAATACTAGAAGACCTCAAGAAAGTGTTGACTCCTGTCTCCCCTCCAGGTAACTTGTCTTTGGAGATAAGGGAGGATCCAAAAGACTGGAGAAAAGTAGTAAAATCGAACCACACAAAGTTAGGAGCAGGAATGAGGCAAGTTACTTTAGGCCCTGGCAACATGGCTTCAAATTGGAACAAGGTTAGTAGTAACTGGCTCAAGATTTCCAGGACAGATTGATCTGGTCCTGGTTTTGCATGCACGGACTTGTAGCTTTGATTTCCCCATTGCATTCCCTATGAAAAGGAAGGCTGCATATGTGCCTGCATGTGCTTGGGGGAGGGGTGGGGGTAAGACCAGGACTGATTAGCCTGTCCTGAAATCTAGAGCCGTTCTGTAATGCTACAGAGGGAAGAAAGTTCTTCTGAGTTCAGGGCAAGCTGATGGTACTTAATGCCTCTGTATAATTTTATTGGGATTCATGAATGCAGAAGTAGACAGAGGGACTGGGAAGAGATATGTAGATGAAATATTCAAACCTCTTAGTTTGAGAGTACATTAATTAAGCTGACGACTTTTCTTGTTGACACAGCAAAATCTGTCGAGTTCCTTCCTCTTAACTAGATTGTTTTACTTACATATTCTTTCAATAAAATTCTTGAAACAAAAAAAACAAAGAAAAATAAAGTGGTAAACAAAGGAAAGGAAATGTTCCGGGGGTTCTTAACTGAATAAGGAAGTGGTTAAGCAAAAGAGGTAGGGAGTGGCAGCAAAGAGTCCACTGTGAAGGTAAACAGACTGGTGAGGAAGCCCAGAGCTACGACTGATTCTTTTAGTTTATTAGCAACACTGTGAAGGGGAAGGGATCAGAGGGAAAAATGTGACTATTTGCAAAATCAACCATTCCTTAGCATCCCTCCGGACCGGCCCAGGATTGGACTGATGGGGTTGTGCTCGCCTTCCAGCAGGTTGGAGACTGAGAAAAAACTCTTGACTCTAGCGAGCCAATAGGAGCCCTGGTCACGTGACCCTAGCCTCAGTATTTTCTCAGTCTCCCAGCAGGTAGGAAGTGAGCCCACTAGTCTCTCTTGGCTGCTTTTTAGCCTTTTCTCTTCTATTTTGGCTTTTGTCTGCTTTTTCTCTGTGCCACAGGAATTCTTTGGAGGCTTGTTAGAACTTTCAGCTTTATTAGCTTTCCGCCTCAGGAGTATGCTCGGGTGTCCCGAGTCCCTCCCCCTTTTCCTCCCCACCTCCCTTCTGATAATTCAATTTCTAAGGGAAGGGTTGCCCTTTTGAATAGCAAAGGGTTAATACCTTTGTGAGAGGCAGCCAGGTTAAAATTAACTAAATAAATTAATAAGGAGTTTTCTTTCCCCATTTCTCTAACGAGCAGGCAGCTCTGGTTGTTACAGTTGTATGTGTGCTGGTTGTTTGAAAAAAAAAAAAAAAGATAAAAGACACTGAAAGATTCAACAGCGTTACCTTGTTCTTGCTGGCCTGCTCGTTTTTGGGGGTGAATTTCTAGTTTAGCGCTATTTGACCCATACGTGTCAGTGACATAATGGTAATACAGGAGAGGCTGGTCTTCTTCAGGAGATGGTAGCATGAGCTGGATGCAGTATTTCTAGGCTCCAAGCGCAATGATCTCCAGGTCCCATAGGTCTCCCAGGGCAACAGTCTTCAGGTTGCCTCTTTGGATACAGCAGGACCCCCTGGATCCCGAGGTAACAGTCGTTGGCGTGTTCCCCCAGTTAAGCACAATTCCCACTCATCTCAGACGCCTGGCTTTTTGTCTGCTTCTAGGATGAGCAGGTGACTTCAGTTCTCCTGCAGAATCCAGGATAAGCAGAGGCGAAGATCAAGAGCTAAGTCAAGAGAGGGTCTGCCTGATACAGACCCTTGTTAGTGCTTCCATCCTCCTCTAACATCTGAGCAACCATACTTCTCTTCACCAGCAGCTGCAGACAGGGAAGCTGTGACACTATTGGAAGGGAGGAAGCTGTCCCATCTGTTTTGGTAGCTCTGGGGTGCCTGTTGAACATGGGCAGCAGCTGAGTGGTTCTCCTGCACATGGGAAGAGTGTGTGTGTGTGTGTGTGTGTGTGGGGAGCAACTGACCCCCCCCCCAAATTATTACAGTAGACCATGCACTGGCAAGAGAGGCTTCCATTCTGGAAGGGCCATGCAGTCCTGCTGTGGCCTACACAGCTGCATATGCTTTTCTTTCCTCATCCTTGAGTTGGGTGTTGCCTTCCTTGTTCGACAGATCTGGACCCCCCCCCCCCCCCCAACACACACACACACACACACACAAAGTAGAGAAACAAAAGAAGTCTCCACTTTCTTGAACATTCTTGGGACAGAGGAAGGCAAGGGGGCAGGAGAATGTAGATTAGAGAAGATGAAAGGGTTGCGGGGTGAGTGGAACATGAAAGATGGTGAGGAGATTTGGAGGGAAAGGGTGGGCAGGAACTAAAGAGGCTGGAACGAGAAGGACAAAGAATCGGGGTTAGAAGCAGCCAAAAGTAATGTAAAAAATATAAGGAAGGGTTGGAGAAACGAGGTGGTGAAAGGGCTAAGAGGTACAATTTGGAGAGAGGATAAAAGGCATATAAGGTGATCAGACTGGAAGTGGGAGATATGGAGGGAAAAGTAAAGGTAGCACCGGAAGGGACATAGTTACCTGTTTAGGGTTTTCCTTATATAAAAACGCAATGCAAGAGAAAGATGTTGTATTTTCTTCAAAATCATCCCTTAGAGGCATAGATCTCAACAGCACTGGAAGGACCTAATTAATCCAGAAACACTTCATTACTCCATCCATCCATCACCGAGACACCTCTTCATCCACCCAGTACATCTCAACTTCCTCATCAGTAGCAATACGAGACTCTAATATACCCCAAACTACCTTTTCAGCCCATCCATTCCATCATCACATCACCAGGAGACCTTAAAATATCCAAAACATCTCATTGGTCCATTCAACTCATTCTTACCAGGAGAACCTAGCCACAACAAAGCAGAATAATGGAACTTCTGATACATTTCTCCTCCCTTCCCCTTTCTCTGGCTGAGAAGACCCCATGATCTCCTTACCTGATCTACTGGGACACGATCTGGACTGGTCATGATCAAGCGTGACACTGCACCACAGACGTTGTCCTTGACCCGAGCATTTTCCTCTTGAGCAATGATGGAAGAAAGAACTCCCAGGATGTTGGGGTAGTGTCTATGATAAAGGATGTTTAGGAAACATGGCAGCAGATAAGACGGGGAGAACAGAAAAGACATGCGGGAGAATGCTTTGGACTCAGTTGACATTACAACCCACTCGGTGTTTGGATAAGCAAAAAAAAAAAAAAACAACTTACCTTTCCTTTTGAAACTGGCAAAATTGATTCCATGCATTGATGTTGTTGTTGGAGAAAAGACAAGCTAAGTCCTCTATTAAACAGAAAATACTTTTCATGACCATATGGGGGGGTTTATATACTGTACATTTGTTAGTACATAGGGAAGATGATCGGGAAGTATAAGAGCCAGAAAGTTGGATGTTCTATTTGCATTACCAACATGTGTTCTGTGCTCAACTGATATTGATGAATAAGGGGGGTGGATGGGGTTTGAGAGGTAGACAGGGGAACGTAATGGGGGGGGGGGGGGTGTTGTTTGGTGTAAAGTTCTATATACTGTTGTCCTTTCTGTTTCATTATACATGAGCTGTTCTAGTACTGTTCAACTGAAATTTGATTCTTGTTTTGATTTTCTATTGTTTTTTTATTATGTGTGTAAACCATTTTGAATATTTAAATCAGGAAATTGGTATAGAAAACTCAGGGGTCAAAATTTAGCCCACAGCAGTGAACAGCTTATAAGCTGCTTCCAGCCACAGGCTGCTGCGGGATTGTCCGGGCAGCCATATTGAGACTGGCAAAAGCAACTGGTTGGCAGTCTTGCCAGCCATTTTAAGCCATCAGCGGCACAGGGCAAGAAAGAGTGGGGTTCTTTCCTGCCCTGAAGAGCCCACTACACCACCAGGGCTTGTTAAAGTAGGCCATGGGAGGGAGGGTGAACTTATGACCAGGTCAGCAGGGAGACTCATCTTCTTTAGGGGTGGGGAGTTTCTGTTTCAGATGAAAATACACCAACATTTTCAGCCGAAACCCGAACCTGGATTTCAGGCCAGTTTTGGTGCCGAATCTGAAATTCAGTCGGCCTCTATACCAGACAGAATACTGCCACTATCTGGATACACTCTGGGACCGCCCTGGTTCCACCCACACTTTGCCCCCAAATTATGCATACAGTGCAGAGGCCAACTGTAAGGATATTCAAGGCACTTGTCCAGACAGCGGGGGCTGATTAGCCGGATAAAGGCTTCTCAATACTGATCTCTCTTAGCAAAGTAGTCCCCACCCCAGAAAACACAACCCAGCACTGTCAGCCCTGAGAGCTGGAGGGATGTCGCTTCTGAAATAAACAATACTAATTTACCATGTTCAGCGAACAAACAGCACAGCCCCGCAGGACCCCAAGAAACCTCCCAACTTCCAGCTCTCTCCAAATCTATCTATAACAAAATCAAGAGTTTAGGATTTGAGCTAAAAGGTGTAGCTTTCTTTTAGCCAGGCTAATGTAAAGTTTCCGATTGTTTCTCGTCCTCATTACCTGCAGTCACTCATCAATACCACCCAAGAGAGGCCTGCCCCCAGAAACTGGCTCTGATCCCAACAGGATACTCAAACGCAGCCTCCTTCCCTTGCTCCACCACCACGCCTAGGCCGAAAACCGAATTGCTCCTCACTTCTTCGTTCTCGTCTCTGGCGCCAGCGAGCAACACCGGCAGAAGGCGAGGCAAGAACTGGGCAGAGAAGAGACCCAGCTCCTGAACAGTCTCTGCAATCGTGCCCATGGCAAATGACTTGTCCGACGCTGAACTGTTCGGTTTCTGTAGGAGAGAGGAGATATCAGATAAGCATCAAGACGGGACATCTTGCGGCCCATCTGGAAAACTAGAATAAAGCTCGAGTTACCAATGGGTCCATAACACATTAACAATAAAACACTAAGTTCATATTGCAATATCCTCTGGGAATATATTTAAAATTACCTTTAGGTGTTCGAGATATTACTGATAACTGCAAAGCACAAAGCTGCATATTTGTCAGAGGTGCATACTGTATATGCCATCACTGGGAGTATGATATACCAACAACATCGGGTACACATTAACTAGCAGCGTTTCCCAAGTCCGGTTTTCAGGATATCCGCAATGAGATAGTGCATGCAAATCAAGTTCATGGATATTCACTGTGGATATCCTAAAAACCTGACTGGCAAGGGGTACTCCAGGACCGGACTTGGAAAACACCGGCGTAGACTAGCACTTATAGCGGATGCCCATACCCAACTTTAGGCGCCAGCATTTACGCCTGCTAGGAACACCACCCCCCTCCCCTCCACGATCTGCCCATATCCCTCCCAGTTAGATGGATACAAGCCCACAAGTCCTGGTCTCTTCTGGTGTGACTAAAGGAAAGAAAACTAGCAAGTAAGATTTAAATTTTTCCTTTTACACGGTTCTCTGTTAATCCACTTATTCCTTGTCCTGGGTTATAGGAACTAAATGGTAGAAGATGCTTATCAGTTTATAGTTGGTGTGTGAAATATCACCAATAATTTCTGGGTGTGTATTTATGCAATCACTGGGTGCAGTGTAGAAATATTACTCATCAATGTTGATTATCTATGTACCTGTATATACAGTAATATGTGAACTGTTTTGGTTGTACCACAGAAGGGCAGTATATCATCAAATCTAATAAACAGACATAAAACCTACAAAGGAAAGAGAAAGAGGAGATCGTGAACGAGCTTACCATCTTACTGAGGAGCAGGGGTAGGAATCCAGCAAAGTAAGGAGCAAATATCTGTCCCCCAACCGCAAGTGCTAAGAGAGGTATCCCCTCGCCTGCGTATTCTATCAGCATAGAGTCATACTCCGCCTGTGGCAAAACACAACCAAAAAAAAAGAGACAATGATCCGCAACTAAGCGTAGCAATCAACAAACAAGCAGATCAAATAATGAACAGTATATACAAAATCAAAACAATGCAACAGCCGTAAAACTAAAACATAAATGATAAAATGCAAAACAACATTAACAACTTGAACCTAAAGAATGTAAATTAATACCTATATGAAGGGTCTGCCACGTGTATTCATTAATTTACATTTTTTTTTTAGGTTCAAGTTATTTTGCATTTTATAATTTATGTTTTAATAGTCATTAGTTTTACTGCTATTGCATTGTTTTAAATTGTTTGTTTTGATTTTGTATGTACTATTCATTTATATGTATTTATTTATACACCAGTTTCTACCCCTGATGCAGCCTGTGGGCGAAATGTGGCCATGTCAGGCGATAGTTTTGATAAATGATACAGCACTTCAGAGCAGACAGAAACACTATCAGAACATTCCTGCTACAGGTGAGAGATACAAACAGTATTAGCAGGTGTGTGTGTGTGGGGGGGGGGGGGGGGGTCACACTGCTTCCATGAACCAATCTGTTCCACGTGCTCCCTATCTATCTCCCAGTAGCCACGATTAAAAGGTCTCTCATATCTTTCCAATTCTCGGGTGCAGAGAAGAGAGAGACAGAATCCTGGTATTCTCTCCTGCTATAACCGGAACAAGCTGGAGGTAGCTGACTTACAGACGTCATTTCTCTCGTTCTCTTCTGTTTGTGGTCAAACACTGGATTGCTATATAAAATTAGACTGTAAAATTCGCCTTGAGACTCAATGTTCTGCTAAGCTGTATTATTTCCAGAAACCCGAACACAAATTACAAAACACATTTGATCTGGGCTCAGGATTTCAGTCACATTATTTTTCACCGGAGAGAAAATGTGCATAACTCGTGAGATGCACGTGCCGCATGGGAGGGGCTTATGGCAGAAACCATAATATCCAAACATTCGAACTCTATTTGAATTTTAACCGCACCCCTTTTCTTAATCTCGTTCCCCATCTAGTCCTTCTGTCTCGCTGCACCCTACGCCTGGAATAAACTTCCCGAGCCCCTATGTCTTGCCCCATCCTTGGCCACCTTTAAATCTAGACTGAAAGCCCACCTCTTTAACATTGCTTTTGACTCGTAACCACTTGTAACCACTCGCCTCCACCTACCCTCCTCTCCTCCTTCCTGTACACATTAATTGATTTCATTTGCTTACTTTATTTTTTGTCTATTAGATTGTAAGCTCTTTGAGCAGGGACGGTCTTTCTTCTATGTTTGTGCAGCGCTGCGTACGCTTTGTAGCGCTATAGAAATGCTAAATAGTAGTAGTAGTATAAATGTCATGAACGAATGAATAAATAATATCCAAACATCTCAGTGTCTCCAAACAGGAAAGGCCTAGAGAGAGAAGGAAAACGTACCCACACAATTAGAAGCACTGTTGCACTGTACAGATGCGATTCTACTGATTTATATATTAAGCAGACTTATATTCCATCAATTTAGCAATAAAGAAGCTCATTTTCAAAGCACAGACTTAGTAACTTTGTAAGCACCTAGGAGTCCTAGGTGACTGCGTTGCGTCTGTCTTTGGATGAGATTGCTACTGTACGATATAATGTCATGAGAACTGCTGCCTTTTTCGATAGCTGGGATATCGACATGCAATGCGTTGGTGGGACAATTGCGTCTATGTGCCAGTGCCGGTGCAATTAAAAACTCACTTGTTTGTAGAAGCTTTTAGGGGAGGAATACTTTGATGCAGTAACAGCAGCGTCTTTGTTATCTGTGAACTGTTTGAGAACGTTTGCACTTTTCACGCCGATGTCCGAGAAGAACTGATACTATTTTTTAATCTATTTTTTTTTTATTGTTTGGTTGTACTCTCTCTTAAATATAAAAAAATAATAAAACACACACAAAAAAAAAAAGTTATAAATCTCATACAGCCAGCCAGCGAGAGTGCCACAAAGGTGCAGATAAAAAGAGGCGACAGATTTGGCGAGAGGCACACGCATACATAGATGAAAGGCCGGGATGCTCCACGCCCTGACTCCACAGTAAGCACCAGAGGCTGTTTTACCTGCTGAACAGGTTCCCCAGAATCCAAACACCAGGTAGAACACTCACTCCTTCAGAGAGATGGAGAAACAGCAGGACAGTCGGTGAGGGTGGGGGGCAGAAAAAGGAAGATGAGACAGACAGGGAACGAGAGAGCACCGTCCAGGACCGCCCTTTAGAAGAATTTGCTGGAGTAGCTGACGGATCTCATCCTGACCTCTGATGAACGCCCCCCCACACAGGTAAACGTGGTGTCTTATAAAATACGCCATACAGAAAAAAAAGAATGCTATAGCCTACGGGTGAGGAGTCCCTGATGACAGCTGAATGGAAAGGAGTAAAGAGAAATCATGCACAACGGCTCCCTGATGAGCGTCAGGTGAGAAAAAAAAGGAGAAAGCCATGTGCGATAACCTCTCTGATGACAGGTGGATGGCGGAAAAAAAAAAAAAAGGAAAAAGCCACGTGTGATAACTCTCTGATGACAGGTGGATGGCGAGGTCTACATATGAAGTTAACACATACCATGTGTAATGAGTTTATCTTGTCGGGCAGACCGGATGGACCGTACAGGTCTTTATCTGCTGTCATCTATGTTACTATGAGAGTGGCGAGGCTTTTTGAGCCGATTCTGAGAGGCCATGCAAAATGCTGATTTAATCAAAACTAAGGATGTAGCTCGATGGCTATTTATGAGTGACTAGAATTTGAATGTTCAGTATGTTATTACAGTGGTTAAGAGCAGTCATTTACCTAGTTAGTTTACTTAGCAAATGCAATTTCATAAACTCAAACAATGTTGTTAAAACGCTCCTATGATGTGTGAAATGTACAGTGGGTGGCTCCGAGGTATGCCCCGGAGGTGGAGGTAGGCTGTGTGCAGTAGCCCTTTGCCTGTTCTGATCCTGTTTAGCAGGGAACCATTCTGAACATGTTATCTCAGCTGACAAGTTAACGAGCGGGGTTTGACGTAAAGAACTTTGTCATCTCCTTCTCCAACGCCTTGATCTGAAGGGTACCTGCAGCCAGATCCCGATCAGGGAGGCTGCTCAAGTAAGGGCCTCTTGAGGCACGTGACAGGGCTACATCGTAGAATGACAGGTAAAGGTGCAGAGTGGATGTTTCCAGCTGGCTCGTGCCAGATGAAATTTGTGCAGAGTGATAATTAGCAAAAACAGGAAGCCGGGGAAGGACAGTTGTATGGAACGTTCAGTTAGGACACACATGGGTCGCTTCAGCCGCCTGTCAGTGTGTGAAAACTGTTACCGGACAGGTGTGCAAAGTACTCTGCCACCGAGTGCAACAAAGCCTAGGCTAGCAGATTGTTTCAGGATTTAACCTTTGCTGCCGATACCGTTATTGAACGCTGAATAAAACGCTGGGGGAAGAGGTGTGCGGTGTGCTATTGTTATGCATTAATAGACATTGAATATTAAAACAGAATGTCAGAGGTATGTCCTAAGTACGTGTTATTCTTGTGTTAGTACACTTATTGATAATGGTAGGAGTATTTAAGTGCACTGTTATTGCCCTGCATTAGCATGATTGATTATTGAATGCAGTGGGCACGGAAGCAAGGGGGAAGTGGGTTAGTACTGCTAGGCATAAGTGCAGTTATTGAATGAGTGCTGCGGGATATTACCGGCATGTGCTAGCACAGTTACTGAATTCTGAATAGAACGCCAGGGGTATGTGATAAGTGTGTTATTGCTACATTATAGAAAAGTTAGTGAAATGGCCGGGGGGTGGGGGCAGTATGGTAGGTGTGTTATTATTGTGCATTAATACAATTATTGAATACTGAATGCAATTCTGATGGGGTGCTGTAGTAAACGACCCCCCTCCCCAATGCTGTTATCTATCACGCGATAATGGAATTAGTGTGCTGTTAGCGAGAAACCCCCTTAGTGAATACAATGCCAAGAGTTTTAGGTTTTCCTCAGTCTATACTTGTCATGTTTGAATCTCATCTATAATAATTTGGAGTCCCTTTTCTAGTTTATGTTTTTAAGTGTGAATTGTACACTCCTTCAAGTGGTGTAGAAAAGCCTCTAATAAGAAGACATATTTACAGAGAATAATGTGAGACACATGATCAGCAGAGAAAAGCATACGGGTTAATTAATTCATGTTGTCATTCTTCACTCAGCTTCCCACTACTGTGCACCTTACAGAGATCAGGCTTTTGTAAGAATGAGACAGAGACCAATACCCTGAGCGAAGTCAGAGCACAAGTAATCCCATGAATGGAACAGGGGCTAGAGACCCCCCCAAAAAAACAAACCACACCACCAGCAAGTACATGAATGGGTCAAAGGCTGGAAAGAGAAACAGAGACCAGGTCCCCACGTGTGACAGAGTGAAAAGGGAGGGAAAAGAAGCCTGGTTTGCGGACTGTGTGGAGGTCGAGGCGCTGCCATGAATGTTGCAGAATCTGTGCTGTGTTTGGAGATCCTGAGGAATATGATAAACCTCCCAGCGTTCCCTTTGCTCAGGAGAAAGAAGCATTCCATTGGTACCTATTCCATCCTCATCCTCAGCCTCACAGACTTCCTCATCACAGGTAAATCAGGACCCTGTTGTTACCTAGCGGTCATAAATAGCGCCTGGCAGTGCTGGGGGGGGGGGGGGGGGGGGGGGGGGGAGAGGGAACTGCAAGGAAGCCCATGAAGCTAATTTGGGGAAGCAGGTGATATTGCTACCAGCAAGCTGTAATCTCTCTTTCAAATCTACCTCTGTCTCTAGGAGGGTGGCCAACGTTACACCAATTTCTAAAAAGAGCTTTGAGGCGGGTTGGGGAGGGTGGGGCGGGGGACCCAGAAAATTGCCAACTGGCGAGCCTGTCAGTGCCAGGAAAAACAGAAGTTACTGATTTACTGGCCACATGGATCGGCATGACTTAACGGGGCAGAACCGATTTGGCAAAGGGGTGTTTTGCCTTACCAATTTATTAAAATTTTATGATAAGAGTGAGTAAGTGACATAGGGGTCAGAGGCGTAGCTACCATTGAGTGAGCCCAGCACAATGCCCAGGGCCACCCACTGGTAGGGAGCGCCTGCAGTTGAACCCTCCTCCGGCATCTCTCCAGCCCGCCGGTCCTCCAAAGCGGGTCATGGCACAGACAGCACTGTAAGCTGCCTCTCTCTGACCGCTGGAGCCTTTCCTCTGCCGTGTCCCGCTTACAGGAAGTTGCATCAGAAAGAAGCATAGGCAGTGCATGCTTTTAAAATTTTAAACTGGAAATATCTTTGTGGTATGCTTTAATATGTAGCATATTTTAATTATTAATATGTTTTGTTAGCCGCACTGAACTGGTAAAGGCGGTTAGCTTAGCAGAGTTTAAAAAAAGGTTTGGACGGCTTCCTAAAAGAAAAGTCCATAGACCATCATTAAATCAGACTTAGGGAAAATCCACTATTTCTGGGATAAGCAGTATAAAATGTTTTGAATTTTTTTGGTATCTGACCTGGATTGGCCACTGTTGGAAACAGGATGCTGGGCCTTTGGTCTGTCCCACTATGGCAATACTTATATACTTATGAACCAGTTATGGCATTAAGCGGTTTATAAGCTCCATGATTGTGATGAAGGGAAGTGGGGTGACTGTTGCAAGTTAACGTCTACTGGGAGGGGAAAAGGGTACCGTCACTGCAGCGAGGAAGCTCCAGCCGCTGAAGGGGTGCGGTCACTGGTGTGAGAATGTAATAGAAATCCTCCTGCTCACCTTGTCCATCTTTCCTGCAGGGTACCTCCTGATCCAATGGGCCTGCGCCTGCCTGGAAGACTGGCATCTGAATCGTCTTTCTCTGCGCTTCATGGCCTTCCAGAATCAGATGTACAACAGTGTTCTGCTCCTGCTGCCGGGCTTGCTCCTCAGTGAGGGTCTCTGCTCTGCCTGGAGCTCAGGACCCTTGCTGCCTCTGCTGAACAGTCTCTTCACACTCAGCTGCTGGGTGGTGGGGGCTTCCTATGGCAGCAGGGACTTTCTGTGGGGAGTCCTGAAGGGGGAACACTGTCTGGAATGGGGGGCGGTTCGTTGCCATATTTCCAGCTGCCTAACACCCCCCTATCTTCCCGATGCCCTGCTCCCTTCCATTGCACTGTTACTGGCTGCTGCTTACATTTGCAGTCGCATGGGCCATGCCAAGCTCCCTCACTTCTCCAGGGTCTCCAAGGCTCCCTCCTTGGGCTTGCTCTGGCCAAAGGTGGCTCCCTTCCTCCGCTCCAGGGTCTCCAAGGCTACCTCCTGGGGCCTGCTCTGGCTAGCGGTGGCTCCCTTCCTCTGCTCCGTGGCCCCCTTCTGGTGGCTTAGTGGGCCCCTGATCCTGGGACTGGACTCTCTACTCCCAACCAGCAAGCCAGAAAGTGCTCCGAGATGGGCAGGGCAGGGAAAGACCACAACAGGTGAACATGCTGTGTGAATGGGGTGAACTTCCTGACTGATGGCAGGATCCCTTCCTAGACTGGTCCAATCCAACATACACAGACTGTTAAGAGAGACACCCCCTCCCCAGTCCAGAGAGAGAAGCACAAAGCATTAAACCTATCTCAGAACCAGGGTAGGGAATGGAAAGAGCGCTATTTCTGAACCAGGAGCTAAAGGAAAAGACATCAGGACTAGGGAGAGAGAGAGAAGCCAAAGCACAAGAGACATCTCAGAATAGGTAGGGAAGAGACAGACATAGCTATTCAGAGATCCGTGTGACAGAGAGAGCAAAGGAGACCAGAGGTGATCCAAAGAAGAACGAGATGAAGAGAGGAGAGAGACAAACATGGCTAGGGAGGTACCTTTGCAGGTCAGTCCCTGAAGAGGCCTAGGGGTGTGCGAGAGCATGGACGAAAGTACAGCAGCCGAAAAGCTGGGCCTCAGAGACATAAGCCAGGTGAGCCCTTCAGAAGGGGAGCAGCAGAGAATTACAGCAACGTCTGTCAACTGTTATTTCCCACATCTGAAGGAAAATATCAATAAAGACTCCATCCTCTGTATGCAATGCCTCAAGCGAAGGTTCATGATGGGCGAGGACGAGTCTGAACACATACACACACGGAGGAGGGGAATGGGGAGGGCTGAGGGTCACACACATAAATGAAGTATGTTAACAGAAAAATAGCCCATTGCTCCCCTGCTCCTGAAATACTCTACCAGGTTAGCAAAGCATTCTGCGAGGATAATTTTAGGAAAGGTTGCCTGATTGCAGTCCGTTTTATAGTTTAAGAAGCTTGACATATCACTAACTACAAAAGTTGATCAAAGCGGTTAGCAAAGGGGAAAAAAAAATACAATTTTAAAGAAGCAGAAAGGAACACCAATTCCAATAGGACAGAAATCATTAATTCGAGGGAGGGGTACAGTGGCAGAGTAGGGAAGCTGGGGTGCCTGGCCCCGATATAACCCGCCAGGACCCCTCAAATGAGTGGCCAGCTGAAAGAAATGGGTTTCCAAGAGCTGTTTGAATTTTTGAAAAGAAGCCTCAGATCTAACTGAGTGTGGAAGGTCATTCCACAATTTTGGGGCAGTAAAGGAAAAAAAAAGGGCTGAAGTGCGCATAACGGTTTGCATCGGAGATGAGGGTCGGGTATATAGGGTATGATTGAGGAGGAAAAATAGGAAGGTAGGCCGAGGTGGAGGGGCTTTGTGAGCGAGGCAAAGAGTTTTGAAAATAGGCTGGTAGGAAAATGAAGTTTAGCAAGTAGGGGAGAAGCCTATATCTATATATATAAAAGGCAACCCCAACGTTCTGAAGCCTCCACGGAAGTTGAGGCGCCCAAGATATCCGGTGTGCCCTGGAGTGTCTGCACCGCCCTCGCGTCAAAACGTCATGACGTCGAGGGCGGAGCTATTGACACTCGAGGGCCGAAATGGCCCACAGCGAACAAGGCAAGTAGCTTTGACGGACGGAGGGAGGGGGCCCCTTGCTAGCGCCCGTTTCATTCCGCTCAGAAACGGGCATTTTTTCCTAGTGTCTTTATAAAATACTAGCACAAATCCTGCAGAAAAAAAAAAAAAGCTAATTTTCAGTGGCACTTAGCTGTTTTAAGTTCAGCTGAAAATTAGTGGCTAGCCCCGACCAAGCGATTTACCAGGTCGGGCCTGCTAAATCGCTTTGAAGAATCATCCGGTTAAGTGTGAAATTCACGCTTCCACCCACTCTCCTGTCAAAACTCCACCCCCGAAACATGCAGACACTTTTACATAATGGGGTCTTTTAAGTGCCGTGACATGTGCCTATATTCACTTATATGAGGGAAAAATGACTTTATAACATTGGCCCCTATCTGGCTCCGTCTGTCTTCTGTTACCAGCAACTGTCCATCTCAGGTTCATTCACCTGCTGTCCATCATCGTCCTCACCATCTTCAGCCTCAGGGTCTTGACAGCAAGTCTGTTGAGGAGAGATGAAGAGGGTCTGTGAGCGAGGGTTGAAGTCTCACAGAGACCAAGTTATAACGTCAAAGAAAAAAAAAAAAAAGAGGGCAGAGATTGTCCAGTGCCAAGTATCAAAGAGAGGAGGGCCGAAAAAAAATATATCAAAGACAGCCATAGAGGCAGAAAGAAACACCCAAAAGGGTTAAGAGAAAAATAAAAAAAAATGCAATTTCTGTTCTCTCTCCCTGTGTCCACAAGTTTCGCAAATGTCAAAAGAGAAGGGAACAGAGGGGCAATAAAGACAGAAAAACAGCTCAAGAGATGGAGAGAGGGATTAAACACACAAGGATGATACAGAGAGAGAGAGAGAGAGAGAGACGAAGGGGAGAGAGAAAAAGCATAGAGAAAGAGACAGAGTGAATTGGGATTGTACTGTGTCCACGAAAGACCTCATAAAGACTTAGGAAAGATCTGGCATGAGAAAAGGGCTCAAGAAAGCACAAAGGCAGACGGTCTGCAAACTCCAAGATGGAAAATAAACGGAGCAGATCGTTGACAAACAATAGGAACCAATTTTCCATCCATGAGAAAAGGGCTGACAGACAGACTGAAGGTTGTTACATTCACGCTTTGAGTATCTTACCTTCTGCTGTAGCACCAGACGGACCACCTGACATATCTCACCCAACCGCCTGGCATCCTGCATGGCCACGCTCTTGCAGTCCTTGACGATGTCGTTCATGGCCTCCAGGATGCTCATTACCACCAGCCGTTCCTTGTCTTCTTGGATGGACTTGAAGAACACGGGAAAGACCAGGTCCAGCATTTTCTGAAGAGCTGTAAAAGGGAAGACCCACACACATACAAACGTGTTCATGACACCACATCATAAGGCCCCCTTCTCTCCTAAGCTTTTGCTCTCTCTAAAAAAAAAAAAAAATCTCACCACATCAAAAAGGCCCAGCTTACCTCCTGCCCTCCAGATCCCAGACTACGCCGTAGAAAGTGATCCGACCTCCTGCTGATCAGATCTCAAACTGCACCACATTAAGTGATCCCAGTCCACCAGATCCCAGATTACATCACACGAGGTGTTTCCCCCCCCCCCCCCCCCGGCCTTTTTCTCTTAAGATCCCACGATACCAAGCGGTCTTGAGAGAATAAGGCTTGCAGACATCCTGCTCTCTAAATCCTAGACTGTGTTACTCTAAGATGGCCCCTCCCATACTCCATCTTGCCGTGTTATCCTCCCCTTAACTCCAGCCCCCCCTTACCTTCTGAATTTTGCTGTGAAGGGCTGTTCTGGCAGATCAGATGAAGGGCTCGGCAGAACTGACCAAGCGTCTCGTAGACAGCTTTCCTGATATTCATATGGGGGGACTGGAGACAGGAGGAGGGTGGAGGTTTGGAGAAAGAAAGGGATGGAGGTGGTGGGAGGAAGGAAACGGATTGACGAAGAGATAGAAAGATAGGACAGGGTCAGTCAGTATTTGACAGTGAATAAAATTCATGGAATTCCAGTTGAGATGCTTCCCTAGACACTGTGATGAGAAAGTTTTCCTATGAATCATCTAGGCAGCAAAGAAATCAGGGCATTTCCCCGAGCCCGGCTTTTGTGCAGAGGCAGTGTTCACAGCCCCAGTGTGGGGAAGGGAAGGGGGGGGGGGGGGGGGGAGAGCAGTGATGACACCCAACGTCAGGATCCATGCAGACCTGCTCAACTGGTTACCAACTGACCAAGTGGTCCAGGAGTGGGCCTCATCCACCAGTCCAGCAGCTGCACAGCAGGCCACCTTCCACCTGCTGGAGATAGAAAAATACTGAAGTGCTAGAGCTATACAGTGTCCTTATAGGGCAAAGCACTTTTCTGTGTTTTTCTATGTACACCTGCTTGCCGATGGGCGCCAACACCTGCGAGTTCTGGACTGATCTGGTGAGGACGCTACCCTTGATCAATGGATTGCCACTGGATTGGCTGGACTTGAAAGCAGAGGGGTTCGTGGTGAAGGACAATCCTGACAGTTGGGAGAATAGGCTGGAAACCCAAAAAAGGAGGAGAAGGCAACTGCTGGACCATAACGTATAAAATCAGGCGATTGGAGTGGAAAGTTATGACCCTTGGTCCCATATTCATACTCAACAGGCTTAAGCTATCACCACCCATCCTAACTCCAAATATGACCCGCCCTTCCCGAGGGATCCAAATGCAGGAGGGGGGGGGGGGGGGGGGGGCAGTGAAATGCTTTGATCTAGGGGGCCTGTACCAGAGAGTCCAAAAAGCAGCTCTGCCTGGGAGGGAAACACTCACCTCATGGTGTTTAAATACTTCCTCAAAGCATGGCTCAAGGTATGGCATGAAGGCACCGCTGAGAAAGAGGAGAAAGGACTTACAATGGGGACAGAAATGCTGGCATAGAGGCACCTCTAAGAGAAAGAGGCACACGACAAGTGCTTAGGAGCAGAGAATCCCAAACGTTCATCCACTGGAAAAGTAACGTGGCCCCAGATCTCCACTCATTCAAAGCAATAGCGACTGAGCAGAAGCAGAGAATTATGTGACCTGCTCCTTGTGACCCCATTGGGGGTCATGACCCACAGTTTGGGAATCGCTGTCTTAGAGATACAGCTATGACCCAAGCGAGACAACAGTCACATTGCAAACAGACAGCCATTAGAAACTGACAAAGGTCATTCACTCTTCTTCCCACTCCCTTAAGAAATTTTAGCAAATGCAATACTGGGGAATGATTTTACCTGGCATTGAGGGCAATCTCTCCCAGGGCTATGCACGCATCTTCCTTTTCATCAATATAAGCATTTTCCACAGTGAACCTATGAATAAAAAAACAGCAACACCAGTGATGCTACCATGTTCTTTAACAGTTGGTCTTCAACCCTGAGCCTCTCGAATTCTTTAACCAGCCCCTCTTCCCACTAACCCTTCTCCCCATGCTTTCCTTTCTCCTGTGGGCCTCACTCAGAACCCCAACACTCCCCACCCCTAGCAATTCCTCTTCTCCTATCCAAGCTTCTACAACTCCTTTCACCTCTGGGCCTCACCCCCCCCCCCCCCCCCCAGCCTCTTCCCGCTTCTATCCTGTCACCTTTGGGCCTCGTCCGGCAACCCCTCATTCTCTTTCCTCCCTTCCATGCCTCTTCCTGTTCCTTCCTCCTATCCACCCAGCGTCCAACCTCAGCCTCTCCCTGCTTCTATATCTCCTCTCACCTCTGCTCCTTGTCCAGCACCTCCCACATTTCCCTCCCTGTTCTTCCATGCCTTTTCCCAACCTCTACAAAGCAAATTTCTCTTTCCTGGCAAGTATTTTCCTCTTTGTCTCACCCTTCAATGTCTGGGTCATCATCCTCTATCTCCTCGTCATGGATCTGGGAATTGTCCTCCTCCGCCTCGTCATCGTCGTCAAACAGCAAAAATGATTTATTCTCATTATAGTGAGTCTGGAAGAGACGGAGAACGTGAAAGAGTGACGAAGGAGGAAGTCAAGAGCAGAGTTTGGTATTTTGCATAAGCATTTCTGTGCTAAATTTTCCCCATCCAGAGGCCTCAGGAAATCAAATATTTTGATAAAAAGACACGGCCACTTTGTGCAGCGGACAACACCTTTTTTTTCTAGCCTGGTTTCAACCCAAAACTAGCATTCAATTTGCCAATGCTGATAGGAAAAGGGGGGGCTGTGAGATTTAGGGGAGCAATAGCATGTGCTGCTGCGGCTAGGAAAGCGAATAGAATGTTGGGTGTTATTAGGAAGGGTATGGAGTCCAGGTGTGCGGATGTTATAATGCCGTTGTATCGCTCCATGGTGCGACCGCACCTGGAGTATTGTGTTCAGTACTGGTCTCCGTATCTCAAAAAAGATATAGTAGAATTGGAAAAGGTACAGCGAAGGGCGACGAAAATGATACTGGGGATGGGACGACTTTCCTATGAAGAGAGGCTGAGAAGGCTAGGGCTTTTCAGCTTGGAGAAGAGACGGCTGAGGGGAGATATGATAGAAGTGTATAAAATAATGAGTGGAATGGATCGGGTGGATGTGAAGCGACTGTTCACGCTATCCAAAAATACTAGGACTAGAGGGCATGAGTTGAAGCTACAGTGTGGTAAATTTAAAACGAATCGGAGAAAATTTTTCTTCACCCAACGTGTAATTAGACTCTGAAATTCGTTGCCGGAGAACGTGGTACGGGCGGTTAGCTTGACGGAGTTTAAAAAGGGGTTAGATAGATTCCTAAAGGACAAGTCCATAGACCGCTATTAAATGGACTTGGAAAAATTCCGCATTTTTAGGTATAACTTGTCTGGAATGTTTTTACGTTTGGGGAGCGTGCCAGGTGCCCTTGACCTGGATTGGCCACTGTCGGTGACAGGATGCTGGGCTAGATGGACCTTTGGTCTTTTCCAGTATGGCACTACTTATGTACTTATGTACTTATGGTTCTGCCAGAGGAGATGTAGCAGTTCTGCTGAAGGGATACATAAGGGGGAAGGGATCCCCACCCACCCACCCAGCTACTTACCACCACACCCTCTGTGGACTTCAGAGAAAGGCGCATGAGGGTTGTCATTTTCTCCAAGTGTGGGGAAATGCTGTCGCCCATCATTAAGGACAGAGCACCAAAGAGGCTGTACCTGTGGGGAGGAAGCCAAGACAGCATTGTGAGGAGGCGAGGCTGCACCTCACACCCTCCTCAAAAGCCTTTGCGACAGTAACTCACGTGCAGCGCCGCAAATCAGGGTCATCCACCTGATCGGAGAGGTTCAGGCCCAGCTGACAGCATTCTTCACTAAGGGGTAGGAAAGCATCTTTGCCCAAGGTGCGTGCCAGGAGTCCCAAGGTCTCTGCAACCCATGAACACACTTATTCTCTGACCGATCACTCGCCCGTCTCCTCTCTCACCCTACTTTGCCCCACTCTCCGTTATCTGTAAGCCTCACCACCCGCTTATGACATCAAAAAGTAATTCAATTACCAAGGGACTGGATCTGAACAGGCCGGAAATCCTCATGTGTGTTTACCAGGTACCCCTTCAGGTGCTCAATCACCGCTGGGAAATACGGGAGCAGCAGCGACTCTGCCGCCGTGGCTGGAGGGGGGATTAATGACAGGCATGAGCATTAGAGAGAAGAGAAAAACAGCACAGATAAGGGGCCGTATTATAGTAACATATAGTAGATGACGGCAGAAAAAGACCTGCACGGTCCATCCAGTCTGCCCAACAAGACAACTCATACGTGCTACTTTTTGTGTATACCCTACTTTGATTTGTACCTGTGCTCTTCAGGGCACAGACCGTATAAGTCTGCCCAGCACTATCCCCGCCTCCCAACCACCAGCCCTGCCTCCCAACCACCGGCTCTGGCACAGACCGTACAAGTCTGCCCAGCACTATCCCCACCTCCCAACCACCACCGTATTACACGGGATATTAGAAAGGGAGCTCAGAAAGATCACAACCCCACACCTCCCACCCCAAAGAAACGTACCGATAGATCCAATAGTACTGACAGAGAGCTCCTTGATGCGATTTCTCTCCGAGTCACGCAACGATGACAACATTCGCTCCATGAGTGTGGGAAGGTACGGCTCAATCTTTGGGCCTGGGCGAGAGAGAGGAGGGATGTCCTTTAACTCGGAGACAAGTCAAGAAACAGACCTCATCCCCTTCTCTCCCCTTTGCAACCCATGAGAGACAAGAACAGGTGTGTCCCATGTACACAGTCATGGCAAAAAGCCAGGATTAGAATTCCACACAGGACCGATTCCTTAAGTACTGCATTGCCTGTCACTCATTCAGTTTCTAACTCAGTTCTACACTTTCGAAGCAGTACTGGGCTGTCCAGATTGTTAGTGTCCTGCATAGGATGGTCGTAATCTAAAACAGAGCGTCCAACATGCAGACTGTGGGTCAAATGGAGCCCACCTGACCTCAGGATGTGGCCCAATTCAGATTTTTAATAAAAAAAACATTTTTATCTAATTAGCCAGCTGTTTGGTGGATATGGCATAATAATTTCAGAAGAGATTCATACATTCTGAGCAGAAATCATGTTACAACCAGCTACAATATTCACGCAGCCCACACAAATACAATAAAAGAAAGCCCTTGGATGCCCCCAAGCTAAAACTTTGCTGAAATTCAAGTATTCTACATCCACACCCTTGATATAATCCTTTAGTCACCCACTACCCTATTCCTCTTGGGCACAGAATCAGGGCACTTACCCAGGTTTTCCACGAAGTTCTCAAGTGCATAATAGGCTTTCTCCAGGTGTCCTATGTGGGATGGTTCCAGACTGGAGAAGTAATTCAGCAGTAGTGGCATAATTTCCTCCGAGAAGTTACTGATATCAGGCTTCAGAGAGAGAAACAGGAGATGGCAGGACATGAGAGGAGGAGAGACGGGACCTTGCAGGGTGTGAGAAGACCAGAGATCAGACAGCAGAAGGGGAAAAGAGAAATTATGTCTTACCTACTTTTCTTTCCTTTAGTCCTATCAGACCAGTTCAGAACCTGTGGGTTATGCCCATTGACCAGCTGGCAGATGGGCATAACCCACTTGCTCTGGACTGATCTGATGGTGAGACTAAGGAAGAAGAAATTAGTTCTTAGCTGCTAATTTTATTTCCTTTAGTCCCAACAGATCAGTCCAGAACAAGTGGGTTATGCCCATCTGCCAGCTGGTTGGCAGATATAACCCACAGGTTCTGGATTGGTCTAGAATGGATGCTAAGTAAGGGTGAGATATTGAAATGAAGCAGCATGGAAGAATGTAAAATAACTCCTGCAAAGTTTTGAAATGTCCTTTATGAGTGAAAGGAGGAGGAGGTGGCAAGGGATGAGAATATAAAGATTGGGGGAGGGGGCGGAGGAAGGAAAGGCAGGATGCTGGATTAAATTGTACTCATACCTGAAGGTTCTCCGAGAACTGTCCCAAAGCAAAGAGCGCAGCGTTCCTGACAACCTGACTCTCATCCCCCAACGCCTGACAGACGATCTGCAGCATGGGCTGGAGATGCCTGAGAGAGACAGGGAAAAACTTTTAGAGAGAGTGCTGACGTGCGGCTATAAACATATAGGTTATCTCCCATCACATGCATTACACCTACTTATGCCGCATGTGGTCTGCACAGCCTTCGGACAGCACCGCCAGACACATCAGACCAGCTTTACGTTGATACGGGTTCGCACTGAGCAGTGCTGGCTCCATCAGTGGAGTCTGCAGCGAGAGAGGCAGAAGTGACATCACGTACCAGCTGGACAGTAAGGCAAGAGGAGGGGGGAAGGGGAGAGGGCTGCGTGGTACTCACCAACTGAGGAAACAGCTTCTCTGGTGGAAGGTGAAGCGCCAATATATCAACAACCTGAGAGAGGACAGGTGGCATTATAGACCATCCCCAGGGACACAAAGCGAGACAGAGAGAGAGCGAGAAAATGAGAATATATGGGAGACAGCGACAAAGAAAGAGACAGGGCGAGACAGCGACAGAGTTGGGTCCAGGCACTCGCTGCTTTACCTGGACAGAGAAGTGTTTGGGCGTTTGGACCTCTGCATCTTCCTCAATGTCGGAATCGTCGTCCTCATTATCCTCAGGATCCATCTCCCCGAGGGGGGGCTCCGCGCTCATAATTGGGAAGAGCGTGTTCAGGATAGGAGCCAATAGCTTCTGTTTCACTATTGCCTGAAGCCCAGGGGAAGGGGGGGGGAAGGCGGAGGTGCGGAGACAGAGAAAGAATGTCAGAGAGAGCCATGATCAGCCATCACTCCCCGAGCTACCTTCCCTTTCACTATCCTCTGCAGGGACAGGTGATGTCAAAGAAAGAGACTAGGTAAGTGATTATCCACGCCTCAAAAAAAAAAAAAACCCAGACCAGTAACCCCCACCCCTTTACTATACTCTGTGGCAAAGGAGGTGGGGTCAGTGAGACAACATGAAAGAAAACTACTCGTCACACCATGCTCCCCCAAAACCAGACCAGTATCCCTCAGCTCATTCACCATACCATGCTCCCCAAAAAGCAGACCAGTATCCCTCACATCATTCATCACACCATGCTCCCTAAAATGCAGACCAGTATCCCTCACCTCATTCATCACACCATACTCCCCCAAAACCAGACCAGTATCCCTCACCTCATTCATCACACCATGCTCCCCCAAAACCAGACCAGTATCCCTCAGCTCATTCACCACACCATGCTCCCCAAAAATCAGACCAGTATCCCTCAGCTCATTCACCACACCATGCTCCCCAAAAACCAGACCAGTATCCCTCACCTCATTCACCACACCATGCTCCCCAAAAACCAGACCAGTATCCCTCACCCCATTCATCACACCATGCTCCCCCAAAACCAGACCAGTATCCCTCAGCTCATTCATCACACCATGCTCCCCCAAAACCAGACCAATATCCCTCACCTCATTCCCTCCTCTCACCTTGCTTTTGAGTTTGACCAGGAAGCTAATACAGGCCAGGGCTTTCACCCGCAGGTTGTCCCCCAGTTCCCGGTTTGCTGCGATCTGTGAAAACCAAACCAGACAAATGTAAACCTTGTAAGTAGTCACAGATGCTATTCATCCCTTCTCCCTTGGCAGGCTGGGGGCGGGGGGGGGGGGGGGGGGGGGAGAGAAGAAGTTCCCCTCTGCTGCTCTCACCTCTAGGCAGAAATGAACAACTTCATAGAGATGCTGGACAATAATAGACACCTCGCTCTCCATCAACTCGTCAAAGACCTCCATTGCCTCGATGGCCTGCACCTGTGGGCGAGACAGATCCCAGAAGAAGCTGGGAGGGTGGAGAAGGTCTAACAAAGAAGCCTTTAATATAGAGCTTCATGAGATGCTAATTGCCTGAAACATGGCCTGCGTTGAAGTCCTTGAGAATCAGCTCGCTGCTTAAGCGCATAGCTGATGTGCAGACTGTTTTGGAGGGGGGGGGGGGGGGGAAGAGAGGAGAGGACTCAGCAGGTTTGCCGTTAGCTCTGAATCTGTTTCCCATGCACCCTGAGCCATGTGACCTCTGAGAATTCACCTAGGATGCAGGGGCGTAGCCAGACAACAGATTTTGGGTGGGCCTAGGCAAGAAGTGGGTGGGCACCAAGTATTCTTCCCCCCACACATCACCACCACGAAAATATCCCAGCTGGTGGGAAAACGCTTCTTTCTACCTTGGCAGTCTGCAGAAGGCATGCGCTGAAAACTGAGCATGCACAGGTGCCGGTATCGTGGAGAGTAGCATTTTTGTTACCGTCTTCAGCTGGTGGAGCTTGGGATCCCCACCAGTTATCGCTAAACGTGTGCTACTGTTAGGTGGGCCTGAGCCCTAAGTGGGTGGGCCCTGGCCCACCCAGACCCACCTGTGGCTACGTCACTGCTAGGATGTATACATCACACATACATGCATAACCTGTATCACGCTAAGCAGGGCACCTGACAAGTAACAGAACAGGCAGCTGGGTGAGCTCTGTAGCTTGCCTCGGGATCCTCACCTCATCCAGTCTAATCAATTCTTTAATGGCTGCGATGATCTTCGGAATCAGAGATCGCATGAGATTCTGGAACAAAACAAGAGGCTAAGATCAAAGTCCTACGAGCAGCCCGTACAGGGCAGCAAGGGATAAACAAGGGGGCTACATGCTAAAGGTGGATGCAGTGATCTCCATCAGGGTCTATCCAACTATCAAGCATGACTAGGCAGACGCCTAGGGCAACAGCCAAAGCAAAAACAATAGGTGCTGGCACTCACACAAAGTAATAGAACAAAACAAAAAAGTAAGGGTAATTTTACCAGTTGGAAGAAGCAGAGTTCTATCTGATCCTGTGTTTTTTTTGGGGGGGGTTTTTTGGGTGGGGGGGGGGGGAGGCAGCCCAAGGGTCATGGATGTTAGTTAGTGGGTTGCATGGCTGAATTTTTGCCTAGGGTGCCCGATACCCTTCCACTGGCCTTGAATGAAAGTGGGAATCATGGGACACAGAATACAGAAGGGTGATGGAGTTGAGGCTTCCTGTGACAGCCTATCACAAGCCAGGGTGAGGAGAGGAAAGCAGTGAGGGAAGTGGACCGGTCCTCTCACCATTTCATCAGTGCCCATGTACGATGCCATGACAGTGATGGTCTGGATGGAGTAGTGCAAAATGGCCTTGTTACTGCGGTCCGTCAAAGTCTGGTGGAAGAGCCGCAGGAGGTCCCGAAAATGGGGCTGGAAGGCTTCCGTGCTGGTTTCCACCACTGTGCTGAGAAGGAGGAGCCCCACCTGCAAGGGGGAAAAAAAAAATGTGCGGAGAGAGTGGGAGGGATGGTGAGGAGGGATAATAAACGCCAGAGAAAATGACAGCAGATGTACACTGTGGAGCCCTCCCCCCTCCACCGTTATTTGTCTGCGCTCAGGATCAAACCGCTGAGGCCTCCCCCTCATTGCCTGTATATACTCAGGATCATACCTCTACCCCCAATCCCATTAGTTGTCTGTGGGATAATAACCCTGACCCCCCCCCCCCCCCTCATCCCATTAACTAGCTGCACTCAAGAACACACCCCAGGGCTCTCCTTCTCTTACTTTCTCCCCTTCCTACCTGTCTCTGATCAGGGACAGAGCTGCGGGATGATTGTTGGAGGAAGACCAAGAGCTGCGGCCATTTCTGCAGTGTCTCATTCTTCAGGATCACAGCTGTGAGTTGGGCCACGGCGTGACGCACCTTGTGTCTGCGAAGAAATAAAGCATGCGCAAGGACGGTGGAGGATGTCAAGGGACGAAAACAAAAAAACAAAAAAAAACCTCAGCTGCAAAAATTTTTGTGTTTTAAAAATTTTATGTAAAAAAAAATACATTTTTGTATGTTTTATAGAGTAAGCTATTTATTCTTGGTTTTATCATTTATATCCTATTGATTGATTTGGAAGTCACGCACTGTTTCCGCTTGCTAAACTCTCAGTTAAATCCAATACATGAAATGTAGAATCCTGCTTGTGGGGTGCAGAGAGTCAAGGGTGCAGTACACGATGCAGGGGTGAGAAAATGATGCACACAAACCAGGAGAGAAATGCTGGGGTGGTCATACCCAAAGATCTCAAAGGTAACAGTGTGGTAAGATGGGGATCAGAGCCAGAGGGATGCTGAGGTGTGCAGGAAGAGGCACAATCGGAGGAAAAAGAAAGCAGGAAAGAATGTTGTAAAAGCAGTTAGCTTAACAGGGTTTAAAATAAAAAGGTTTGGACACGTTCCTAAAAGAAAAGGCCATAAACCATTATTAACATGGGAAAATACACTGCTTATTTCTGGGATAAAGCAGCATAAAATCAGTTTTACTCTTTTGGGATCTTGCCAGGTACTTGTGACCTGGACTGGCCACTGTTGGAAACAGGATACTGGGCTCGATGGACCTTCAGTCTGTCCCAGTACGGTGATGCAAACGTATTTATGAAGGAAATAATCCCTCTTTAAAGGGCTTTGCCGGGACCTCACTTGGAAAAAAAGTGTCCCATTCTGAAGGCCATTCCTCCAGAACAGAGCAATCAAAGCAGTGTGGGATAAGCCCGAGATGAGACTTAAGGATCTTACATGTATATTCTAAAGTAGAGGTTCTCAACTCAGCCCTCAAGACACATCAGCCAGTCAGGTTTTTGGATATCCACCATGAATATGCATGAGATCAATTTGCATGCCCTACCTGTCATATGTAAATTTAACTCATGTATATTCACTGTGGGTACCCTGAAAACCTGACTGGCTGGGAGTGTCCTGAGGACTGGGTTGAGAACCCCCGTTCTAAAGGAAAGGGGAAAACTGGTACATGACAGAGATGTTCAAATGCTTGAAACATAGAGGTGCTCATTTTCAAAGCACATATATGTAGCTTTTAAGTCTACGTGCTTTGAAAATGAGCCTCTACATCTCTCTTGGAATTTAAGAGTTGCAGTAGCTGATATCTCTTATGGGTTCATAATAGAAATTAATAAGTGTGGTGCCATTATCTCATGCTACAGAGTGGCTTCCCTTCTTACACTTACTCTGGTTCCCGTTGTATTGCTTCCAGCACCAGAGACTTCAGGCTGAAACACACACAAAAAAAAAAAACCATTTATATTACTGGTCCAATGAAACCATAGACGTACAGCCCATCCCTGACTTTCCACCCCTAGCCCTGCAATCCCAAGTCCTCACGGAGGGACGGCTTACTCCCTGAACAGAGAAATTATTCCAGGAGCAGGGCCTGGAAATCCTTTCCCTTCTCCCTCCATTCTTCACCTCCTCAGGGCTAGGCACAGGAAGAGTGGCAAAGAGAAGAAGTCCTCACTCACTTCTCTCGGAGCGCAGCGTTCACTTGCTTCCAGTGCTTGGTCAAACGTCTCCTCACCAGCACTGCAGCAAACTGCCGGATCTAAAAACGAAGAGAAAAGAGACAAGGTAGATGAGAAGAAAGCGGGAATGCAGGCCCTGCTCTGAATGGATAACCATTGAATCCATAGACCCTCTCCTCCTCACACACAGGACCCTCCATTATAGTAGAATAGGAGTGAGGGAGCAAAAAGGTTAACTGGCCCGCAAAGACTGTGTAGTTGTTCCTAGCCACACTGCTAAGACTGTATCCCAGTAGGATCACTTGTAATGTATCTTGCCTTATTCAGGTCAGTTTTGGTGGCCTCCATCTCTGTATACCACCGTTTTCAGCAGATGGGCTTACATGACCCCTTATTCAGTTAATATGCAGCATCCCTCCCTTTCCATGTCTACCAATAAAGCTTTGTGAAAAAAACTTGGCTTGGAGAAGAGACGGCTGAGGGGAGACATGATAGAGGTATATAAAATAATGAGTGGAGTGGAACAGGTGGATGTGAAGCGTCTGTTCACGCTTTCCAAAAATACTAGGACTAGGGGGCATGCGATGAAACTACAGTGTAGTAAATTTAAAACAAACCAGAGAAAAGTTTTCTTCACCTAACGCATAATTAAAATCTGGAATTTGTTGCCGGAGAACGTGGTGAAGGCGGTTAGCTTAGCAGAGTTTTAAAAGGGGTTAGACGGTTTCCTAAAGAACAAGTCCATAAACCACTACTAAATGGACTTGGGAAAAATCCACAATTTCAGGAATAACATGTATAGAATGTTTGTACGTTTGGGAAGCTTGTCAGGTGCCCTTGACCTGGATTGGCCGCTGGGGACAGGATGCTGGGCTCGATAGGCCTTTGGTCTTTTCCCAGTGTGGCACTACTTATGTACTTATAACCCAAAACAGATCGGCCGTTCAATGCAGAGCTGAAACCCAGAGCTCCGAGTCAGCATCGAACCCATTCATAAAGATACAGGGATTCTCCCCTCCTCAAATGCATTCATACTCATGGCCCCCATTCCCCCCCCCAAAGTCACTAAGGAGGGAATCCTACAACTGGCTGCCTCTATTTAATTGCCCCGAAACCTTTCTAAAAATAGCCGCTGGGCACCCAGGTGCTGATACAGAAATATTAGCATGGATTGATATCAATGCATCTAACATTTACCTGCCATAAGTGTGGGTATTTAAATGCGGTAAGTTAGGAGAAAGAACATACGGAGGATCAAAGATCTGAAATACCATTTGACATCTTGGATTTGAACCTAACACAAACATTAGAAGATGACAATTTAGGCTTAATACCAATGACTTTAATAGTCTCCTTTGTATTACAAACCGGATAGAGACTGGATCCTCAAACAGTTTTTCCTCGGTAGAGAACAGCTTTTCATGAACTATCAAATAAGAACGTTTCCAGATGTTTCTAAAGCAACCCAAAAACGGCGAAAATAATTTCTTAAATTACGCCCAAAGATACAACAATTGGGTGCACTTTTCTGGTTAAATTTCCCATGTAAACGTGTAGTAAAACTAAATTCTGTAAAATACGTATTTTTTGATCCTAAACAATTTAATAATTTTTTGGACTCTAAAATAGCCTTGTTACCTTCAGTACAGTCAAGTGCAATTATTAAATCTACTCCGTGAAAAAGTTAGAACTCCCTGCAAACCCCCCCCCCCCCCGTCTTCAGTTTCCTAAAGGAAAGAATTATGTTTTATTCTTTGTAATTCCGCAGATGTTGTGATAGGCCTCCCACATTGTGGACTATAGATGAATAATACAATCGAAGCTTGCTAAATATTCATTTTATATTGTAAAACTTATATCATAAGCAAAAGAAAAGCATCTGAATTATAGTAATGTTATCTGTCAGTACAAGACGGAAAATGTATAGAATTACATTACTAATTCTTTTTCTTTATAATCATCTTTGCTAAATCAAGATCTACTCTTGAAATTATTGTAAAAATAAAATTTTTTTTAAAAACGCGGTAAGTTACAGGTGTGAGCCCTGCCCATTTGCAGGCTCACTTGTTTGTTTGTTATATTATTGAAAACCTTAATAAAAACATTTAAAAAAAAAAAACAAAAAAAAGAGGAAAAAAAAACAAACAAACAACTTATACAAAACAATGCTATACAGAAAGCTGAGTTCAAACATCAGGCAATACAATTAGACAGTTGATGTCAAAAAGAGGTCAAGAGATTTCCATTTCTGAGAACCATAATGAGACCCAGGGGTAGCAGGCATTGAAAGCTGCTCATATTTCTTATACAATAAAACCCAATTCCACCAAAGTATGACATTGACCTGTGAGTTATCCTTCCAATGCGATATTATGTTTAAATCTCTTTATTAATGCATCATGCAAAATGTACATTCATAGTATTTCAACCAATAACAGTACTAATACAACTGAGCACTATCAATCCTATGTCAGAATGTCTAATCATTTTCTCTTTTATCCCCGAATAACACACCCCTCCCCCCCACCCTCCTTTCCTTTATAGCTCATTTTAGTTGCTGATACCCGTCTGCGCACGGCATTCACATGTTACAGAGTATCTATACCTTTTAGGTTCCAATCTAACAAATATCAATAGATCATTCCCTTCATCTTGCCCACCCTTCCCATCCCCCCCTCCCCCCTCTATTCCTTCCAATCCAGTGCACATTCTACTATATTATTGATTATAAATTTGCATGGTGTTAAGGGCTCTGCCATTGAGCTTTTGAATATATGGTTCCCAGACTGCCCAATACTCCTTTTTCCGCTTTGCGGTTCCAATGCGATATTATTAATTTCAACGCAATAGAGACCAGGAAGTCAAAAAGTAGTTTATCTCTGTCTGCAAATAGCAATGGGGTACAAGTTGACTTCCAGATGACATACTTTGGCAGAAAAGGGTCCTGAAACCCCAAAAATCCTTTGCAACTTATCCCAAACATCCGTCCAGAACAATTCCAAACTGGGACACTCAAGCACGCTCACTTGTAAATACATGCTACGTCAATTACAAAGGTATTTGCAGAAGAGCACTTTGCCACTTTCGTGGGTAAGGGTACCCTTGTGTGCCGAGTATGTGTATTCGCGTATATGCAACTGCCGAGACTAGGGGGTACTCAAACCTGTCCTGAGGATCCACAGGCCAGTCGGGTTTTCAGGATATCCTTAATGACTATGCATGAGAGTGAACGGCAAACCTGTCGCCTCCATTACATGCAAATCTCTCTTGTACGTATTCATTAGGGGGTATCCTGAAAGCCCAACTGGTCTGTGGAACCCTTTTCAGTAAACCTTGGCTTAAGACTACAGAACTGCTGTTTACATCTCTTCCCTCCTCACACACCCCATCAGGGTTTAATTCCCAGAAGCAGAAAGAACACCGGTAGATACCCCCGGGGGGGGGGGGGGGGGGCTTTCTCTTGTTACCTGAGGATTTGAGGAGGTGGTCAGCACTTCACACATCACACCGAGCACTGCAGGGTCTTTAAATGCCTCCTTCAACTGTGCTGTAGCCTGAAGAGATGGAGGGGCAAAAATAATACCTGGTATCTGCTACAGCTCCCCCCCCCCCCCCCCCCCATTTCCCATGGAAAGCCTCTTCCTACTCTTCATCCACCTTTTTTGTTTGACAATTTCTTGTTTCCCCCTTCGCCTCTAAGTAGGTTTCCCACCAGATGACAATGTTGTCCCCCTGTTATACGTTGCCTCCTTTCCACCGACTTCAACCTCACCACCGGTAGTAGAGAACTGTTCCCTCTAAGCTGAGCAAAAGTCCTCCGCCTACAGTCCCCTCCAGTGTGGGGGGGGGGGGGGGGGGCTGTTTCACTTATCACTTTTTCAATATGAGGGACAGGCAAGCTCTGCAGGACTCTAGTGACAGAAAACACAGAAGTACATAAGCACTGCCATGCTGGGACAAACCAAGGATCCATCGAGCCCAGCACCCTGTCACCGACAGCGGCCAAAATAACACAATATTGAAGCATCACCCCCTACTGGTAGCAATGCAGCTGCTCAGCTTAGAGGGAACACTAGGGTACCTGCTACATAACAGCATCACCCCTCCCCAATACCCCATCCCTCTTTCCACTGCCTCTTGGTGAAGTATCTGCTCTATGACAGAAATGTCCACTCCCCACTGTCCCCTCACTGGGTGGGCTACCTGCTCTATGACAGGGTCACCATCTTCATCATCCCATTGCCCCCCTAAAGGGGTACCTGTTGTATGACGGCATTGTCCGGCTGCAGTAAGTTGGTGAGGATGGATTCCAGGATGCCAGCCATGACACAGACGGGAGGTGGGCAAACTGAGGGATACGGAGGGAGAGAAAGTGAAAGTGTTATATGATTGAGCAGGCAGAGCGGAGTAACTAGAGAGACAGGACAGAGAAGCATCTCTGATGAAAAGAGGCGACGGACAATGAAAAAGAAAGCCAAGTTCCAACACCTGCGTCAGTTACATCTATCTATGTATTAATATAGGAGGAGTGTATGACAGAAAAGCATATAATACACACTTATTAACACTGCATATAAGAAAATATACTTGTATAAATGTGGGTTTGCAAGTATCAATGAGAGAGGGCACAGGAGGAGAAGAAAATGCTAATACTTAAAATCTGTGAGAGAGACCGAGCCCCGAGAAGCAGATAGACAGACAGTGTCAGGAGAGAATATTAGATGTACAGCCGCAGAGTGGGTAAAGGCCAGGCCCCTGTGGACATACAGGTGAGTCTAGGCAAAGCCCCATTAGACACAGACACACAGCGAGGCCAGGCTCCCTGAGAGACAGACACAGGAAAGAGACACACACACACTGAGGCCAGGCTCCCTGACAGACAGACACAGGAAAGAGACACACACACACTGAGGCCAGGCTCCCTGAGAGACAGACACAGGAAAGAGACACACACACACTGAGGCCAGGCTCCCTGACAGACAGACACAAACAAACAGTGAGGTATGAGAGACACAGGACCAGTGGGTTTTTTTCTAGCAAAAAAGGTGCCGGTACTCAAATGCCAGGCCACCTTTCAGGGGTGAGGGACCCACCCCACAATAGCCAGGCACAGAATCTATGACAAGGCAGAATTGGTGTGTAGAGCCTGAGCTCTTTCATTAAAAGCTGGGGTCCATGGGTCAATTTTAGCAGACAGTGGAAAAGGTGCCGGTACTCTGTACCCTCAAGTACCACCTGAAAATAGCCCTGCAAAGGACAGAGCGAGAGACACCCACACACAGCGAGTCCAGTCTCCCTGAGAGACTGACACGCAGTCAGGACAGAGAGAGACACACACAGAGTGAAGCCAGGCTGTCTGAGAGACAGACACGCAGTCAGGACAGAGAGAGACACACACACACAGTGAAGCCAGGCTGTCAGAGACAGACACGCAACCAAGAGAGACACACACACACACACACACAGTGAAGCCAGGCTGTCTGAGAGACAGATACACAGTCAGGACAGAGAGACACAAACAGTGAGGTCTGGTTCTCTGCGAGACACCAACACACAGTGAGGCCAGGCTCCCTGAGAGACAGACACGCAGTCAAGACAGAGAGAGAGACACACAGTGAGGCCAGGCTCCCTGAGAGACAGACACGCAGTCAAGACAGAGAGAGAGACACACAGTGAGGCCAGGCTCCCTGAGAGACAGACACGCAGTCAAGACAGAGAGAGAGAGACACACAGTGAAGCCAGGCTCCCTGAGAGACAGACACGCAGTCAAGACAGAGAGAGACACACACAGAGTGAAGCCAGGCTCCCTGCGAGACAGCCACACAAACAGTGAGGTCTGGTTCTGTGCGAGACAGCCACACACAGCGAGTCCAGGCTCCCTGAGAGACAGACACAGTCACAACAGAGACAGACAGTGAGGCCAGGAAGCTCTATGAGAGACAGACACTCACTCACTCACTCACACACAGAGTCAGGAGCTGTTGGAGGCTGCTGCAGTCAGTCACCTCTCTCTCTCTCTCCACATGGAGACAGAAGAGAACCAGAGAGAAAGAGAGAGACAGGGCCTGACTGTCCTTCCTGCTGGGCCACATCCCCCTCTGCTGGAGGGAGGGGAATATTACAGACACTGGGAATTGAAAGGCAGGGCCTGAACCTGGCACAAAGCCCGGCCTAGTCTCAGACACACACGCAGTGCTTTACCAGCTGGCTCTGTGTCTAAAGGAAGGGGGAGGGGGGGGGAGAAACAGTGCATGCTGGGGCCTGTAGGCATTTTGGTTCTTAAGAACACTGAAACTACAGGTCCCAGCATGCACTGTGCATCACCTCCCCTCTCTTCTCTTGAAAGGAGGCTTCAAAATTCTGTCCTCTTTAAAGAGGTACCGTTTACATTTTTTCAGGCTTCTAGCTTAATCAAAACCAGCCAATCCTCGGGGCACTGACAGTTATGTCTGTAGTATCAGTAAAGGGAAAGGGGATGCGGCTTGATATACCACCTTTCGGTGGTTACAATCAAAGCGGTTTACATTGTATATACAGGTACTTATTTTGTGCCTGGGGAATAGAGGGTTAAGTGACTTGCCCAGAGTGACAAGGAGCTGCAGTGGGAATCGAGCCCTGTTCCCCAGCTTCTCAGGCCACTGGTATGGCAAATACAAATAGACTAAAATAAGAACAGAGCTGCCAAGTTAGTCAGTTCCAGACGTTTTGGCCAGCCCTGGTTTTGAACTTACATCTTAGTGCAGTGTGGGAATTTGTCTGGTTTCTTGGAGCTTCAAGTGAATAGAGTAGTTTAAAGGGTTTTGTGTTTTGTTTATACACAAACTCCACTGTGTTTGAAAATATTTTGAGGAGGATCAGGTTTGGTTGCATGTACAAGCTCTGTTACCAAGTCTCTTAGATTATCATTTGTCTGAATTGTTTGCGTTCTTTGATGAAAAAATTGCAGCTGATCTACTTGAAAAGATTGGCACAACTTTCTTCATATTATGCTAAAGTTCATTGGGTACCAAGATCAGCAAGAATTTTGTTTACATTTTTTTTTTTGCCTGTTGTATAAAGCTTCTTATGGGCTGACATCACTTTTTTGGTTGTTTGTCACTATCCAGTTCAGCTAGGCCTTCCAGAACTGTTCATTTGTTTGCCTTCCCCTCTGTTAGGGAAAGGTTAGGTAAAAACATTTCTCCTTTAATATTGAGTAGAGGAGTGTGGTAGCCGTGTTAGTCCACTCTTAAGGTTATCAATAGAAATCAAACAAAATAAAACATGGAAAAGAAAATAAGATGATACCTTTTTTATTGGACATAACTTAATACATTTCTTGATTAGCTTTCCAAGGTTGCCCTTCTTCCTCAGATCGGAAATAAGCAAATGTGCTAGCTGACAGTGTATATAAGTGAAAACATTCAAGCATTACTATGACAGTTTGACAGGGTGGGAGGATGGGGGTGGGTCGGAGGTATGCATGGGGACATCAAAGCATATCATTGATATTCTAACAGGATGGGTGTGGATAGGTGAGGGGTGGGGTGATCAACAGACACATACAGCTTTATGGTTTATAATGGGCTAGGAACCCCAGATCCTTGTTAAGTCCTTTCTGTTGGGTGTTAAAATATTCAATCATTCTGACTTCAAAGGTGTTACGTTCTTGTATGGTTTTAAAGTTACCTTTCAGGATTCTCACTGTGAAGTCACTGGTACAGTGTCCTGGTCCTGTAAAATGTTGACCAACAGGGGTGGGAGCCCTACTGGCACCAGTATTGTTCATGTGATGTCTATGTAAATTGAATCTTGTCTTAAGTTGAGAAATGTATTATGTCCAATAAAAAAGGTATCATCTTATTTTCTTTTCCATGTTTTATTTTGTTTGATTTCTATAGATATCCTTTAATATTGAATGTGCATGGAGATGTAGATTTTAGGCATCAGATCAAAACCTACCATTTAAAAAATCCATTGTACTCTTTTATTTTAATGTTTCCATAATACTGTTTTTTTTAATATTTTTTATCTTGCTCATCCAGTTCCCTCACATTAGGATCCAAACTAGAGAGCTGCACGGCTTCCGTCCCCGCGGGAATCCCGCGGAACCCGCGGGATTCCTGCGGGGACGGAGGCAGTTCCTGCGGGGTTCCCGCGGGGATGGAAGCAGTTCTGCGGGGTTCCCGCGGGGATGGAGGCAGTTCCTGCGGGGTTCCCACGGGGATGGAACCAGTTCTGTGGGCTTCCCGTGGAAGTGTAAGCTGCACCTGCACCAGCCTCTCATCTACCGAATACCAATTTATTTGAGTGCTGTCTCTTCCTCCTCTTCTTTCTTGCTTTAACAGCATAAATGTGGAAAGTCTTCCATTAAGGAGGTGGTAGAGTCACAAATAATGACGGAATTCAAAAAGGCGTGGGATGAACACAGAGGATCTCTAATTAGAAAATGGAAGTTATATAAAAGCTAACCTTAAATGGCTGCATGTGTGTGGATATGTCAAGTGACACTTAGATGGCGACTCTGGCTGTGATGATCTAGAGCTGATACCTGGCAGACTTGTATGGTCTGTGTCTCATACATGGCAATCTGGTGTAGGATGGGCTGGAAAGGGCTTAGACAGCAACTTCAGTGGCTGGAACATAAGGACAGTGCTGGACAGACTTTTACGGTCTGTGTCCCACAAATGAGAACATGAATAGGCTGGAGTGAGCTTCGATGGCAACTCCAGCAGTTGGAACATAAGGATGGGGCCAGATAGACTCCTGTGGTCTTTGTTCCAGAAACACGAAAGAAAGACCATAATCAAGTATATAATATCACACTCGTTGATTTAATGATGAATTGATCATGAGTGTGACTATTGGGCAGAGTGGATGGACCGTTCAGGTCTATTTGCTGTCACTTACTATGTTACTGTTAATCCTCTTTGCTCCCAGGCTGGTGCACAGACCTCAGCTCTGACACAGGCACGAGAATCAGATGTCACCTGACCTACTGGCGCGTGCATGTGGCGTGAATGGACTCATCCTCAGCACACACTGCCAGTGAATCAGAGACAAATCTTACATGTGCGCACCAGAGTGTTCCAAGTTCCAACTTCTATTCCTTCCTTGCCTACAGTGCTGTGGCTCAAATCCAGAAAGGGAGCTGACTGGAACTTTCTTTTATGTACTATTAAATTCTTACGGGGATGGGTGGGGATGGGTTAAATTCTGGTGGGGACGGGTTGGAATGGTTTTAATTTTTGCGGGGATGGGTGGGGACGGGTAAGATTCCAGCGGGGATGGGTGGGGACGGGTAAGATTCCAGCAGGGACGGGCGGGGATGGGTAGGATTTCTGTCCCCATGCAACTCTCTAATCCAAACTGCTAGAGGTTGTGGAATATACAAATGAAATGTTATGTTTGAAATTGGTACTGCAGGTCCCATAATGCAATAAAAAAGGTGAGGAGCTGGATAGAAATCCAGGACTGAAAATCTTCCTCCTGGAACTGGATAACTTAGAAACTTGTGCTTCAGGCCAGCGACTTCCTGCACAGAGCCAGTACATATTTATAGCAGTTCAGTGTTGTCATAAGCCTGGATTATTTTTTGTTCAGCCCAACCTTTACATTTCAGACGTTACAGCAATCATCCAGATGACCTGGGCACCAACTGTGGATTTTGCTTATTTTACATCTTCCAGAGTCATGGCACCAGGACTTAATTTCTGCCTAAAAGGCAGTTCCACCACTTAGTTTCCTACTTCTGCTCCAGTCCCTCCCTTCCAGGCAGCCTACAGCGAAATAAGGGGGTCAGCGGAGCAGAACAGTCCCCCTGCCCCTTAATTCAGCTCCTCTTCTCTCCTTATTCCTGCCCTTGGCTGCCTCTAAATTATGCTCTGCATGTAACGTAGTTCAGGATGGGATATATTTACCAAAGACACAAAGCATGGATGCCAAGTTGCCCAGTTCCAGGCTGGAGAATTTGGGACAGCCCTGGATTTCTAACCACCCCATCCTGGTGCACAATGGGACTTACAGCACTGCTTTCAACAGGCAGGATCAGGCACTACAAATCCCATGTTGCTATGGGATGTAAATTGAAAACCAGGACCGACCAAAAAGTCTACAGCCTGGAACCGGGTACTTTGGCAGTTCTGTAGACCAGTACTTCTCAACATATTCCCTGGAGTGCACTCAGCCAGTTGGGTGAAATTTCAGGATATTCACAATGCAGATGCATGAGAGTGTATGCAAATCTATCTCAAGAATATGCATCATGGATATCCTGAAAACTTTGACTGGGTTGAGAAACGTTATTGTAGAAACCTGGACTATCAAAGTGATCATCCAGAAATTACACATCCTGAGGGCAGTATGCAGGGGTGTGCTAGTGTGCATCTCCATACAGCAGTGGTTCCCAAACCTGGTCTTACAGGTACCCCAGCCAGTCAGCTTTCAGGATACCCACAATGACTATTCACGGGAGAAATTTGTATGTACTACCTCCACTGCATGCAAACCTCTCTCATGAACATTCATTGTAGATATCCTGAAAACCCGACTGGCTGGGGAACCACTGCTGTATGGAGATGCACACCCCTGCATACTGCCCTCAGGATGTGTAATTTCTGGATGATCACTTTGATAGAAAATGCACGTTTACTCCAAAGCTTCCTACCTGCCAGATTCTTAAAGAAGGGCATTTGCTCTCTGATTAAAGAGCTTTATGTCCCATTGGCTTCCTGCATAATTAGACAGTGACATCTTAGCCTTTCGTTGTGGGTTGGTGTCTGGCATCCTGTTGGTTCAGGCTGACTTGTATGAGAATTAATGTGATGCCAGTGTGTTATAAGCTCGTGGGGCGTTTCATAACTTGTATGGAACCAATCTAAGAATTATGCCAAGACAGCACTGAAGCAGTGAGGTAGCTGGTCCTGCATGAACAGTTGAAGAAGGACCTTACCGAGTCCCAGAAAGCTCAAAATTTTTATCACCTCTGGCTAATTCTCAGGCAGCCCAGGGGTCCCCTTCTGAGCTTTACCCCCCACTGCCCTTCCTCAGCCAATCAGCAGTTCCACCTATTCACGTGGGACTGCACCTTACCCCAGCTGGGGTCTTATTCAAGCCTTCATCTTTGAGCTGGGAGGGACTAGTACAGCCCTTTTCCAACATTCGATGAGAAGTTTCACAAATACTAAGTACTTCCTACCCTTCCAGAACCCCCAGTCGGCCCCTTTTTTATTTCTAAAGAAAAGTTCCCAACTGCAGCAGAATAACACCAGCACAAGCTCTTAAAATGTCTCTCTTTTATTACGAAAGGGTTATTAAGAACTATAAAAAGGAAGAAGGGAGAAGATGTAAATCAGAGAAAAACCCTTCAAAATGCTGAAACAAAATATAAAGGGAAAACAAAAATTCCACAAATATATATATGTGTGTTCATGACATTATATAATATTTATAACCTATTAAAGTTATTTATACAAGTTTCTGTATAGATCTTCACAACAGCAACCCTTACCCAAATTAAAAATAACAAAAAGAGGCATTATTACGTCATTTAATAGGAATGAACCAAATTAGCAAGGAGAATAGAATCCAGGAGGTGAAGGTCACACCTCACTCCTCACAAACCAGAGGAGAAAAGCCCCAGAAAGGAGCAATTAAGGTTAGAGGCAGCAAAATATTTATGTAACTCTTATGTAACTCTGCTCAGGTCTGTACGAGCAGGCACCTGCCTACGTGCACATCCACAGTCGCCTGGAAAAGGAGAGTTCCTTTTGCAGCGCTGCGTACGCCTTGTAGCGCTATAGAAATGCTAAATAGTAGTAGTAGTAGTAGTAGGGTGCAGCCGCCTCACATCCTAGAGGTGAGATTCTTTAACAGGTGCAGCCACCTCCGATCCTAGGGGTAAGATTCTTACACACACATACACAGAGCTGCAAGATTCTTGAACTCGTGCACAGCTGCCTCATACCCTGCAGGAGAGATCATTCCAGATGTGGAGCCACCCTACAGCCTAGAAAGCTTCTCACATCCAAAAACCAATTATTTCATATTTTAGGTGAGGAGTTGGCAAAGAGGAAGACAAAGAAGAAAGGAGGAGAATTTGAAAAACACAGAAACTCTCCCCCTTCTTCCCTTAACGCTTGATTAGAATAATTTTTTCATACACAGCCCTCTAGCCTGTGTGTCCCATTTCGCTTGCAACCTGTCTGCAGCACAAAGCATTTGCAAGGCATCCTAGACAAATGCTAGCTGATAAAGGGGTCAGGGGGTCATTTGTTATCCCAATGTGAGATCTGAAAAATGTCCTAAACTTCCCGCTTCCTTCTATCACCCCTCAGTCTCTTCCAAGCCACTAAAAATCAAGAGCGGGTCCAGGAAAGTCTGCCCCCCCCTTTTCCTCCAAGGTGGGAAGGAAGTTTATGTATTTCAGCTCCCGTAGGCGACTGCCTCTCAGAGGGGAAAGGAGGTTGGGAGGCGCAAACACAGCAGCTTTCAGTCCATCTTCAGGTTCACGTAGATATACCGGATAAATTTGAGTGATGCAGCAAACGAAACCGTGCCCAGCATGAGGAAGAAGACGTACGCAGTGAGGAAGGAGTAGCCAAAGAACTCTACCGTCTGCACGGCTCCCGACATGTTGGAGCGGCGGCAGTAGTAAAAGATGGAGTACAGTAAGATGAAGGCCCCGGTGGAGCCAGTGCTCAGTACGGAACGCCACCACCAGCGGTAATCTTCCCCCGACAGCTGGAAGTAGGTCAGCGCCACCGAGATGCAGGCACCCACGCTCAGAAGAATGGCGAAGACCAGGAAGAGGATCCCGTACAGCGTATACTGCTCTCGGCCCCACACCGTGGCGAAGATGTAGTACAGCTCCACTGAGATGGCACTGCGCAGAGGGATGAAGGGGAAACAGAGGACAGAACAACAATTATTCACAGAGCAAACAGACAGAGGTTTAAGGGATGGGGACTGTAAAGAGTCAGTGACACAGCTGGGGATTACAGAGAAACATAGACCCAGGAATTTAATTCTGTTACCTTACATAGTAACATCCTATATAATAAAACTCACCCTCAACGTTCTGAGGACACTGACATCACTGTCAGGTCCTCTGGGCACTTCCTTCTAGTTCGAAGCCTTCGTGGTGGTGAAGCCACCGAAAACACTGTGTTGGGGCCCCGCCCTCGCGTCAAACGTGATGACGTTGAGGGTGGAGCAATGGTGTCAGTGGCTTCACAACCAATGAATCAGCAGATTGAAGGTGGCGTGCCGAGGTCCGCAACAATGGCGGTCAGTGCCTTCAGAACGCCGAGGGGGTGAGTAGGGAGGGGGGGAGGTTCGGAAGGAAACCGTGCTAGCGCCCGTTTCATATGCGCAAGAAACGGGCATGTTTTACTAGTAGTAGATAATAGCAGATAAAAACCTATATGGTTCATCCAGTCTGCCCAACAAGATAAACTCATTGCATACAGTATGATATGTATACTTGATCAGTAGAAATCTGCCTAGCACTGGTCTTTGTTCCCCACCTACTGAAGCTGTAATAACATAGTAAATGACGGCAGATAAAGGACCTGAACGGCCCATCCAGTCTGCCCAATGACATAAGTATCACATACCATGTAAAATGAGTTTATCTATTCAGTCATGATCAGGGCGTAGACCGTAGAAGTCTGCCCAGCACTGGTTTTGCTTCCCAATTACCGGCGTCGCCACCCAATCTCCGCTAAGACTCCGCGGATCCATTCCTTCTAAACAGGATTCCTTTGTGTTTATCTCACGCACGTTTGAATTCCATTACCGTTTTCATCTCCACCACCTCCCGCGAGAGGGCATTCCACATCTTCTTTCACTTTCACCCTTTGCTTCCTCATGCCTCCTCATTTTTACGCCACAGAGGTATTTAAATAATCTACATGGCAGGGAGAGAAGTCTGGTATGTTCGGGTAGGGTGTGGTAGAGGGTAGTAGGGGCTGTTTAATTTTTGTGTGGGGCGGGCATGTTTTGATGGGACAGTTAAGTGGAATGTTCGCATTATAATGATACTGATTCTGTGCAGTTCACAGCAATTCATGCAATAGGGTATGGTCTACTTCTCGGAGGTGGCCAAAGTCCAGGTTTTGATGACAATGATCTACAGAAAGGAGAGGGGGAAAGTCTCCTCAAATGTATAGGTCTCAGAACACTGGTTTATTTCTGTCTAGTGGCATGTATTGCTTATGCTTAATGAGGTGTAGAGTTCATGAAAGTTTCTTTGCATTCGCAGTAGTTATTGGGGGAGGGGGGGAGAGCGGGGATTATGATAAGGCAAGCACAAAATGTATGAGCAGCGTATTCGGGAGATATCAATGTTATAGTGGATATTCATGTGGCAAAACAGTGCTGGCTATGGGGATCTGGTTGTAAGGGGGGGGGGGGAAATGATAAAATCATTGATGATAAAAGATATGGATGCGTATACCCAAATGCGTTGTATTTGTCCAAGGTTACGTTATTGGTTTTGTTAATAATGTTGAATCATCAATAAAAATTGTTTAAACCTTAAATAATCTACATCACAGCCCCCATTCTGTCTTTCACCAGCTGATGCTACTGCCTTAGAGTATTAGGAGTTAACCCTTTCAATGCTAACAGCCAGTGACTGTAGAATACAGTACTGGAATGCTGCCACCTGCTGGTGAACAACTACAACACAACTCCAGACAACGCAGGGAGAACAGCGCGTGTAAGGAACCCAGGTGTTGCCACAGTCACCTGATCTCCCTATGTCTCATTTCTAATGCAATAACACAGTCACATCATATGCTAGGACTGCGGGTGTTGTGTCTTGTATCAGGGAGTAAATTGTTAGTAACACTGAGGGATTGTTGGTTCAGTCGTGAACTGATAATGAATGTGATCGTTGGGCAGCCTGGATGGACCAAGCAATCTTTATCTGCCATCATTCACTATGTTACTATTTAGGCCACGGTACATTTTAGGGGGTGAAGAACTTTTGTGCACCAAAGAGGAGTGGGACTTGGGTGTGATTTTAAGATGGTCAAACAGGTAGGAAAGGCAATGGCGAAAGCTAGAAGGATGCCTGGCTGATAGGGACAGGAATGTCCTGACGTGCGATAGCAAGTGACGTAGGTAAATTATACGACAGTTTCCTGCAGGGTTACATAAACAATGAATCGGTGACAGCCCAGGAGACTAGAAATGAAGCGCAAGAAGATAAAAGTGACTCAGCCAGAGTTGCAATGAGAGTCTGTGGCAGAGCAGAGGATTAAAACAGAGCAACAGGGAGACGAAGCGACACCTCCAAGGTCACACACAAAGAGGCAGCGACAGAACTTTAGAATGAGTAGAAGGCAGCGATGTTTTGCCCCACTGAGAGGCAGGACAAGGAGGCGACGTCATTACCTGAAGGGCAGGAAGCCTCCGATGGTCATGTGCACTAGGGTAGACTTGTACCAGGGCTGTCGAGGGATTTCTCGGGCGATATTCTTGGTCCGGCATGGGGCATCAAAACTGCCAGAGTTGTTCTTGCCAAAGATGCCACCGATGACGGTGAGAGGGAAGCCAACAATCAGCCACACAGTGAGCAGGAGGAGGATGGTAGTGGCAGGCAGCGCCTGTGTGGAACCGTTCGCCCAGTGGACGGAGTTCACTACACTCCAGGTCAGGAAAAAGGGAGCTGAAAAGAGAACCAGCTGGTCAGTACGGACACCCAGAGAACCTCTGCAATTTCTGCCTCCTCCCCCCCTCCCCCAACAAAGGGTTTCCTTCTACACCAGATGTTCTCAACCCAGTCCTCAGGTCACACCCAGCCAGGTCTTCAGGATACTCACAAGAAATATGCACAAGATAAATTTGTATGAAAGTTTATCTTGTGTACATTCACCCTGGGTATCCTGCAAACCTGACTGGCTGGGTGTGACCTGAGGACTGGGTTGAGAATCCCTGATCTACACTGACATCTGGGAGCGTCTGTCTTTTCACTGCCCCCACAGCTGCAGCACGTCCTAGACGCAATACTCCGGAATATGCCTCTATCAGTGAGTACAGGAGGAGTCTTGCTGCAAAAACACATCTTTTTTTTTTTTTACCATTTCATTAACTGCCTAACTTTAAAAAAATCCATCAAAGCTTAGGGCAATGAAAAGAAAACACGAACGTCTGTGCGTTCCCCGAGTTTACCTGAGAATAGACTGGTGGTGAGAATGATGTTCCAGACCCAGTGCTCTCCTCCAATCTTGCGATAAAAGTTACTGGATACGTAACCAGAGATGCAACAGGTGAGCGCATAGAGGAGGATGGCGGCTGAGTTTATAGCGCCGTGACGGTGAACGTTAAACATTCCCAAGAGGGCCATGACGATGATACCTGAGGGAGTGAAGACATTCGTGTTACATCCGTTAACCAAACCAAGACAGAGAGAAAGAGAGAGGGAGAGGGGGGCAAGGTACATTCTCTGCTAATGTAGGAAAGCCAGAGAAATACACATTTAACCCTGTTAACTAAAAGGAAGACGCTCTTGCAAATAACACATTTGAAACTGCTTCTTAAGGTGGTCTAGCAGCTCTGGTGAGGCAGTGAATCTCGGGCAGTGCAGGAACGCAACCAGATCGTTATTTATGAGATTTTTTAAAAAGGCACACACATTTCTATAAAGGGTGCTAAAAATCTGTTAAAGGGCAGAGCCTAAGCTGGCTAAAGCACTGCCCTTTCCCCCTGTTTGGGTGCCGAACTTGTGCATTATATAGAATGAGGAAGGTAATGGGGGTTACTCCTGACTGCTCAATGTGTTACTGAGAACTGAGCCACGTGACACAGTCTACACAGATATGAAACGTTCTTATAGCTCATCATCCAGATTAGTGTAAGAAACTGTGTATCTACCAGCAGGTCCAGTGCCCTTACAGTACCAAAGGTGAGAAGCTGGGTTCTGAACCCAGCACGGAGCACTTACCAGTGCCCAGGGCGAGAAACTGGGAACCCACGCCCAGTACAGCACAGAGCAGACTCTTGTACGGCGGAAAACGGAAGACGTCAGTGTGGATGATCTTCCAGCCGTTATCGCCCTGGTCAAAGTCCTCGCTGGCATCTTCGTCCAAGTTGTAGCGGGCGAGGTCGCTCTTCAGCACTCGCATCAGGATGATGACCACGAAGCCAGTGAGCAGAAAGACCAACACCAGAGAGTTGATGATGGAAAGCCAGTGTATCTCCAGGGTCTTCGGGAAGAAGCTGGAGTCCCGTAAGCGGTCCCCACGTCGCTCGTAACTCACCGAAGTCTCGAACCAACGCACGCTGTAAGTGTGGGTCAGGCTAAGTGGCTCCCGGGTATCATCCAAACTAAAAGGTTTAACGTCCTGCACGCTGACGTTAGCAAAAATAATGCGATCGTCATTGTAATGCACATTAAAGTCCAGGTGGGTCCAGAGTCCCACTTTGTGAGTATGTGGCAGGAAGCCACTCTCCTCCATGTAACCTAGGAAGCCCCGGATAGGGATCTCATCCAGCACAAACTCAAAGTAATACAGTTCTTCAATGGCCTGCCGCAGGGTCTGCACCTGGGGAAAGAGCAGGGAGATCTATGACTGTTCCAAGGATGACATATTATGATTTATCATCAACATCCTACTATTACTGCTTTTGACTGATTTTAGCTTCTCAAATTCCCCTAAACAACTTTTCCCATACTGTCTCTTCTCACCTGAACAACATAGTTCCTCCTGCTCCTTCTCAAATATTTGATGTCACTTTTTCCCCTAATCCCCTTTCTCTCCCCCTAGCCTTACCTGGCTGGCATCAAGTTTCAGCTCACAAAGAGGGACATTGTCCATATTTTGACGAAAGTGGATTTTGTACATAGATTCGGCCATCCGATCCCCATCCAAAACCTCCCCGAGAGTGAGGCTCTTGTGACGGATCTCCTTTGGAGAGCAGACTGGCAGCTGGTAGTAGTGATAAGTCTCTTGAGGGTTGTGGTATGGTCCTACTTTATTCACATACAACATGACCTGCTCCCCAATCTTGTAGCGGCCGTCACCTGCTAAACAGTCCATGATGGCAAAGAGCCATAACAGGCAGAAAAGGGAAATGCCAGTCATGGAGGCCATTGCTGGACCTCAGAATCCGAGATCTACACCAGGGAGCACAGAGATCATAATGGGAGAACAAGATTAAGGGAGAGGAGAAGAATAATAATAAAGAGGAAAATAGGAAGGAAAAACAAAATATTTAATAAAAGTGTAAAGGTTTGCCTCAAGAACAATTTACAGAAGCACCAAAGTATACAGACACATGTATCCTGCTCCAACACACGGACTGCATCAGGGTGGTGGGCTACTACTTCTACTATTTAACATTTCTAAAGCGCTACTAGGGTTACGCAAAGCTGTACAATTTAACATAGATGGACAGTCCCTGCTCGAAGAGCTTACAATCAAGACTGACTTCACCAGACCTCCACATCCCCTATGTACCTCCAAACTCATCAACCTGGTCTCCCATGTCATTGCACTGAAGGTGCACCAGTGCCGCACTCCATTACCCATCACAACTGCATCTACGATACTACTCCCTCTCCCACCCTCCACCTTCTCTCCCCATCCCCCTTTCCCACTTCCTCTCCTCTCTCCATCGCCCTCTCCCACCCTCCACCTTACCTCCCCCCCATTTCCTCTCTCCCACCTCCACCTTCCCTCCTCCCCATTTCCTCTGTCGCACCCTCCACCTTCCCTCCTATCCATTTCCCCACCTTCCCTCCTCCCCATTTCCCTCTCCCACCCTCCACCTTCTCTCTCCATCCCCCTCTCCCACCCTCCACCTTGTCTCCTATCCATCCCCCTCTCCCACCCTCCCTCCTCCCCATTTCCCTCTCCCACGTTCCTTCTTTGCATCCCACCCTCCTTCTCCTTCCTACCCTCTTACCCCATTTCCTCGTCCCCTAACTAAGTTCCGCCCCGTACTCACCGTCGCGTCAGCAACCCCACCACCGTGACCGGATTCCCGTTCCGTCTCTCTTTGCGCAGCCGCAGACCCGCCCCCATGACGTTTAAGGAAGCGACAGGACAGCAGGAGAAGCGTCTGCCCGGTAGTCGGCAGGGTTGCCGCCAGTCCCGGAAACTTGGGCTACCTTTTGCAGCTGCTACTTTCTTGCTGTGCGTGACCTTAGCTATAATACTCCCCCGACTGGCTTCAGTCTGCCGCTCCGGTCACTTCTCGGAGTATTCCAAACCTCACTCTGGTGCTCCAATAGCCTTTCTCGGAGAATTCCAAACCTCACTCTGGTGCTCCAATAGCCTTTCTCGGAGAATTCCAAACCTCACTCTGGTGCTCCAATAGCCTCTCCCGGTGCGTTCCAAGCCTTGCTCTCGTGTCGCATCCATCTATCCTTTATTGACGTTTAATGACGTTGCACAACATGGAAACCAAAATGTCAACACTGAGTTTTTATAATAAGGGTGCAATTGTGCAGTCTCTCTCTCTCTCAGTTGTTGCCTGTATTTCGCATTCCTATCCATTATTATAGTTCCTCTTCCTTACCTTGTCTATGCTTTATGATTACTGTACACTGGTTTGAACTGCTTGTTAGCAAAAGCGGTTTAGAAAGAATTAATGAATACACTTTATGGAAATATGCTCTGGATTCCAATTCTTGGTAATACTTAAGTAGAGGAGTGTGGTAGCCGTGTTAGTCCACTCTTAAGGTTATCAATAGAAATCAAACAAAATAAAACATGGAAAAGAAAATAAGATGATACCTTTTTTATTGGACATAACTTAATACATTTCTTGATTAGCTTTCGAAGGTTGCCCTTCTTCGTCAGATCGGAAATAAGCAAATGTGCTAGCTGACAGTGTATATAAGTGAAAACATTCAAGCATTACTATGATAGTCTGACAGGGTGGGAGGATGGGGGTGGGTAGGAGGTATGCATGGGGACATCAAAGCATATCATTGATATTCTAACAGGATGGGTGTGGGTAGGTGAGGGGAGGGTGATCAACAGAGACATACAGTTTTATGGTTTATAATGGGCTAGGAACCCCAGGTCCTTTGGTAATACTTAGTAAACTACAACTTAAATTACAGTATCATTCATTAGAGCTCAAGCAGACCACACCCTCTTCAAGAAGTTGTTGAAGATCTACTTCTTTGCTAAGACTTACTCCCCCCTTTACGCTGCTGACTGATGCACCCTCCCAGACCCTCACTCTGCTTAGTTTCACCCTGTTAGATGCTGTTCCTTGTATACTTTTCTTACTTTCCTATTTTGTAACTTTACTTTTTGTAAGCCACATTGTGCCTGCATGAGTGGGAAAATGTGGGATTATAAGCGAACCATAAACAAATAATGCCCCCTTGGATGGCTGTGAAGACCTAAGGCTGGTGCCAGGCAGACTTTGTAGGTCTGTGTTCTGTATATGGGAAACACAGTTGAGGATGGGCTGGAAAGGGCGTCAATGTCAAGTAGCTGGAACCGAGGACAGTGCTGGGCAGACTTTTACAGTCTGAGTCTCGCAAATGACAAGATGGATTCGATTAGGCTGGAGTGGGCTTTGATGGCAACTCCAGGAGCTGGAACTAGAGACTGGATGGGGACAAGGTGGGGGACAGACTTTGTCTCCATCCCTGTGTCATTCTCTAATGCAGACAACAATGTTTTGATGTTTTAGGGAAACAAGCAAAAATGGTGGCCAAAACTGGAAAAGCTTGCATGGAGCTCCTGTGCATTCCTGCTACCAGCACGTCTTCTGAAAGGACATTTTCTATTGTGGGAAGGACTGTGGAAGACAGGAGAGCTAGATTGAATCCTGAGATTGTTGATGACTTATTCATCCATATATTAAAAAAAAATCATAACAGTGCTTCATAGAGCATATTTCTCCCCTCTAGGAGTTAATCGGGTGGTAGAAGTCAGCTGTTGTTAGGGTTGGAAGGGTAGAGGGTGGCGGGGGGTGGTATTATAGCTGCTCGTTGTGATTCTTGTTTTCTATTTGTGATTTGTAAACAAAAGTTGTACACAATATTGTTCCTTTTTATACTTTAATAAAAATATTTAAATATAAAATCATAAGTGTTTGAGGCTTTTGCAGATGAGGACTGAGCTCATGGAGACAGAAACAGAGCCTTTGGGGACAGGGCAGAGATGGGGACAAAAACCATACTGGGTCAGACCAATGGTCCATCTAACCCAATTTCCTGATTCCAGCAGTGGCCAATCCAGGTTATAAACACCAGGCAGAAACCCAAATAGCAGCACCATTCCATGCTACCAAACCCAGGGCAAGCAGTGGTTTCCCCCATGCCTATCTCAATAATGGACTATAGATTTTTTTTCCTCCAGGAACTTGTCCAAACTTTTTTTTAACTCAGATATGTTAACTGCCATTATCACATCCTCCGGCAGCAAGTTCCAGAGCTTAACTATTCTTTGTGTGAAAACATATTTCCATGTAATTTCATTGAGTGTCCCCTGGTGTTTGTACTTTTTGAAAGATCGATTCACTTTCACCTGCCCTACACCACTCAGGATTTTATAGACCTCAATCATATCCCCCTCCCCCCTCAGCCGTCTCTTTTCCAAGCTGAAGAGCCGTAACCTCTTTAGCCTTACCTCATATGAGAGGAGTTCCATCCTCTTTATCGTTTGGTTGCTCTACTTTTAACCTAATTCCGCTATATCTTTTTTGAGATACGGTGACCAGAACTGAAGTCACATAGGGGTTCTTGCCTGACTTGGAGATGGATGAGCTGCTGAGACAGCAAGGGAGCTTACTGAGATCTCATAAACTGTAGGACCCAAAATTTGAAAAAGACTGTACAAGTGTTTAGTAAACATAAGTGTGAAACTCAATAAATGACCCCTCCAGCCCCCCACATACATTGAAGGAATTTCCTCAGTATTGGAGGGGTTCTCGAGCTCTACTGCATACAAACAGCTGGCCCCTGTGTCATAAGTAGTTACTACTACTTAGCATTTCTACAGCGCTGCCAGGGTTACGCAGCGCTGTACAAGTTTAGACAAGGGGAAGGACAGTCCCTGCTCAAGAGAGCTTACAATCTAAAGGTAATAAGCTATGTAGTCAGTGTATGTATCTGGAATGGGGAAGGTGGTTAGGCGCCAAAAGCAAGGGAGAAGAGATGGGCCTTGAGTAAGGACTTGAAAATGGGCAGGGAGGGCGCACGGCGTATGGGCTCAGGAAGTCTGTTCCAGGCATAAGGTGAGGCGAGGCAGAAGGGGCGGAGTCTGGAGTTAGCGGTGGTGGAGAAGGGTACAGATAGGAGTGATTTGTCCTGAGAGCGGAGGTTACGGGTGGGAACATACGGGGAGAGGAGGGTAGAGAGGTAATGGGGGGCTCAACTACAAACCTAGAAGCCTACAGCTGCGAAACTGGGAAGCACTAGGCTGTTTTTTTTTCTTTGGTTTTAATCAATCTTTTTGTGCCTGTGACCACCATGATTATTGCCAAAAAAAAGTTGTGCCTCCCCCCTCCCCTCCAGAGGTGAATACCTAAGGTTTATTGCCAGAGGACTCTGGTGCTGAATGATGATATACCTATGGAGAGTGCACCTAGGTCATGACCCCATTTGGAGTCCCAACCCACAGTTTGGGAAGCTCAGATTTAGCCATTGTGATTGAAGTGTGTTTCCAGCCCACAGTGCAGTGATTTCCAACTTTCTTTTTTTGCATTGGGGCACACGCATTGCATGTATTTGGTTAATCACATGGCTTCAAATGTGTCCTAGTTTTTCAACTCCCAGTACAAAAGGTTTCATTTGGAGGAGATACACAGCTGATGAGCTCATCACTTGTTCGAATCTACTAGATCTGCAGAGCATGAGAGAGGAGCCATAGCCCTGTACTGGAGAAGAGAATTGCAGAAATAGTTCCCATAGTTTTCAGTACCACAGGCTTGATTACAAGGAATTTTCAAGCACACCTTGACAGGCTGCCAACACATATCTTTTGAATCTGGAAGTTCCCTCTGGGATGATGCAAGTACAACAGTGAGCATCAGCAGTAAGTATGAGACACTGAGATCAAACTACATATACCCTGGCATAGGAAGTGAGATTCATTACCATCATGGCATGCGCAAAACTAGCCATTAAAATATTGCTCCTGAGAGAAACCCAATAGACACAGAGCCAAGGCAGAGACACACATAAAAAAAATGCCTGAGGCTTGAAAGGTATTCCCAATGCCCCCCCCCCTCCCGAGTCAAAAACCAAATAACACCAGATAAAAAATCAAACCTACCTTACCCTAATTTTGTTACAACCATATTCCCAAAATATAAAAAACTAGGATTGAATGGTGAGAAATGTGTGTAATGCCTTTATCCCAGAGGGATGGATTTCCTCAAAAAATGAACAGGGGAAGCCTTCAAATTTCCCTTGCTCCAAGATGCCAAGCTCCTCCACACACTCATGGTGGACAGGTCCATGACATCATTGTACTCTTGAACATTGCAGCCTGCGCTGGACAGCCCACCCTGGAGGGGAACCGAAAGGGAACCTTCTCTACCTATGTCTGGGCAGTGACATCACAGCTGGAGTAGCCACTCAGGAAGCACTGGACATTGAGGCTAAGGTGTGGATTGTGACATCACTGCGAGGTCACAGCTGGAACCCGGGAACCATGAACTCCACCACCCGGCAACACCCCAAGCAGGAGAAAACAAAGGGACCCTGAGAGGAGAAGAAGTAGGAAAACACCACTGTTAGAGGTTCACCCATTCTCATTCCAGCAGGGAGAAGTTTCCTGTGGGCTTCACATCACTGTGACGTGCAGCTGGGGGAATTACAAACTTTGTAAGTGCGTTCTTTCAACAAGCTGGTTCATTGGCGATGAAGAGGTGGGAGGGGGCCTCACTGTCTCAGCGCCGCTGGGCGCATTAAGTCCGTGGTGACGATTTCTTTTGTTGGCAAGGGGGGGGAGAGTGTGGGTGGCCGGGAGCTCTCCCCCCCCCAGCCCACTCTCTCACACACCTGATGAGCCATGGCCACTTCAAAAGGCGTGGAGACACAGACCACTGCAGACCCCGCCGTGGATCCCCGCTCGGTGATGGAAAAATATGGCTACCAGATCACCAAGACCATCGGACATGGCTCTTATGGTACGGTGTATGAAGCCAAGCTGGAGAAGCAGAAGGTCAATGTGGCTATGAAAATCATTTCCAAGAAGAAGGTGTCAGGGGAATACCTGGACAAGTTCCTACCACGTGAAATCCAGGTAATGCACCCCCTAGTTGAAGCTAAGATGGTTTGCTACCATAGTAACATAGTAGATGATGGCAGAAAAAGACCTGCACGGTCCATCTAGTCTGCCCAACAAGATAACTCATATTTGCTGCTTTTTGTGTATGCCCTACTTTGATTTGTACCTGTGCTCTTCAGGGCACAGACCGTAGAAGTCTGCCCAGCACTATCCCCGCCTCCCAACCACCAGCCCCGCCTCCCACCACCGGTTCTGGCACAGACCATATAAGTCTGCCCAGCACTGTCCCCGCCTCCCAACCACCAGCCCCACCTCCCACCACCGGCTCTGGCACAGACCGTATAAGTCTGCCCAGCACTATCCCCACCTCCCAACCACCAGCCCCGCCTCCCACCACCGGTTCTGGCACAGACCGTATAAGTCTGCCCAGCACTATTCCTGCCTCCCAACCACCAGCCCCGCCTCCCACCACCGGCTCTGGCACAGACCGTATAAGTCTGCCCAGCACTGTCCCCGCCTCCCAACCACCAGCCCCGCCTCCCACCACCGGCTCTGGCACAGACCGTATAAGTCTGCCCAGCACTATCCCCACCTCCCAACCACCAGCCCCGCCTCCCACCACCGGTTCTGGCACAGACCGTATAAGTCTGCCCAGCACTATCCCCGCCTCCCAACCACCGGTTCTGGCACAGACCGTATAAGTCTGCCCAGCACTATCCCCACCTCCCAACCACCAGCCCCACCTCCCACCACCGGTTCTGGCACAGACCGTATAAGTCTGCCCAGCACTGTCCCCGCCTCCCAACCACCAGCCCCGCCTCCCACCACCGGCTCTGGCACAGACCGTATAAGTCTGCCCAGCACTATCCCCACCTCCCAACCACCAGCCCCACCTCCCACCACCGGTTCTGGCACAGACCGTATAAGTCCCTGGAGGGACTATTCCTGCCTCCCAACCACCAGCCCCGCCTCCCACCACCGGCTCTGGCACAGACCGTATAAGTCTGCCCAGCACTGTCCCCGCCTCCCAACCACCAGCCCCACCTCCCACCACCGGCTCTGGCACAGACCGTATAAGTCTGCCCAGCACTATCCCCGCCTCCCAACCACCAGCCCCGCCTCCCACCACCGGTTCTGGCACAGACCATATAAGTCTGCCCAGCACTGTCCCCGCCTCCCAACCACCAGCCCCACCTCCCACCACCGGCTCTGGCACAGACCGTATAAGTCTGCCCAGCACTATCCCCGCCTCCCAACCACCAGCCCCGCCTCCCACCACCGGTTCTGGCACAGACCATATAAGTCTGCCCAGCACTGTCCCCGCCTCCCAACCACCAGCCCCACCTCCCACCACCGGCTCTGGCACAGACCGTATAAGTCTGCCCAGCACTATCCCCACCTCCCAACCACCAGCCCCACCTCCCACCACCGGTTCTGGCACAGACCGTATAAGTCTGCCCAGCACTATTCCTGCCTCCCAACCACCAGCCCCGCCTCCCACCACCGGCTCTGGCACAGACCGTATAAGTCTGCCCAGCACTGTCCCCGCCTCCCAACCACCAGCCCCACCTCCCACCACCGGCTCTGGCACAGACCGTATAAGTCTGCCCAGCACTATCCCCGCCTCCCAACCACCAGCCCCGCCTCCCACCACCGGTTCTGGCACAGACCATATAAGTCTGCCCAGCACTATCCCCACCTCCCAACCACCAGCCCCGCCTCCCACCACCGGTTCTGGCACAGACCGTATAAGTCTACCCAGCACTATCCCCACCTCCCAACCACCAGCCCCACCTCCCACCACCGGCTCTGGCACAGACCATATAAGTCTGCCCAGCACTATCCTCACCTCCCAACCACCGGCTCTGGCACAGACCGTACAAGTGTGTCCAGCACTATCCCTGCCTCCCAACCACCAGCCCCGCCTCCCACCACCGGTTCTGGCACAGACCGTATAAGTCTACCCAGCACTATCCCCACCTCCCAACCACCAGCCCCACCTCCCACCACCGGCTCTGGCACAGACCGTATAAGTCTACCCAGCACTATCCCCACCTCCCAACCACCAGCCCCACCTCCCACCACCGGTTCTGGCACAGACCGTATAAGTCTGCCCAGCACTATCCCCACCTCCCAACCACCAGCCCCGCCTCCCACCACCGGTTCTGGCACAGACCGTATAAGTCTGCCCAGCACTGTCCCCGCCTCCCAACCACCAGCCCCACCTCCCACCACCGGCTCTGGCACAGACCGTATAAGTCTGCCCAGCACTATCCCCACCTCCCAACCACCAGCCCCGCCTCCCACCACCGGTTCTGGCACAGACCGTATAAGTCTGCCCAGCACTATCCCCACCTCCCAACCACCAGCCCCGCCTCCCACCACCGGTTCTGGCACAGACTGTATAAGTCTGCCCAGCACTATCCCTGCCTCCCAACCACCAGCCCCGCCTCCCACCACCGGTTCTGGCACAGACCATATAAGTCTGCCCAGCACTGTCCCCGCCTCCCAACCACCAGCCCCACCTCCCACCACCGGCTCTGGCACAGACCGTATAAGTCTGCCCAGCACTATCCCCACCTCCCAACCACCAGCCCCGCCTCCCACCACCGGTTCTGGCACAGACCGTATAAGTCTGCCCAGCACTATCCCTGCCTCCCAACCACCAGCCCCGCCTCCCACCACCGGTTCTGGCACAGACCATATAAGTCTGCCCAGCACTGTCCCCGCCTCCCAACCACAAGCCCCACCTCCCACCACCGGCTCTGGCACAGACCATATAAGTCTGCCCAGCACTATCCCCACCTCCCAACCACCAGCCCCGCTGCCCACTCACCATAAACATACGATCTACAAACCTTACCAATTGTAGCATATTTTACTATAATATTTACTATTATACCAAATACGAATAATGAGCTTTACTATAACAAATAAAAAGAAGCAACATGAAATCAGAAATCAAGAGTTTATTATTTCAGCAGGATTTAGCACAGGAGAGCCCCAGATTATTAATATTCGAATTTAAATCACTATTCGTAGAAATACGTATGTATTTGGGGCCAGATTAAATCGAATATTAATATTCGGTACCAGGGGCGTAGCCAGACCTCAGCGCGAGGGGGGTCCAGAGCCTGAGGGGAGGGGGCACAGTTTAGCCCGTCCGCCACTTTGGACCCCCCGCTGATGATCTATTTCTGATGTCCTGATGCATGTCCTGTAGGTAGCCCCGTGCAGGACGTGCACGCAGGAGTCAGAAGTCAGAAACAGATCATCAGCAAAAGCACCGGAGTCAACCGGCACTGAAGAAGACCTCGTCTGGTGGGGTTTGGGGACCCCCCCACCAGCAAAGGTACCTGGCGGCGGCGATGGGGGAGGGTCGGCGGCGGGAGGGAAGGTCCAGAGGCGGCCAGGGCTTAATCTGTGGGGGCCCACCTAGCTATGCCTCTGTTCAGTACAGCCCTAGTTTTTACATTGGTTAGGGACCAGGACTCAATCTCAGCTTGAACTATAGCTGGAAATGCTGCAGTGGGTAGGAGACCTGGTTCTATTTCAAAGCTGGATGTTTAGAGGTTTGGTAAGTAGGCTCCGCTGCGACTGAGCTCATTCTAAATGTGTCAGACATTTAAATGCAACGTACATTGAGCACATAATCCAACAACTCAAAGAAGAGGGACTGAAATGATAAAGTGGATGGAACTCCTCTCATATGAGGAAAGGCTAAAGAGGTTAGGGCTCCTCAGTTTGGAAAAGAGACGGATGAGGGGAGATATGATTGAGGTCTACAAAATCCTGAATGATGTAGAATAGATTTTTAGTCGTTCCAAAAGTACAAAGACCAGGGGACACTCAAGGAAGTTACATGGAAATACTTTAAAAACAAATAGGAGGAAATATTTTTTTTCATTCAACAAATAGTTAAGCTCTGGAGCTCTTTGCCGGAGGATGTAGTAACAGTGGCTTGCGTATCTGGGTATAAAAAAAGGTTTGGACAAGTTCTTGGGAGGAAGAAGTCCATAGTCTGCTATTGAGACAGACTTGGGGAAGCCACTGCTTGCCCTGGGATTGGTAACATGGAATGTTGCCATGATTTGGGTTTCTGCCAGATACTTGTGTCCTGTTTAAGAATCTGGAACTTATAATTTGATAGGAGGGGTGGTGAGGAATCCTTTTGCTTGGGCGCATTCCGAAGGAACCACAGATGTGCCCCATAAAATTGATCTGTAAAAGTTTGGGGGGGGGGGGGGTTAGGATCATAACTTGGGGTTCTGTTGGGTTGGTTATGCACCAGCCTTTTAAGATTTCATGTTTCATTCCTGATACCTGGAAATGGATTTTATGCAGACCGTGACAAAAAAAATAACCTTATTTTTAGGTTTATGCTCTCAATGGATCAAGTATTTGATATATTGCCTTTCTATGGTACAACTAAAGCAGATCATGCATCATTATATACATCACAATCTAAGTTTCTTGTACCTGGGGCAATGGAGGGTTAAGTGACTTGCTCAGGGTCACAGGGAGCCAAGGTGTGAGTCAAGCATAGTTCACAACCTACTGCACGAACCATTAGGCTACTCCTAATAATCTTAGGGGGGGGGGAGTTCTAGATGGGATAGCTGTACTAAATGTTTGATAAATAAAATTACATTGGCTGCCTAACCGAGCAAGAATAAAGTCCCTTTGTTTTTAAAATTCTCCATAGTTTAGCTTCATCTCATATGATATGGTGCATCCCAACACGCTGTTTACATTTTGAGAACCGATGGAAAGTAGATCTTCCATCGGCCGAGGAATTTAATTTAGTCTCTTGGAAGAAAAGTTGTATATAGGGGGTAGTGGCCCTACACTGTGGAATGCCTTACCCTTATTTTGCATTCACTGCAGCAATACGAGAAGTTTCATCATGATTTGAAGACCTGGTTGTTCAAGAAAAAAAAAATAATGCTATAGACTACTCCATTTTTCTTTAGGCTACTGAGATTTGCCGATTGTAACTCTTTACGTTGCAAGGCAAAATTGTCCTACGCCCATTATTGCTTTTATACATTTTTATGTGTTTGTTCCCCGTCTTGAGATGTGTTGATGGTGTTAAGCAGGTTGTAAATGTGCTACTCCTCCACTCTCGATCTTTTATTGATGTTTATGCTACGATAAAAAGAGTTTTCAAAGTTTGAAATTAACAGGCAACATATCAAGTGATCTCCATGTGCCTTAGTTGCTAGTGTTTCCTCTTAGTGGATTTGAGATGACGGTTGCCTCTTGGTTTGCATCTCGGGAAACAGTGTTACCCGATCTCACTTCTTTCCTTCCTCAGGTAATGAAAGTTTTACGGCACAAGAACCTGATCAGTTTCTACCAGGCGATAGAGACCACTAGTCGCATGTACATGGTTCTGGAGCTGGCCCAAGGGGGCGATGTCCTGGAGAAGATTCAGGCCTTGGGCCCCTTGGAGGAGGCTCTGGCTGGGAAGTGGTTCAGTCAGCTCACGCTCGGAATGGGCTACATCCACAGCAAAGGAATTGTACACAGGTAAGGCCCGGTGGATTTGGTGGAAGGTGAGGGAACACTGGGGGAGGGAATCCTACACAAGCGACCCAGTAATGCCATTACGCAGAAGAGCCTGTCCATCCTCTGTCCTTCATAGCGCTGTTTTAAAGTGTCAGAAACCAAGTCGAGGTGGCTGCAGTGATCATTTGTCATGCACTGTAGAACCCCGCTGCAAGCGTTTGTCAGAGCAGAGAATCCATGTTGCAGTAGCCGAGGTCCAAGCTACTTAAAACGTTCCGAGTGCTAATTCAGCGCTTTTTCTGTATGTTCTACCCTCTTTCCTGCTTATCAGCTCAATAAAATTGCCTGAAGTCAGAAAGGTTTTATATGCGGATTTATTCAGATAGATATAAGATATGCTTTCTCTGCAATTACAGTGATGTTTGTATTGGTATCGGATGGGTAACACAATCTTCCCGCTATTTTAATACGCAACACTTAGGTGAGATGAAGCAGAACTGGTTTAACTAGACAATATGTTGTGGAGTTATTACAATACATGGCAAATTTAATAGGGCAATCTATTTATTTATTTATAACATTTATATCCCACAATATTCCCGCCCATGGGCAGGCTCAATGTGGCGTACAATAGTTAATAAACAAACCATAATACAATAACATAAAGTACAGTGGACAAGGGCCACAGGAGGGAGAAAGAGATGACTGACGAGGGAAAGGAAGAGAGGGTGTGTATTCTGGGCTGTTTGCAATTAGGGTTGGGTATATTTGTAGGTAAGCTGGAAATATTGGGAGTGAAAGGAAAAGAAGGAAGACTGCTTAGCTAAAAGGCCTGCTGGGTGGGAGAAAAATGTCTTTTCCAACATTGGGACACAAGATGAATCCCTTGCTCATTGGTTTTGGAGGAACAAAGTCCATAACCTAATGACATTGGAGCAGCAAAAAAAAAGAAGAAAAAAAAAAGGAAACAGAAGTGTTTTCCTCAGTGTGGGAAGGTCATAGTCAGTCCTTTCCTTCAATAGCAATTATTAGCGATAGGGAAAGAATGAGTGTAGTCTTGGGGACAGGGATGGGGAGGTGGAGAGGAGGCGACGGGGATTCAGATTGTACTGGCTGCAGAAACAGAGGGAGGGTAAAGAGACTATGGGGTAGAAGAGGGTGGAGTTATCGATCATGAAGTTTGTTTAAGAAGTTGATATGCGATAGAACCTGCAAGTCTGTAAGACTGAACTGATGTATAGTAATTTCAATCAATAAGCTATACATAGGGGACCAGTAGTCTGAAGGCTAGTTTCAAGTTTCTTCAATATTTGTTATACCGCCCAGCAAAGTCTGTCTGAGCGGTTTACACACACATATCAATCAATAAAGAAATAACTAAAGGAATTCCATTAGGACAGGAAAGGTTATAAAAATAAAGACAACATCGTAGCGACACAGTAGTGCCATTCAGGACACTCCTCAGAACCCGCCCCCTCCCCCCAAAAAAGGAGAACAGAAGCAGGGAAGGAGGGATAGAATATATGGAATAGTAATGAGAGAAAAACAAAATAAAACAAATTTTCAGATATAGAAAACACTTTATGGCTTATGCACCAAATCTGTTTGAGTCACTTGATCCACCCACTCTATTCTGTTCATTTGTACCCGTTATTTTGCTGTCCCAAATCTTGCCCATTATCATTTCCTTCCCTTGCTCAGCCACTAAGGTTCCTTTTGTGTCCGTTCCATGCGTGAACTCTCTTCCTGCTTTAGTTCCCAAAAACTTCTGCTACTACAACTCCATCTCTCTCACCGTTCTCTTTCCCCCCCACAATCTCTCAGGGACCTGAAACTGGAGAACCTCCTTCTGGACACGGCCGAGAACATCAAGATTTCAAACTTTGGCTTCTCCAAGCTGACGGCTGCCTCTTCGATCGGGGGACCCCGCAACCTCAATTGCTTCTCTAACTTGAGCCAGACGTACTGCGGCAGCTATGCCTACGCCTGTCCCGAGATTCTACTTGGGAATCCTTACAACCCCTTCCTGGCCGACGTCTGGAGCATGGGCGTCATCCTCTATGCCCTCCTTACAGGTCACCTGCCCTTTGACGACACCAACCTAAGGAAACTACTGAAGGAGATGCAGACGGAGGTGTCCTTCCCCCAGAAGGAGAAGGTGTGCCAGGAAAGCAAGGTATTCTCTCCCCCCCCCCCCCCCCCCACTCCCAAGCAAGGGCTGTGCCCTACAGAATTTCAACTGCTGGTTATTCCAGGGTGCCCATGATCACAGGGAGTGGATATGCTCCAGGTGTAGCATTGGGATCTTAGCAATAGATTCTCTGTTATGCACCGTCTCCACATGGGTTACTCGGGTATTCTGTTTCTGCCTCTTGATATCTCTGTCTGCTTCTCTCTCTCTCTAACATTGCTCTTTCACTGGTACTGTTGGATGTTGAAGCAGGCTTTTCTAACACTTCCTTTGCTTTGCAGGCCTTGGTATATGAAAGATGCTGAAGCAGGCCTCTCTCAGTCTCTCGTGTCCTTCTTGAACTTGCTGAAGCAGGCCTCGCTCTAAAGCCTTTCCTTTGATTCACAGGTCTTGTTCTAGAAAACAATGTGAAGCTAAGAGAAGCCTGCATCAGCGTGTTCTAGAAAAGCATGATAAAGAGAGAGGCTTGCTTCAGCCTCATGCTTTTCTAGAACACGCTGAAGCAGGCTTCTCTTAGCTTCACACATGCTTTTCTAGAACATGTTGAAAAACAAGCCTCTCTCTCGTCCTCATGCCTTTCCAGAATGTGCTGAAGCAGACCTCCCTCACATCTATCTAGCACACCCCGATGCAGGCCTCTTCTCTAATGTATTTTGCTTTACAGGTCTTGGTCTGGAAGATGCTGACACCGGCTCCCCATCGCATTACAATCCTGGATGTACTGCGGAGTCCTTGGGTGCTGAAGTTCCTACCTGAGAGGCCTGAACACGAAATCAAGGCCTTGGAAGCCATGTGTGCCCCCATCTCATGCGAAAACTCATCGATTGTTTCCACGTCCTCTGTGCCCATGATCAAGCGTGATGAGTTTGTAAGAGAGGTCATTGTCCCCGAAGCAACCATGAGGCTTTACATCACCCCTAGTGACAGCATGGCTCGACTGAAGGGAAGCATGAGCCAGGGAACCTATTAACACTGCAGCAGAGAAACTGGGCCATTATCACCACTTCCCTGGGCACAATTAGTGCTAACCAAAGACCCTCCAGGATACAGGAGGGAAGGCAGAAGAAGACAAACTACATTTGAATCCTAGTATCAATGAAATAAAAACAGTAGTAACCTTCTAGTACCTCCCACTGTCCAACTTAGACCAAGAGAAAATGAATGTGCTTTATTATATCAAACAGAGAAAGACAGCCCCCCCCCCCCCCCCGCAGGGTGGTACAGAGAAGGGAGACAGCTTCCTTAAGTGTGTCACAGAGAAGGGAGCACTGGGGATGGGAAGGAGAGAGCCTATTCAGTGTGGGACTCATGACAGAAACTGTGCCTACTAGAATGGGGCAGAAATGGTTCTTTTGGGGAGCAGAGGGTGGGAGAAAACATTATCTCAGCGTGGAACAGATGGGAAAGCTCCAGGAGTGCAAAGGATAGAGCCTCCTTTAGTGTACGACAGTAAATCACCTCTGGGAACAGGATGGAGGGCAATATGGAGGGGAAAAGGGGGAGAGGTCTGGGGATGGAAAGGGTTTTTTTTTTTTTTTTTTTGGGGGGGGGGGGAGAGTTTTATTCAGTGTGGAGCAGAGGGAGATCTCCAGGGATCAGATTAAGGGAGACAGTTTCCTCCCAGTGTGAGGCCGAGAGGACTGGGGATGGGAAGGAGAAAGAAGGAATCTTCTTGTGGGGCAGAGGAGGAAGTTCTGGGGGCTGGTTAACTAATTTTTGGGTGAGAATTTCAAAGAATAATCTCCAGAAACAACTTTTAGATTTTGTTCTAAATCTCATATGTTTATTATTTTCCACATCTTTTGAAAAATAAAATCCAAATAAGGCTGAAATGTGATTAAACAGCAGCAGAAATCGGGAGTTACCAAAACCCTCGTTATCCAGAGGAATGATGGATTGACGCGGGCAGAACAGACACAAATATACTGTAATTTTTTTGTTGTTACCCGATTAAATTATTTACTGCACATATTATACAAAGTACCTTAAAGAACACAGAGGGGGACTGAGTTGCCTTTGGGGAACCCTCCCCCACCCCAATCACATCCCACTGACAGAGGTGCTTCACCAAATCAACACATCCTGTAACCTCGGTACTCAAGGGCCAGAAACAGCTCTGGTTTTTCCCAAGGGAGCCAATTATGCAAATGAACCTGGTTAGCTAATTCTCAGACAAAATCTATGCAAATGTATCTGAAAACTAGGCACTGAGGACACCCTGAAAACCTCTCAAATCCCACTGGCCAACACTATAACGGACCTGGGAATGGGACTTGGGTTTCCTACCAAACAGTGTAGGACCAGGCCTCTTCCTCTGGTTCCAATGATCCAAATCTGTAAGGCGGGATGCAAATTGTCCATTTAGCTCAAGAACTTAGTACAGGCTGCTCTTCTTTGATAAACGGGATAGAGACCGGACAGCCCAATCCAAATTCTCTTAATCAGGAGGAAAAGGGGGGCAGGAGTTGGGGGAGAGATAAGGCACCATGGAACATGCTTTATGGGTTGGTGATGAAGCAGGGATTGGAGAACGACAGAGCATAGGAAGAAGAGTCCTGTCATTAGGGATGGCCTGGACTGGGTGAGCTGTCTGGATAACAAAAGCTCCAAGCGAGGGACTGGCTTAAAGGTGCAGAAGTGGTTAGGGCAGGGATCCTGAGCTAAAGAGATGCCGAGGGTGAGGGAATAGATTAAGCTAGAGACCAACTGGACCTTATGTTCTTTTCCACCTGAGCCACATGTCATGTCTACATTCACCACACACTGCTGTTCCTAAATGTGGACATAGCACTATTTTGTAATCCTGCTCCCACCGATAGCCAGTTTCTTACTAGTTATGATTTGAGGGAAGTTGCAGTGTCCTGAGAGAAAAATAACCTAGGGTGTCCCCCTTCTACATCTGTCCTGACCCAAACCCAAATCCCCCTCTTGCATGCCCTCTGCACTCTTGTGTGTGATGGGGTTTCTTCTCCGAGAGATCAGGATGCCCACGACGCCAACTCCTTCATCTCATCATCATCATCTTCCACCACTCGGGAGGCTAGGAGTGAAACAACAAAGCAGATGAGATCCAACTGCCATCTCCTCTCTCACTCTCTGACTATTCAACCCCCCCACCCCCAGCTCATAGCTGAATCTTGATCCCTGAGGAAGGTACCTGGGACAGACGGCACTTTGCTGGCTGGGACGCTAGGGAGGTCCTCCTCTCCCACACTTAATAACTCATGCTCCAGGTCTTCCTGCTCCAACTCTTCCAGCTCAGCAAGCAAGTCATCCTGAAGAGAGGATTAAACGGGAGAACATGAGTAGTGACACACACAGAAAAGCTCCAACATAGTCAGAAACAGCAACAAAACCTTAAAAGCAGAGACAGACTGACGGAGAGATAGCGGGATGGACGGAGTGGGTAGAAGACAGACATACATGGAGACACACAGAGGCTAGAAATGTCATTTGAGATAACATGGACTGGAACCAGCACAAGGACTTGGGACCCGTCTGTTTTGTAATTTCACTAATATCGTTTTGACTTTTTTCACTTTACGTATTACTTTGGTGACATGTATCAATAAAGTCTCCCGAGTATGCATAAGAGAAAGAAACAAACCCAATACAGAAATGCCTCCTCTACTTAAATGTAATTTGTCTTGAATTAGAACTGAAAAAGACGAGAGCCAAATCCAAATAAATAAACCAGGAGGCTGAAAAAGAGAGACGTGTATTTTCACCTCATCGATGTCGTCTCCGAACCCCACGGGTCGGGAAATGGCATCTGAGATTTCCTGAGCTATCTCCTGCTGCTCCGTGATGTCTGCCATCAGGTCATCCACCTTTTCGATGTCCCTTCAAAAGCAACACAGGCAGATTCAGCCTCTTTGTAAAGAGGAGAGGGTGGTACCAGCCCCATATACTCCAAGAAGCATTATTTTTTTCCTTTTTTTTTTTTTTTTTAACTTAGAGATATTTACGCCACAAAGAACAATAACAATATTAGAAGATGTAACAGCAGAGGAATCATATGGAGAAAAACAAATATATATAGCATACTTAGAGGTACGTTTACTAAGGTGCGTTAGCGTTTTTAACGCGCCTCTAAATTTAAGGCACGTTAAACACTAATAGTAACATAGTAAATGACGGCAGAAAAAGACCTGCATGGTCCATCCAGTCTGCCCAACAAGATAAACTCATATGTGCTACTTTTTGTGTATCCCTTACTTTGATTTGTACCTGTCCTCTTCAGGGCACAGACCGTATAAGTCTGCCCAGCACTATCCCCGCCTCCCAACCACCAGCCCCGCCTCCCACCACTGGCTCTGGCACAGACCGTATAAGTCTGCCCAGCACTATCCTCGCCTCCCAACCACCAGCCCCGCCTCCCACCACTGGCCCTGGCACAGACCGTATAAGTCTTCCCAGCACTATCCCCGCCTCCGGCTCTGGCACAGACCTTATAAGTCTGCCCAGCACCAGCCCCGCCTCCCACCACTGGCTCTGGCACAGACCTTATAAGTCTGCCCAGCACCAGCCCCGCCTCCCAACCACCAGCCCCACCTCCCACCACTGGCTCTGGCACAGACCGTATAAGTCTGCCCAGCACTATCCTCGCCTCCCACCACCGGCTCTGCCACCCAATCTCGGCTAAGCTCCTTAGGATCCATTCCTTCTGAACAGGATTCCTTTATGTTTATCCCATGCATGTTTGAATTCCATTACCGGTTTCCTCTCCACCACCTCCCGCGGGAGGGCATTCCAAGCATCCACTACTCTCTCCGTGAAAAAATACTTCCTGACATTTTTCTTGAGTCTGCCCCCCTTCAATCTCATTTCATGTTCTCTCGTTCTACCGCCTTCGCACCTCCGGAAAAGGTTCGTTTGCGGATTAATACTTTTCAAATATTTGAACGTCTGTATCATATCACCCCTGTTTCTCCTTTCCTCCAGAGTATACATGTTCAGGTCATGTATAATGCGCCTATACATTTCTATGGGCACATTAGCATTTAACGAGCGAAAACCATTTATGCTCGTTAAAAACGCTGAAGCGCCAATAGCGCTGCTTAGTAAACATAGGCGTTATACAAAAAAACATAGTAGCTATAACAAAACACATTTCTCATACTGCAGGCTAAAGAAAAGAACCCTCTAAAAAAATATGTACTATATTCATATAACCCATACATATAACAAATAAACCCCTTCCTCTACCCAAGCGTAAGTCTAGTAGCGCTATAGAAATGTTTAATAGTAGTAGTAGTACCCCAAGCAGCTTGGCCACGTTAATGCTATGACCTACCAGCGCCTGTTTTAATCTAGGAAGATCCGGTACGGATCTATTTACTAAAAACGTAACGATTCCGTGGGATCCGCTGCCTGCTACAAAACCGCCAGATGCATTTCTTTGGATCCGCGGGATCTCTTCCTCCTCAAGCATGCAGACAGTGGAGTACTGGAATAGTGGGGAGACGACTGCCACCATGTGGAACCTCAGCCCAAATTCTCTTTTATATTCCAGGACACAGCTCAGGGACTGGGCTATGCGGGTCAACGTTACAAGCATCAGCCACACACACATACTTCTAAACTTACCTCTGCTGATGGGCCTGCTTTTCCTGTAGTCATGCGACAGCTGTACTTACATGTGCTGATGGGCCTCTTTCATAGCTCGGGCAGCCTCAGACATGGTCTTCAGCACCTCTGTGTTGGTGGTGGCATTCTCCAGGGACTCGCGCTGGAATTCAATGGTGGACAATGTGCCGTCGATCTGATTCAGCTGTTGCTCGTAGCGTTTCTTACGCTTCAGAGCCTGCAGTGCCGCTGGTTGGGGAGAGACAGCAGAGAAGGATGTGATGAGTACAAAAACCCACGAACCTTACCAGCAAAGAATAAGCAGAAAAAAACAGCAGCTGAAACAACAACATAATATAACATGAACTCAGGAATGTCTTGAGTGTTTCTTTTCTCTCTGTGCACTGCTTTCATTAGTCATTGTGATGCTTTGGCAACACAGGTGCAAAAGAGATAAAAGGGTTGCAAAATCATGTCCACCCAGTGGAGATATGGCAAAGGGAAGAAGGCACGAGTGTGGACAACATCTTAAGACAAGAGAGCCAGCCCCTAGAGAGGGTGATATGAGAGCTAAAGGGATGGTGGGAGAGGAGAGGAAGATGGCTTTCCTAGTGTAACCTCTCGTTTTCTTTCCCCGATGTTCTTCCTCAAGTGAGATACCTCCAACTTCTCCCCCTGATTACTATTACCTCTCTTGTTTTTGGTCCCATGCTTCTTGGCAGTGGTCACCTCCTGCTGTATCTTCTGCTCAAAGAACTCCTGCTTCTTCACCAGAATCTCCTCCGTCTCCCGCAGCTTCTGGATTGCCTCCTGAGGGCTTGGCGATTTTCCCTTCCCATTCTTCCCTGAGAGAAAGAAAAGGGCATTGATGAACACCTTTCCGTGGTACAACCTGTTTACATTCAAGTATCTTCACCCAGCCCTTGGGGTACAACCATCCAGTCGAGTTTTCAGGATATCCATCATGAATCTCTGTCATGCATATTCATTATGGATATCCAGAAAACCAAACTGTACGAGTGTGCCACGAACCGAGGAAGTTTTTGTACCTGGGGCAATGGAGGCGGGTGAGGTGACTTGCCCAGTGTCACAAGGCGCTGCAGTGGGAACAGAACCCAATTCCACCCCAGATTTCACCTCACTGCATTAAACAGTTAAGTTACTCCTCCGCTCTAAAGAAAAGTTGGTTCCAGCATCTTGGTTCCCCGTTTCTTGGGTACTCGACTGTGGAATGCCTAATGCCTTACCTAAATTAGTTAAATCAACCCAGAACTATCTAAAGTTTAGAAAATTATTAAAGTCCACCCTATTCAAAAAGGTCTACTCTACAGATGCAACATAATCAGTTCAACGTCTTTGGTCTCAAATAATCCAGAAACACTTTAATCTATTTTCTTTACTATTCTACTGTTTAATATAATACCAAACTTTAATTTACTGTTTTAATATGCCATTAGTACTGTATTCCTGATTTAGCCTATGTAAGTCACACTGAGCCTACAACCAGTGGGAAAATGTGGGATATTACTACTTAACATTTCTAGAGCGCTACTAGGGTTACGCAGCACTGTACAGTTTAACAAAGAGGGACAGTCCCTGCTCAAAGGAGCTTACAATCTAAAGGACGAAATGTCAAGTTGGGGTCTATATACAGAGACTCAGGACCCCCCCCCCCCTCTTCTGCCTTTCTATATACAGAGGCTCAGGACCCCCCCTCTCTTCTGCCTTTTTATATACAGAGGCTCAGGACCCCCCCCCCCCTCTCTTACTACTACTTAACATTTCTAGAGCGCTACTAGGGTTACGCAGCGCTGTACAGTTCAACAAAGAAGGACAGTCCCTGCTCCAAGGAGCTTACAATCTAAAGGACGAAATGTCAAGTTGGGGCAGTCTAGATTTCCTGAATAGAGGTAAAGTGGTTAGGTGCCGAAGGCGACACTGAAGAGGTGGGCTTTGAGCAAGGATTTGAAGATATAAATGCTTTTAACTAAATAAATAAATCAAAAGGGAGTATCAGGTTTCCAGGAAAATATAGGATGAAAGAAGGTGCAGTGAAAGCACACCAGGAGGCAGACAGGAACCTAGAGCTGCACCACAGTATCAATGAGAACTAATCACACAGGACACACTACTTATCATTTCTATAGCGCTACAGGCATACGCAGCGCTGTACAGCCCTGCACAAAGACAGACCCTGCTCCAAGAGCTTACAATCACTTGCAGCCCATTAGTGACTTCCTGCATGACACTGATCAATTGCATCGTTTTAACACACTAGTGCAACACAACAGATCCACCAGGGTTCCACTTTCACCCTTACGTTAATATTAATGACTGAGGATTACGGCTCATTAATATTAACGAGGGACGTCTCCTGGGCTCGTGACGTCACCCCCTTTCCTTATAATAGATACATTTCTTTTGGTTTGTTTCTAAAGTAACCGTCGCCTCACCCTTCCCGAAGAGCCTGGCGAACCCGCTCATGGCGCCGCTTCCCCCGGCTGCAGCTTCTTTCCCAGGGTAGAAACAAAAAAAACTTCAAAACGGAAAAGGAAAATAAATAAAAGAAAACAAAGCAGAGCAGCAGCAGCGCCGCCGCCACCGCCCTCACTTCCGGGTGTGACGTCAGGAGACGAACCCCGCCTACTACCTCACGCGTCGTCCGAAACAACATGACTGACGCACCGTGACGTGCGATGGACGAGGGACTTCAAGGGGGCCGTTGCGTAATGGCCCTGGTGACGTCACAGACGCTTATCACAATCCAGCCCAACAGAGTCCCAGGCGACGTTCCAAAAGGAAGCAGAATTCCATGTGTCTGAATCACGGCAGAATTATCCAGTTCCAGTGTTGGGGGGGGGGTCGTTGCAAAGCGGTGGTAATCCCAATGCAGACTTACTGCATGCTAAAATGGAACTACCTGCTCCTAACCTTTATCTTGTCTTCCTCTCTTCAATTAGTCCCCTTTCCTTATGTGGAGCGTAGCCAGACAGCCAATTTTGGGTGGGCCTGAGCCCAGAATGGAGGGGCACAGAATTCAGCCCCTTCTGCGCTGTTCTCTGCATTCTGCCTCTCCCCCTACCTTCAAACACAAATTATTAAATACCTTAGCTGGTGGGGATCCCCAAACTGCACAGCTGAAGATTTCCTCCTCCTCGGGCAGCCAAAGCTCTTCCAAACAGCAGCTGGCAGGCACTTGACTTGAGCTGACCCCGCTGCCAGGAGTCCGTATATGCTCAGTGCTTTTGCACGGGTGAAATGTGGAGAGGGGCCGGTGTGTGGTGCCAGCTGCCATTTAGATGAGCATTGGCTGCCTGAGAAGGAGGAAAGCTTTAGCTGGTGGGGTTTGGGGATTTCCACAGCAAGACTGCACCCAGGCCCACCTGTAGCTACGCCACTGCCTACCCTTATTCCTTATTTGTCCTGTCTGTCCTGATTTAGATTGTAAGCTCTTTTGAGCAGGGACTGTCTTTTCTTCATGTTTAATTGTGAAGCACTGCGTACCACTGGTAGCGCTGTAGAAATCATTTGTAGTTTCGTAGTAGTAACTACCACCGGCAGTAGTTCTGGCTGGAGCGCGCACCATTTCCGGCGGTCTGAGACCGGCGGTAATGACCAGTTACCACCAGGTTTTTTTTTGTTACATTTGTACCCCGCGCTTTCCCACTCGTGGCAGGCTCAATGCGGCTTACCTGGGGCAATGGAGGGTTAAGTGACTTGCCCAGAGTCACAAGGAGCTGCCTGTGCCTGAAGTGGGAATTGAACTCAGTTCCTCAGGACCAAAGTCCACCACCCTAACCACTAGGCCACTCCTCCACTCAGGCCCCGCCTCCATATTGTAACTTTGACATTTTTCACATTGCTTTGAGCTCTATGATGAAAATAACAAATATGATAAACAACTTCTGCCATCAGAGGAAGATAACTAGGGACCCTAACAGATGTCACTGATCTCCACTTTAATACACCATAAAGGCAGGTGGCATCTTATACACTGACAATTTATTGAGGTAGCTTTAAAAGACAATTTGCCAATCTGTTGGTCCATCAGTCTAGAATGGTGCCACCAAACCTCTTTCTTTGCTAGACACTAAGGATAGGACCCCTCCGGAAGTTTTCATCTCAATACATTTTATGCCATGGAATTAAAAAAAAAACAACATGGAAAAGAAAATAAGATGATACCTTTTTTATTGGACATAACTTAATACATTTCTTGATTAGCTTTCGAAGATTGCCCTTCTTCCTCAGATCGGAAATAAGCAAATGTGCTTATTTCTGAGGAAGAAGGGCAACCTTCGAAAGCTAATCAAGAAATGTATTAAGTTATGTCCAATAAAAAAGGTATCATCTTATTTTCTTTTCCATGTTTTATTTTGTTTGATTTCTATTGATAACCTTAAGAGTGGACTAACACGGCTACCACACTCCTCTACTTAAAAAAACAACATAAAATTCCAGGCTGGCCGTTAAGTTGGTTTTTTTTTGCCTCTTGACATGGGAGAAAGAAAGACCAGGTTAACAGAAATATAAGAGCAAAGGAAATGCTACTTGCACGCAGTGAGCTAAAGAATATTTTTTATTAATTGTAAAATGCACACATTTTCTTGATTAGGAGAGCAGTATTATGGGAAGGAGGGGAAGGAAAGGCAGAGGTGCCAAGTTGCCCCAGTTCCAGGCTGCAGATTTTGGGAGAGCCCTACATAGGGCTCCTGAGAAACAAAGCTGAGCCCGAGCAAAATTTCTTTGGGACCCCCCCCCCCCTCCGCACTGCTGCCCCCCTCGTCCCTGTTACCCACTGTCTCTGTGGCCTTGGCCTCCCTTTTGCCGCATCCCGCCCTCTCTCTACTGCAGTTGCAGTTGAGAAGGTGGGATATAGCAGAAGGAAGGCCACGGAGACGGCCTCTGACTGTGAATCGCTGCCAGCTGCAGGATCCTGTAGGTGAGACCTGCGGGGAGGAAGAGATTTTTTTTTTACTCTGGGAGCAAAACTTTTTACCATTCCCGCAGGGCGGTAAAACGTTTTTGTTCCTGTATCCGCGGTGATTGTTGGCACCCTCTGAAGGCCTGGCACCAGGCCCTCCTTGGAGAACAGGCTGGGGAAATTTTGCCCTCCCTGCCCCCACTCTTGGCGGCCCTGGCCCTACCCCATCCTGATGCATTATGGGACTTGCAGCATTGAATTTAAAGGGCAGGCACTACTAATCCCAAACTTCTCTGGGATGTAAGTTCAAAACCAGGACTGTCCTGAAATCTCCAGCCTGGAACTGGGCGTTTTGGCATCTCTATAAAGGTGTTTTCCAGAAACTGAATCTGGGGAGTTTGGCTGACAGGTCTCTGAGGATACAGCCTTCGGCTGTTCCTTTAAGTTTGTTATTGAGGAAACATCTCCAGCGCCTCCTTCAGGATTTTCAGACTCATCCCATCCTGGACAAGAACACAGGTCACTCCTAGAACAGACAAAGAGAGAGAGACAACAAATAAGTGAGGAAGAACAGCAGGAAAAAGGAGGGCGAGAGGGAGCAAGGGTGGGGTGTGGAAAGAAATGGAAAAGAGGGGGATGGGGGGCCACGAGAAGGAGAAAAGGAGACAGAGAGCCCCTGGCTGTAGAGTCAGGGCCAGATGCACTAACTCCAAGGAAAGAGCCCTTCCCTTACCGATCCCTTAGTGAATCAGAAAAAAACGGGCATGCACGAAGGAAATCGCATGCAAATGAGCTGCTCGCTGTTAGCTCATTTGCATGCGATTTCCTTCCTAAGGAGGGGAAGCCAATCAGACAGCTGAGCACGTGCAGAGCAGCCAAGCGTTATGCTGGCTGCTCTGCGCACGCCAAAGACGGCTTCATACACACAGACAAGCTGCGTGTATAATACCCGTCTGCAACCAATAAATTGACGGGTATTGTGCAGCAGAGGGAGAGAGCGGGACCCTAGAAAGAGAGAATCGGGGATCGGGACGTGCGAGGATGCCCAAATCAAAAGTATTTGGACGACCCTTTCGATTATGCCCTCCAGATCTCTCTTAGCCTATCACAGCGCGTTTAGCTGACACCAGTGACAGCTAAACACACTGTGATTGGCTGAGAGAGACCCGGAGGGGCATAATCGAAAGGGACGTCCAAATACTTTTGATTTGGATGTCCTCGCACATCCCGATCCCCGATTCTCTCTGGCGGTGGTCATTTTGGGCACCTTAGTCGTAAGAAAAACACGTCCAAGTGCTCGTCAGGGACGTCCTTTTTTTTTTTTTGAGTGAAGGACGTCAGTGTTAGGCACTTGAAAGGACATCCCTGATGAGCAGTTGGGCGTTTTTTTTCCTACAGATTTTTGCAATGAGCGTCCTCCTCTGCATGGGTCCCGCTCACAGCAGCCCCAACGAGAGGTATAGACCTCCCGTTAGGTTTTCCAGGGTGCATGGGGTCGGAAAACGGCTGTGAATCTGCCTTGCATGCGCATTATAATACTAATTAGCTGATTATAATAACTTTTAGATCATTTGCATTCCGTTTTCGTTAGCTGCTACCGTGACAGGAAAATGGCTCGGAGAACCCTTTTGTGCATGTCTTGTTTTACTACTTGCTCGCTAGCCTGGCTAGAACTGGTTTAAAAACCACGTTGCTGGCTCCTTAAGTTTAGTGCATCTGGCCCTTTTCTAATAGCGGCAACTTTCCAGCCCGGCTGCCTTAGCGCCTTCTCTGGTACCTAATCGACTGACGTCTGTGATGTTCCTCCTCTCGTCATCGAAAAACAACATCTTTTGAAAGGGGATCCCACTTCTCTGCTGAATCCTGCAAAGCCAACACAAGAATCAGAGGCGGAAATTGAGCAGGGCTCGAGTAAGGGTGGTCAGGTGCCCTAGAAAACCCTCAGCCTTGAGCCCCTCCCTCCACCAAGATGATCACCTCAAAGCCAACCCTCCCAGAACAATCCTGTAAAAATGCAGAATTAGACATCAAACTTCATATTATATAGAAATAATGTTGCTTATCCTAGAAATAAGCAGTGGGTTTTCTCAAGTCCATATACTGCAGCGGGACATGTTTATCCACTCTTAACCTAGCTGAGATAATATTTAACCATCTCTCAGACCTCATGTGCAACTTTCTTTAAATCAATCACCTTACTTTCCAACGCTTCCTACTTTCTTACCTATGTATACGTTACATCTTTGCTTTACCCTTCACTATCAATTATAATGTTCTACTACGTATTGTGTTGACATTGTAAATAGTAACTATGCCATACTTTTTATTGTTATTTGAATATTTTTATTGCTTATTGCTCATCTATTCTTACTGTACACCGCCTTCGGTGAATTCCTTCAAAAAGGCAGTAAATCTAATAATAAATAAATGATGACTTATGGCCTTTTCTTTTAGGAAATTATCCAAACCTTTTTTAAGCCCTGCTAAACTAACCGCTTTTACACACATTCTCTGGCAATGAATTCCAGAGTACATGTTGAGTAAAGAAATGTTTTTTCTGATTTTTTTCTCTCTTAAGTTTTATTTTATAATGCATAAAACACACCAATGACAGCATTCAGTAACAAAATACATACAATAGCCAAAGTGCTGGCCAAAATTGGGAATCCTGTGCATTCCTGCTACCAGAACATCTTCCGAGAGGCCATTTTCTATTGTCAAGCAGGGACTGTCTCTCACATATTTAGTGTACAGCGCTGCGTATGTCTAGTGACACTAAAGGAATGGTAAGTAATAGTAGTAGGTCCCTTTGTTAGACCAAAAAAGAGAGAGCTGAAAAAGTGACAGCTCCTGACCCATCAGTGTCCTCCCCAGCTTGCCACCTTCCCTTGGAATTTTGCCCAGGATGAGTCCCTGAGAATGCTGGGACTTCCACTGCTGCTTTCTCTCTGCAGGGATATCCCAGGATGGCATGGGAGGTTAAGGCCAGTGTCAGGTTCTGCCTCTGGTTTCTTACATTCATCTGCACCTTTCATCGGGGAAGGGGAAAGCTAGACAGCTCACCTCTGGAAGTGGTTAACCTTGCATCCAGGATATATCTCTTTCTGTGAGAAGTAATGATCCAGACTGAACAGCTGCAGCAGCTGGTTAGCGCCTTTCACCTCGCCAGTCCTGCAAGAAGATAGCATAGCTGAGCCCGTGCATGGAACCTGCTGCCCCCCCCCCCCCCAGCTGGAGTGAGCTTGGACAAGTTTCTAGGAAGCTACAGGAGAAGGGACACAATACCGGGAGAATTCAGGAGGATCATGGTGAATAGACGTTACCTGGAGGCAGCAGCTATGAGAATCCCTTGCTTATGTATTTCTGCCAGAACCTGAGGGACATCTTTATAGAGCCTGATCAAGCGACCCGTCTGGTCTACAACCGTTCCATCACTGGAAAAGAGTGAGAGCGTACATCAGAGAAATGAGGGAAACTCCTCATTCTTTATTTTGGATCTAACCCAGACTGGCCGTTGTTGGAGACAGGATGCTGGTCCCGGTGGAGCTTTGATCTGAACTGGATGGAACTTTGTGTTCTCTCGTTGTGCAGGTGAGAGGCCAACTTTCAGAATTCCTGGTTTGACCTACTCTACCAATTAGTTGCACCTTTTCAAACCATCAGAGGACATGGCAGCTCATTCCAAGTGTCCTCCACCTTTCTGGGAAGACACATTTCCTACCTAGGGCTGGGACAGAGATTTTAGATGCCCTAGGCCAGGGCTCCCCAAACTGTAGGTTGCGACACCAAATGGATAGTACGTAGTCACGTCATCACAATGCACCTTGGCGTGGTCACAGACAATGCTGTGGCTGCCACCATGGGGTCTCGGTCCAAAAATGTTGTTAAGCACTGCTCTAGGTAACCCTTCATTCTTGCATCTTTCATGCCCCTAGAACCCCCCCCCCCCCCCGAGATGCTCATAATTAAACTCAATAATTATGACCAGTGCATCTTTTCTAGCAAAAAAGGGGCCGGTACTCAAATGCTAGGCCACCCTTCAGGGGTGGGGTGATCACTGAGGGATCCACCCCATAATAGCCAGGCCCCCTGAAACCAGTCACAGAACCTATGACAAGGCAGAATTGGTGTGTAGAGCCTGAGCTCATTCATGAAAACTTGGGGTCCATGGGTCAATTTTAGCAGACAATGGAAAAGGTGCCGGTACTCAGTACCCCCACAAAAAAGCCCTGATTATGACTATCCTATCACCCATCCCTAAACAATCCTGTAAAAACTCATAGACGTCATACTTTTAAACATTGAACTTTTGTTTTCTGTGTGTACACCTAAGAAGAACAATTTCTAAAAACCATTAAATGGAATATCTGAAATTATACACCCTCCCTGCAGTAAACATACATGCCTGATGGTTATTTGAGTTTGTCTCTGGTTGCTCTTTGCTCCCCCCTTTCAGAAGCTGCCACCCTAGATGAATTGCCGAATGTTTAAGCCAGCCCTGTTCCTTTTAATGCACGAGGCAAACATTTTTAGCAGCAAGGAAATTCAAGAGCAAGAGGGGCAGATGCAGAAATACAGGTAGATGAATAATCTGATCCTACCATTGTCTCTCTTTTCCTCACAGATTTAGAGCTTTAAGTCTTTAATCCCATAGGATTTCTGGTTAAGACCCTCTCTCTCTGTCCCGAGACAGAATAACAAGTGGGGAAAGAATGCAGAGCAAGGCTCTTGGAATTCTTTCCAAACCCTCTAAATGCATGTGTATATTTGTCGGGGGGGGGGGGGGGGGTGGAAGGCTAGTGTGTGTGTGTACATTTGTTTCTGTGCATGCGACTTGGTACGTGTGCTTTCCATGGAAAGAAGAGGCTGAAGGAAGCAGTTTGAATGATGCAATTCTCTAATAACTATATTACACAGGCCTCACCAGTGCTTGGCCAGAGGTTCTGTCTCTCCCTATGCAACCAGGGATTCCTCTCGTCCAATCTTAGCCCACTGGTTTTGCTTGCTTGAGATCTTTAGCTCTCTCATCCTGGGGTCCCTCTCCTGGGCCGTGCACATCAGACTCTCACTACTTCTTCGGATTTCTGTACCCCAAAGTGCACAACTCAATCTGTTTTTCACATTATGCTACAAACCCCTCTACTGGGTATTGCTTGCTGACATGAACCAGGCAGCATCACATTGTAAATATGATGACAAAATTCACCCCAGGCCGTGTACAGCAAGAATAATTCCTACTGCCTATGTTCATATAACAGTACAATATAACAGTCACTCGATAGTAACATGAATATGTCGGACACAAAAGCATATGTCAGAAAAAACACCAGAGGAGACAGGATGATGTAGAGACAAACAGAAGTACCTTTCCCATCCTCCCACTCACCTGGTCTTTCTGAAGGGCGGGTCCACATGGGTATCCACCCAGAATGGCCAGAGGGTGTAGTCTGGAAAAAGAAACAGAGAAGGTGGATGGATGAGCATCACACCTCTGCTCCTCCTGTGTCTGTGAGTCTGGTGTGGGTTTGGGGGGGGGGGGGGGGTTTGATGGGTTCTCATACTCACCCAAGTCAAAGACCACCAGCTCTGGCTTCCTGGACATTTAACTATTAAGAGGAAAGAAATGCAGAAGAAGTTGACATTCCCCGCTGGAGATCTGAGAATGCACTTTGCCTGCAAATGTCGTCTGATTATGTCGGTCAACCGTCACTATTTGCCTTCCTCTGGCTCTGCCACCACCACCTCGATTCCTCCACCTTCCTAAGGGGGAAGATCATAGAAATTACCGTATGTGTGGGCATGACCTCTATCATCTGTGTGTGACTCACAAGTCTCTAAGCTTAACTCTTCCGCTGCCAAGTACAGAAAAAAAAAATCAACAACAGCTGATGCTCTGCCTTTCAGCACCTCACAGCATGCTCTCTGGACATGTGCAGTATTGCATGCCTGACCATCCTAGCTATAGCATAGAAGATCCAGGAGTGTAGCAGTCAAGGCCCCATCTCTCCTATTCAAGGCCTTTAGAAGAAACAGGGCAGACTAGTACTTAGGTTACCCCTCTCCGGCCCTCCTGAAAAGTATCCCTAACTGTACCGTGCCCAAGGAAACCAGCAGTGTGATACCCACCTGCTGGAACTGAAGACCGTCTACTTCAGAAAGCAGCTGAAAAGCCTGGCTCTTCTCCCAAACCTTTCACGGCTGTAGTGGCCGTCTTGCTAGTCACTCACACTCATCAGGAGAGGGGACTGCCACAGACCCGGTCACCCAGCACTTCATATGCTGTGGCCAAGACCCCGTTACTGTGGCCCAATGATGTCTATACACCATAGGCTTTATTTACTTCCTCTTTGACAAAATTCACCCCAGGCCGTGTACAGCAAGAATAATTCCTACTGCCTATGTTCATAGAACAGTACAATATGCCCAGGTTAGGACCATATGTGAGGGGGTAACAACCCCATCTGGGAAGCTCTGCTGTAACTGACACCAACTGCATATACTGTACCTGAACATGTATACCCTAGAGGAAAGGAGGAACAGGGGTGATATGATACAGACGTTCAAATACTTGAAAGGTATTAATCCGCAAAAAAATCTTTTCCGGAGATGGGAAGGCGGTAGAACGAGAGGACATGAAATGAGATTGAAGGGGGGCAGACTCAGGAAAGATGTCAGGAAGTATTTTTTCACGGAGAGGGTGGTGGATACTTGGAATGCCCTCCCGCGGGAGGTGGTGGAGATGAAAACGGTAACGGAATTCAAACAAGCTTAGCCGAAAGTGGGTGGCGGAGCAGGTGGGGGAAGAAAGGTTGGTGGTTGGGAGGCGAGTATAGTGGAGGGCAGACTTATACGGTCTGTGCCGGAGCCAGTCATGGGAGGCGGGAATACCGCTGGGCAGACTTGTACGGTCTGTGCCCTGAAAAAGGCAGGTACAAATCAAGGTAAGGTAAACACATATGAGTTTATCTTGTTGGGCAGACTGGATGGACCGTGCAGGTCTTTTTCTGCCGTCATCTACTATGTTATGTACTTAACTGTACCTACAATCCTTCTCCAAAGGCTTTGTCCTGTTGTTTTCCCGACAAAGAGGCATATTTTCAAAGCACTTTGGGAGGCTAAGTTCCATAGGTTTCTATGGAACTTTGGGAGGCTAAGTGCTTTGAAAATAAGCCTCCAAATATCCTAAATGCATGTTCCTTCTGCTGCCGTTGTACGTTACATGAAACATCTACAGTTGCTGACACTGCATCAGAGTATTCATATAATGTAATCTGCTTAGTTTCACTAAGTCTACACTGCCATTGGTTATCGTAGGTGCCAGCGACACCTGTTTGTACTGCCTTGGGTGGATTTCTTTGTTAAGAAAAAGCAAGGGCAGGGATCTCAGGAAGAGTGTGGATTCTCCTGATGATTTATCCTGGGTAAGTCTAATAACAGAGCAAAACAACGGGACACATGTTGATACTTTAAGCCATACTTCAGTTACGTAAAACACAAATGTGACAGGATGATAATTACACATAATGTTTTGATAAATAAGTGGCATACAAGAAACAGAAGTCTAGGAACGAAGGAAGTTTGGTTTGACGCTTAAAGATTATGGTTTTGTGCTATATACAGGCATGGAACCAGTGTGCATTAAAGCTGGAAAGTTCTGGGGTCTCTCTGCCTTATAGAAATGGGTTCACAACATACATAGAGATAGTTTGCTCAGCAGAGTTTCAATTGGTACCGTTACACATTAAAGTTATTCTACTACTGGCCGGCTTTGTCAATGCTCTAATTTATGCAGTTCAATAAACTTTGGAAAACACAATTATTTGTGACTGCATTTTGGTAACTGTACATGGATATCTCATTTTATGCTGGATAATGTTATTCTCTTTTCTTGGTCTGTCATTTTTTTTTTTTTTGATTGTGAATGAATGGAGGAGCAGCCTAGTGGTTAGTGGAGCGGACCTTGATCCTGGGGAGCTGGGTTCCTCCTTGTGATCCTGGGCAAGTCACCTAACCCTCCATTGCCCCAGGTACAAATAAGTACCTGTATATACTATATAAACCGCTTTGAATGTAGTTGCAAAAACCACAGAAAGACAGTGTATCAAGTCCCATTTCCCTTATGACATCACAATATCAGACGTGAGCCAAGTATCGGGCAATCAAGCCATTGTGACATCACTGATGAGGTTGGCTCTTATTGGTGAAATGAGTGGAGGAGTAGCCTAGTGGTTAGTGCAGCGGACTCCGATTCTGGGGAACTGGGTTCAATTCCCACTGCAGCTCCTTCTGACTCTGGGTGTCACTTAACCCTCCATTGCCCATGGTACAAAATAAGTACCTGAATATATGTAAACCGCTTTGAATGTAGTTGCAAAAACCACAGAAAGACAGTATAAAGTCCCATTTCCCTATTTGAGATTTTACACGGAATGTTGCTAGTGGAGGAGTAGCCTAGTGGTTAGTGCAGCAGACTTTGATCCTGGGGAACTGGGTTCAATTCCCACTGCATCTCCTTGTGGCTCTGGGCAAGTCACTTAACCCTCCATTGCCCCAGGTACAAATAAGTACCTGTATATACTATATAAACCGCTTTGAATGTAGTTGCAAAAACCACAGAAAGGTAACTTCCCACTTTTATGGAAACCACCTAGTCATAGGTGGTATACAAGTTTTAAAAATAAATACTACTACTACTACTAATTTCTATAGCACTACCAGACATACACAGCACTGTACACATTATTCCTTAACTGGAAGTGAAGTTGGTGCATAGAAAGTGAGTAACACAGTCTGCAGTGAAATATCTTTATTTGCAAATGAGAACACAGTGCCCAGGACACTACAAATGTACAACGAAAAAAAAACAAACTTGCAAACAACACAGGTTCATTCCATCTAGGGAATCAAAACAGTCTCCCCTTCCACCCTACTGGGAAAAAGAACAAAACCCCCTCCCTTCCCATGTTTCCCCAAGCAGAACTGAGCGACGGGGTGTGGTGAAATGTGCAAGGTCTCGTGGGTCTCCCTGTCACCGTCGAAGGCCCCCCCTCAATGCCAGCACCAGATGCAGCACAGAACCTCCCTGGATCTTGTAATCCAGTGCCGTCTTCTCATCATTCCTGTGGAGAAGGAAGAACAGAAACAGTGAGAGGAACAGCAAAGGCAAAGTACTGTTGCCCCTCAACCCAACTAAACCACCCACATCTTCCATGCCGTCTCACGATACCCCTTCTCTCATCATTTACCACATCCCCACCTCCTTCCTCCTATTATCCTTTGTACTTCCCCATCTCCCTCCCACCACTGGTGCATACATTTGCTTTCCACTATAGATGAGCCTCTGCTGCTGGGGAGGGATCCCTTCTTTCTCCTCCACACGCTCCTTTATTCTCTCCACCTTAAGGAAAAAAAAAGACACAGATAATGAGTTCACTGTGTAAGTCCTTTACTACCAACCTACTAGGCCTTAGTGGTGCATCTGCTACCCCAAAAGCTGTGCCAGACCCGCTGAGTCACTATGCAATGCCCTCCTTCCCGTGCAATCAATGACTCCCGGGTTCAAGTCAAGGGGGTTTGGTTGAGAACCACTGACCTAGGCTACTCCTTATCAGTGAACACCCAGCCAGTCGATTTTGCACAGAACTCAGGAGTTGGGTTGGTAAAAGATGTACCAACACCAGCTTCAAAAGAAAACTATAATATGTGGTAAATTTATCATTTTCTAGATATATTTTTGTTCAATTTCTTTGTTCAGACTTCAAATGAATATATTTTTTGTTCAATTTCCTTGTTCAGACTTCAAATAAATATATTCTGTGGTCTATTAGTCCTAATTTTGTACATAAATATCCTGCGTTTCTGTAATTAATCAAATTTCTCTCAGATTTACTATACATAGTAGGAGTCAAAGATTTGGTGTAGTGACTTCACAGCCCTGTTTATGTAAGTCAAATTTGCATATTTTTTTTTTTTTTTTTTTCCTGCTGTGCTGAAAAGTAATTCCCGTCCCCCCCTCCCCCCCCAAAACCGGGGAGTTTTGCTGTGAGGAAAGGACAGCAACAACTTGACTAGAGTGGTTAAAAAAATCAACTGTTTAGACAAGGGGAGTTACACTGTGCACGGGAAGTCCCACACACAGCCAGTACGCCAAAAGGCTTACTTTGCTAGCAAAGGAGAGTATTAGCACACTGGATCTATCAGGAAATGTCACCAAAAGGTGTGCCTGCATCTCCTGCTGTCTCTGGAGAGATATGCATACAATGGAGGCAGCTCATACAAATCTCTCCCATGTGTATTCACTATGGAAAGCCTGAAAGCCATATTTATTATGTCTGGTCTACTGTACTTGGGAAGTTTTGGACTTTTAGTGGTTCATGATATCATTGTTTTGCCTGTTATTGTTCAAGAACTTGTTTATTGATTGTATGTTACTTTTAGCCGCTGTCCTGAATAAGGGCAGGTTAGCTGCTCTTTGTCATCTATCAGAAGCTGCCACGGAAGGTGACCACCTTGTCTATCTAATGGTTAAACCAGCCCTGCCCTCTTTCCCCAAGATCTAATCCACTAGCTGTGTCCATAACTTAATTTCTTCATTCCATAATGCTTGCTATCTTGTTGAGAAAGAAGAGGATTTGAGGAGTTTACTCATGAGAGAAAGAGATATCATTATTATGAAGGGTGGGGGGGGGAGAGGAGGAGAGAATCTTGTTAAGGTTTGCAAAGAACCTAATACCTTATCTGTGGGTTCAATATCAATCTCAATCTCCTTGCCAGTCAGGGTCTGTAATAAAAGAGAAAAATATATAATTCTGGAGGTAGGATCAAGATCCTTCCCTAACTTGACCATATAATTTATAATACCTTAAAAAAGTAAACCACTTTCAACTAAAATTGGCAAGGTATTCTAGAAATACACAGACACTGACAGTATTTATAACCTGATTTCTAGGGAAAAGCAGCAAACAATGAATAAACATCTATCCCTCCAAAACAGCACTGTTGGAGACAGTAGTGTGGTTGCCATGTTGAAGTTGCATGCACAGAAATAAATCAATTTAAATGCATTACTTTTTACTAACATTTATTTTTGTGCTTTGATGGAGATATGGCCAAAATTCCCTACCCTCATCTCCTAAAGGTGCTCCATCATCATCCTGGAAGCCTCCTAGTTTAGTTAGCTAAGTAATTTTTCTGGGGAAAAAAATGTAGGCCTCTATTTAGCTCAACTGCATTCTGAGTTTTAGTTTTAATAATTATACCTTAACTGCAGAGAACATTTTTCCAGCCTGCAGCTGAAACCAACTAATCAAAAAGTATGGGAATGTGTGTGCTTTTAATCATATGCAGCAGAAAATGTTCAAAAAAACTGGTGGTGTTCATAGGCTCCAGCCAGCAGTTATGATTGCAGAGATAGCAAATTTCCTGGCTAGAGATTTTGGGATGGTCCTGGATTGTTGGCCACTCCATCCTGGTGCATTATGGGACCTGCAACAGTGATGTCCATAGACAGGATCTGGCACTACAAATCCCACACTGCTTTGCGATGCAAGTTCAAACCCAGGCCCAGCCAAAAAAGTTTCCAGCTTGGAACCTCCAGAAAACAAGGCAGCTACAAGGGCTGAATCCACACTCAGAGCTCCCCATGATCCTCCCGCCGTGCATCATGGGAAACCAAGCTATGCACAACTAGCATCACCCAGGAGGTTCCCTGAACTACCAGCCAGAAAACTGGGAAAAGAAAGACTCACTTTCACTTTGATTAACATCTCTGCACCGGCTAAGAAGCTCCACCACTCCAAGGCTGCTGCAGCTACCGGCGGATTAACACAGCACTTCCGCTTCCGGAGACAGACACACCACCACTGCCCCGCCGCAGCTATGTGATGATGACCCTGAGTCCAAATCCCACCGCCTGCACGAGCACAGACAGCAGCAGCACCCGCCCCCAACCAGCTTAGATTGATCCGCTCACTAGCCTGCCAAGTGCCTGATTGGTTCAAGTCGGTACTTCCGCCCCCATCAAAGGAGACCGGATGCGGGGCATTTCCAGGTGGCCACTCGCCGGAAGCTCTCGAGAAGAGGGTGCTAAGGTAGCGTCTCAAGCCTCGCTCTGGCCGGCTTGTCGCCAAGAGTTCTTGAAGCTTATTGGCTGAAGGCCCAGGAGGATGGGTGGAGCTATGTAGCCGAGGAGGCGAAGACCTGCCCTTGCTTTCTGCTTTACTGTCTCATTCCCTCTTCGGGCAACTGCGCGCGCGCGACGGGTCTAGAGCTCTATTTCAGAACAATCCGTATATATCCTTCCGCGCGCTGAGTGCAGAGAGGGGACTCGTTACCTGCAGTGCAAGAGTCCTTGCTGATGGTTTTTAACTTTTATTGTACTTACTGACAGCTTTTCCTCTTTATTTTGTATTATTATTTTATTATTTTTACAGTCAAGGAGTGACACAACTCACCTGTAACCCTTTGAAGGTCAACGCCTCTCTGCGCCAGACTGCACACAAAACCCCTAAGTACGCAGCCCCCTCTTACGCCTGGTGGACCCCAAAGCAAAAGAAGTTGGGAGAAGAAGATTTAAAAAGAAAAGGAAAATTTACGGTCTATGGTGGAGGACCGCGCCCACGTGGCATGTGCCAGATTTGACGACCCATTCCGTTGACATCGTTTGCCACTGCACGCTGTGTGAAGGAGACAGTGGTGTCATCGAACAGATTTTGGGAAAGAGTGTATCCCTGAGAACTTCTTGCTGTGGACCTGTGTTGGGTTTTTTTTACCCTCTTGCTTTGGCCCATTTTGTGACAACTGCTACTAAAAAAATGCCACGCATTGACAATGATGTCAAGCTCGACTTCAAGGATGTCCTGCTGAGGCCAAAGCGAAGCACGCTGAAGTCACGCAGCGAGGTGAGAGCGGTGCTCATCGCTGGGGACTGTGCCTTCGCCATCACTTGAGACACTATGCTACACCTCTTGCCCTTGGCACACGCCCTCACCGTTATAAATCCTGATCGTCTTGCCTGATATCCCTGTGCGTTACGCCTCTCTCCCTTGGGACATACCCTCACTGTTGCATATCCTGATGGCCTTGCCTGATAATGTTGTCCGGTTCTGGCACGGGTACCCAAGCTATGTATCCTCGGCCCTTGCGTCTTGCTAAACCAGACACCAAAATATATATATGGCTAAAGGCTCAGGGAAGCAGTCTCGCAGCTGTGCTTGACTAACTTCTGAATTCCCTTCGCCACTCCGGCTTTTTATTAGCAATAATCAACCATGACTGCACATTACTTAAGAACATAACCATGCTGGGTCAGACCAATAGTCCATCTAGCCCAGTATCCTGCTTCCAATAGTGGCCAATCCAGGTTACAAGTACTTGGCAGAAACCCAAATAATTGTAACATTCCAAGCAACGGCTTCCCCCATGTCTATCTCAATAGCAGACTACGGACTTTTCCTTCCAAGAATTTGTCCAAACCATTTAAAAACCTGGATACGCTAACCACAGTTACAATATCCTCTGGCAACAAGTTTCAGAGCTTAACTATTCTTTGAATGAAAAAATATTTACCTATATTTGTTTTAAAAGTATTTTCACTGAGTGTCACCTGGTCTTTGTACTTTTTGAAAGAGTAAAAAAAAAAACCGATTCACTTTTTACCTGTGCTACACCACTCAGGATTTTGTAGACTTCAATCATATCTCCCCTCAGACGTCTTTTTTCCAAGTTGAAGAGCCCTAATCGCTTTAGCCTTTTCTCATAAGGAAGGAGTTCCACCCCCTTTATCATTCTGATCGCTCTTCTTTGAACCTTTTCTAATTCAGCTACATTTTTAAAAAAATACTGTGACCAGAACTGGATGCAATACTCATGGTGAGGTCGCACCACAGAGCAATACAGAGGTATTATAGCATTTTCAGTTTTAGTCAACATCCCTTTCCTAATAATTCCTAGCATCCTGTTTGCTTTTCTGGCCGCTGCCACAATGGGCAGATCTTTTTCTTGGGTGCTGACTCCTAAGGTAGACCCTAGCATCAAGTAACTAAGATTTGGATTATTCTTCCCACGTGCATCACTTTGCATTTGTCCACATTAAATTTCATCTGCCATTTGGATGCCTAGCTTCCCAGTTTCCTAAGGACTTCCTTCAATTTTTCACAGTCCACATGTGCTTTGACAACTTCGAATAGTTCTGTGTCATCTGCAAATTTAATCAGCTCACTTGTCGATTTGATTTCCAGATCATTTATAAATATATTAAATAGTACCAGTCCCACTACAGATCCCTGCGGCACTCCACTATTCACCCTCCTCCATTGGCAAACAATATACTTCTCTTTCTCACACGTTGCTTGTAACATTTTCAGCACACCTTCTTTGGCTAGACTACAGACATGTCCTCTTTTATGCATGGTTTCATGTCTAGGCTCAAGGTCCAGTATAGTACATTCTTGTTCAGCAGTTACAGTTCATTCCCTCCAAGATTACAGCTCTAATCATCAGAAGAATTTAATAATTCTTCTTTATATGAGTGACCCAAACTCTCTACTTTCTCCTTGGTCTCCTACTGGACCCCACTGATACAAACTCTCCACTTTTCCTTGGTCTCCTACTAGACCCCTTCCACAATAATCCCTGAGACAATGTGCTATGCCTCTCTCCCTTGGGACACACCCTCACCGTTGCATATCCTGATCGCCTTGCTTCGTACTACTTCAAGCATCACATCTGGATATATCTTGCCCTTACTTCAACACATCCGAATACAATTCACCCTTACGGCATCACATCCAGATACGTCTCACCCTTTCTACACCATAATTCAGATAAGCCCTCGAAACGTTCCTTGCCCATACTATTACATATCCTGGATACTCCTCAACCCTTGTCTTCACAGCAGCGCATCTGGATAGGTCTCGCTTTTAACTGCCATATGTCCCCCATACACCTGCATCCAGATATGTCTCTTCTGCACTATATCCAAATACGCCCTTGAGACATGTCTTACCTTTATCATCACTCATCCTGATACACCTCACCCGATACCCCTCACAGCTGGATATGCCCTTCCCTTACTGCAACACATCTGGATACACCTCACCCTTTTTGTACTATAAGCCTTGGACTTACAGCACCACATCTGGATATGTCCCACCCTTATAGCGTGTCATCCAGATGTGCCTTAGTGTTACATCCCACCCTTACTGCTACACATCTCGATACACCTCACTCTTACTGCACCATGTCCAGATGTTTCGCCCATACTGTACTGCCTCACTTTTATATTGCTATATTTCTGTAAACATCTCGCCCTTACTGTTACACATCTCAATACATCTCACTCATACTGCACCGTGTGCAGATACGTCTTATCATTTCTGCATATACTGATATGCCTCACTTTTACTGCAATGTGTTCATATACACCTCGTCCTTTATTAAAATACTCGTATACACTTTACAAGAAAAATGCTCGTTCATAGCAGTTTACATAAAATAACATCCAAAGTTTAGGAGCGATACATACAAACTAAAAAATACAACGTAAGACATTACACCAAATGCACTTCTTCAGGAGACCAACCAGTACTGAACCAATCCACTGTATCAAATCTGGTCTCGCATTACCTGCAGTGTCTCTTCCAGGTCGTACCCGGTCCATACTTCATGACCCCTTTGGGGTATCTTTACTGAAACACTTCTGGGTATCGTTAATCGTTATGACACCTGCATGTAGGGCTGTACTTGTAAGCTAATTGGGGCGAACGCTGAGGCCTCACAGACAGACGTGCACATGTTGTCACTCCCTATTCTGATTTGACCCAGACCTCAAACCTCCCCCTCCGCCCTCCCCAGGCAGCCCTACCTGGCCACACACTTTGTCCTTACTTCCATACCTCTGCAAAAGGCATTGTTGGATATATATCGTCATAAACATTTTGCTTGCAGTGCCTTACCCCTAGGCAAATCCAGTCCTAGTGCACGGCTCATTACCCTTACTGAATCACCCATGGACATCACCTACAGGTTCTTTCCTTGGGATATACCCCAACCCACAAAATGCTACCACCCCTTGGGTCATCTCACCTTTCATGCAAAGCTTCTAGATACAGCTTGCCTGCGGTTTCCCTTTCCCTCAGGACATGCCAACTTTCAGCATGCCACACATTCAGAGAAGTTTCATGCCCTCACATACTGTACAATAATTGAAAAAAAAAAATGGAATCATGTTTACGTTGGGGCTGACGATGAGATCAGTTTCGAAGTGACACAGATAAGGGGTGTGACAAGAATTTGTAATGCTTGCATCCTCCATAGCGATAAACATCAGTGGAGTAATGCTACGTCTTGCCTTCATCACGGGGATGGTGAGATAGATCTTCTCTCCTCCCCCCCCTCAATGACCCCTGAATTACCTTTTTTCTTTCTTTGCGCTTTGGCAGGTGGAGCTAACAAGATCCTACGTTTTCCGCAATTCGAAACAGTCCTACACTGGGATCCCCATCATCGCAGCCAACATGGACACTGTGGGCACTTTTGAGATGGCACAGGCTCTCTGTAAGGTAATATCTGAGCTCACAGGCTCACAACTTTTTATTTTTTTTTTAAATGGGAATCATAGGGAGTAAGTGAATGATGGAGTATTTATTTATTTATTACATTTGTACCCCGCACTTTCCCACTCGTAGCAGGTTCAATGCGGCTTACATAGTAATAGGATTACAAGCAAAGTATAGAGAAAAAACAGGTAAATCTTAGCAGAATAATGGAGGTGTGTGGATAGGTAATATTATTATTAATAATATTAATATTATTGAGAGCTAGTTTTATGTATATCACAAGTTCAAATGTTAGGGTAGCACTGTTAAATTTATTTTTACTTTTTTATTAATTATTTTTTTGTTAATTCTGTGGCCTTGAAAAGGACCGTTTGAAACAATTTATCAACTTTAAAACGTGGCTAAAATCTAAAGCATGTTCATTGGTCGGAAAACTCTCAACGCCATTAAATGCATCAAATTTAGAATCTCCTAATGGAGCACCAACGGGCGGAATAAAAACCATGACAGGCACCGAAAAATATCAGAAAAAAACACATACAACTGATGCAAACTTGAATTCTGAATAAAATAGCATATGATATGCAATAATTTCCACCTTAGATTTGGGCAGAAAGCTGGTCAGAGATGAGTTATCATTATCGCACAGGTGGTGCAGGACTTTTTAACACCACTGTACAAATAGATATGGCCAGTGATCACATAAGTGCCGGCTTCTCACAACTGCTCTCAGACCACGCTGGCACTGCCCAAATTGTACCTGGGCAGGTAGAAACAATACTCGGTGGCACTGCTCAGTTAAGGGCCCACTCCATGTGGTTTAAGCAGGCAGATGGGTCTCTCACATCCCTCCTCTCGGTTTCTCTGCTCTGTAGTTTTCGCTGTTCACCGCCATTCACAAGCATTACACAGTGGATCAGTGGAAAGCGTTTGCTGCGGAGAACCCCGATTGTCTGCAGGTGAGTCCCAGTCCTTGCCTCTGACGTCTTAATTTTTACATCTTTGGCCTTTCGCTCTTCACCTCCCCCCAACACTCATTCTCTTTATATCCCAGCACGTTGCTGTCAGCTCAGGCACAGGGCAGGCAGACTTTGAACAGATGGAGAAGATCCTGGAGGCAGTGCCTCAGGTCCGCTACATCTGCCTGGATGTCGCCAACGGATACTCGGAACACTTTGTCCAGTATGTGAAGGATGTACGTGCTCGCTTCCCTGACCACACAATCATGGTACAGTATCTAGACTTATCCCCTACGCACTTAATACATTGTAATATCTGTTTCTCCCAGAAGCCTGGACTTCAGAATATGTTCCTTGTTAATGCAGGTTTAGAGCCTAGCAAAATTACACCTTACAGTGTTTATACTCATTGTGTGACCTGGTTCCTTTGTTCAGGTAACACATATTTGGGGAAGGAATAATCGCTTAGCTGGGCATGTTTTTTCTTCCCTCCACTTTTCTGCCTGGATAGTAGGATCGAGCAGAAATGGGAACTAGCCTTCTGTATCTTTGCTGCCTTACAGACAAGAGGGATGGACACAGCTCCCCGGGGGATGCTTCTCTACACTATAAACAACCTCTAGACTGAGACTTACTTGTTTCAGCCATAAAGCTTTGTTTAAGCTTATGAGAGACCATGGCACTGGGGATGGATTTACTCAAAATGGCCCCTTTGTGTAGGGTCAGTCTGGTTAAGGTACAATCTTTTGACAAACAGAAAACGTTACCGACACCTCTGGGTCGAATCAATATTTTCTCACAATCTTTTAAGATGTGAAATTTTCCTCCCTATTATCAAAGGTGACCCAACTTGTAGTAACACTTGCAAAAGGACGAACTGTAGAATCTCCTTTTATCCCTGGAGCCCCGTGTGGCCAAGGCCATTTTGACAGCTGCAGCTGACACATGAGCTAACGCAGCTTTCCATCCTCACAGTTCCGGGAAGCGTGTTGTAGAACAATGCACTTTTTATAGACTTTACTATTCAAGCGAGCTGCTTAATACTCAACCCCTCCATCCACAGCCCTGGAGTAAGAATGGCAGCAGCTCTTCAGTACAACTGATAGTTCTACTGTTACTACTTATCATTTCTGTAGTGCTAATAGATAATATACAGCACCGTACAAAAACACGTAACAGGACGATCTCTGCTTTACAGAGCTTATGATCTATTCAAAACAGACAAACAGGACGAATAAGAGGTTAAGGAGTTTCGTTTATTATGGGAAAGATTAAAACAACACAAGTATCGAACAGATGAATAAGTGGCTAAGAGTTCAAAGCAGCCTCGGGCTTTGAGCCTGGATTCGAATAGGACCAGAGATCGAGCATGGCGTACTGACTCAGGAAGTCTATTCCTTCCATACACCTGAAACAGAGTCTGCAGTTGATGGTGGAGGAAAAGGGCAGCTGCAATCCCAAGGAGGGAAGAAAAGGAGAGATAATGAAGGGCTGCAGAATGAATGCATAGAAGGCTCTGTCAGCAGCTGTCTCTCCACCACTGGCAGAACGCCTGGAATCCCAGAGGCACACCCCTTAACTAAACCTCCAAACGGAAAGAGCAGCCAAAATAACACCACACTCTTTTTTCCTCTCGCTTAGACTATTGCAACTTGCTTCTCATAGGTCTCCCACTAAGCCATCTCTCTCCTCTCCAATCTGTTCAAAATTCTACTGCATGACTTATATTCTGCCAGAGTCACTATGCTCATTTTAGCCCTCTCCTCAAGTCACTTCACTGGCTCCCTATCCATTTCCGCATACAGTTCAAACTCCTCTTATTGACCTATAAGTGCATTCACTCTGCAGCTCTTCAGTACCTCCCCACTCTCATCTCTCCCTACGTTCCTCCCCGGAAACTCCGTTCACTGGGTAAATCTCTCTTATCTGCACCCTTCTCCTCCACTGCTAACTCCAGACTCCGTTCCTTTTATCTTGCTGCACCATATGCCTGGAATAGACCTCCTGAGCCGGTACGTCAAGCTCCATCTCTGGCTGTCTTCAAATCTAAGCTAAAAGCCCACCTTTTTGAGGCTGCTTTCAGCTCCTAACCCCTATTCACTTGTTCAGTGCCCATGTCTGTTTTATCATTCCCACCTTAAGTAATTCCCTTATCCCTTGTTTGTCTGTCCTGATTAGATTGTAAGCGCTGTTGAGCAGGGACTGTCTCTTCATGTTCAAGTGTACAGCGCTGCGTACGTCTAGTAGCACTATAGAAATGATAAGTAGTAGTACTAGTACCTATGCTATGGGAGAGTGTCAAACCCAGCTCCAGCTCTGCCTCCAAGCTTTCTAATAGTCGATACTGTGTTAGGTGAAATATCGGTGGAGCCATGGCCCCTGTGGCCCACCCCATCCCGCTGCCTAACAAGAGACCAGCTTGCAAGAAGGACACACGGTGAGGAGAGGAAAGCTAAGAAGAAGTCTTGATTGGTGGGCAAATGACAAAGAAATCTGTGTACAGGCATACCTGTCGATACAACGCACACAGAGATAATTCTTTGTCATTCTCTGACAGTCAAGACTTCTTGATGTATATCTAGAGACCTGCTTCCTGCTCTGAACTTTGGTGTGAATAAGCAGGCTTGGTCTGGTGTGTGTATATTATACTTAACATCTTTATATATCAAAATCCTTATTATTTTTAGAACCCTACCAGACATTCATAACAAGGCATATGTGTTCGCTGGCTATTCCCAGAACGCATTTCTGCTTGTTTTTCTCTTGTTCTCATTACTGTAGGCAGGGAACGTGGTCACAGGGGAGATGGTGGAAGAACTTATCCTCTCAGGAGCTGATATCATTAAAGTGGGAATCGGCCCAGGTAATTATTCTGGAAAAACAGAGCGAGAAGTTCACCTGGGGAGACAGGAACGACAAAGCCAGAACAGAGTGAGGGGTGATATTGGAAGAACCGCAGTAGCAGGAATTATCCCAGGACAAAGACGTTAGCCTGACAGCACTTACGGATTTATCTGTAGCAAAAGAAAAGAAATATTTAGGGATGATCTAGCTTTGTGCCGATGCTTCTTTGTGCAGGCTCTGTGTGTACAACCCGGAAAAAGACGGGGGTCGGATACCCACAGCTGAGCGCGGTGATCGAGTGCGCTGATGCTGCTCATGGCCTGAATGGACACATTATATCGGTAAGCCCAGTGCTAACCAGCACAGGCTGTCCAGTCATATTGATAAACTGCACAGATATTTCAAGAAGATGCCTTGATTCACCCTATGGATTAGTACAGTTGTCCAGTGTTGACTTGTAGAGACTGTATGAGGAAAGCTTTCTATTATATATTTATTTATTTATTTGTAGGATGGAGGCTGCTGCTGCCCAGGTGATGTAGCCAAGGCCTTTGGTAAGATATTAATTGTATAAGAGCATAAGACAAGCCATACTGGGTCAGACCAATGGTCTATCTAGCCCAGTATCCTGTTTCCCAAACAGTGGCCAATCCAGGCAGAAACCCAAATCATGGCAACATTCCATGTAGAACCCCAACGAATAGGAAGATTCTGGAATCCTAAAGAGTGACAAGATTCCGTGCAGACTCTCAAAGAGTAGCAACATTCCATGTAGAACCCCAAAGAATACGAAGATTCTGGAATCCTAAAGAGTGACAAGATTCCGTGCAGAATCTCAAAGAGTAGCAACATTCCATGTAGAGCCCTAAAGAATATCAAGATTCTGGAATCCTAAAGAGTGACAAGATTCCATGCAGACTCTCAAAGAGTAGCAACATTCCATGTAGAACCCCAAAGAATACGAAGATTCTGGAATCCTAAAGAGTGACAAGATTCCGTGCAGAATCTCAAAGAGTAGCAACATTCCATGTAGAGCCCTAAAGAATATCAAGATTCTGGAATCCTAAAGAGTGACAAGATTCCATGCAGACTCTCAAAGAGTAGCAACATTCCATGTAGAACCCCAAAGAATACGAAGATTCTGGAATCCTAAAGAGTGACAAGATTCCGTGCAGAATCTCAAAGAGTAGCAACATTCCATGTAGAGCCCTAAAGAATATCAAGATTCTGGAATCCTAAAGAGTGACAAGATTCCATGCAGAATCTCAAAGAGTAGCAACATTCCATGTAGAACCCTAAAGAGAATCCTAAAGAGTGACAAGATTCCGTGCAGAATCTCAAAGAGTAGCAACATTCCATGTAGAACCCCAAAGAATATCAGGATTCTGGAATCCTAAAGAGTGACAAGATTCCGTGCAGAATCTCAAAGAGTAGCAACATTCCATGTAGAACCCCAAAGAATATCAAGATTCTGGAATCCTAAAGAGTGACAAGATTCCGTGCAGACTCTCAAAGAGTAGCAACATTCCATGTAGAACCCCAAAGAATATCAAGATTCTGGAATCCTAAAGAGTGACAAGATTCCGTGCAGAATCTCAAAGAGTAGCAACATTCCATGTAGAGCCCTAAAGAATATCAAGATTCTGGAATCCTAAAGAGTGACAAGATTCCATGCAGAATCTCAAAGAGTAGCAACATTCCATGTAGAACCCTAAAGAATATCAGGATTCTGGAATCCTAAAGAGTGACAAGATTCCGTGCAGAATCTCAAAGAGTAGCAACATTCCATGTAGAACCCTAAAGAGAATCCTAAAGAGTGACAAGATTCCATGCAGAATCGCAGAGTAGCAACATTCCATACTACAAATCCCAGGGCAACCAGTTGCGTCCCCATGTCCAATAACAGACTATGTATTTTTCCTCCAGGAACTTGTCCAAACCTTTTTTTAAACCCAGATACACTAACCACCGTTACCACATCCTCTGGCAATGAGTTTGAGCTTAACTATTCTTTGAGTAAAAAAATATTTCCTCCTGTTTGTTTTAAAAGTATTTCCATGTAACTTTGAGTGTCCCCTTGTCTTTGTACTTTTGGAATGAGTAAAAAAAAAAAAAATCGATTTACTTCTACTTGATCGACACCACTCTGGATTTTATAGGCCTCAATCATATCCTCCCTCAGCCGCCTCTTTTCCAAGCTGAAGAGCCCTAACCTCTTTAGCCTTTCCTCATATGAGAGGAGTTCCATCTCCTCCATCATTTTGGTCGCTCTTCTTTGAGCCTTTTCTAATTCCACTATATATTTTTTGAGATACGGCGACCAGAACTGAACGCAGTAGTCAAGTTGAGGTCGCACCATGGAGCGATACAGAGGCATTTTAGTATTCTCTGTCTTATCTTGCATCCCTCTCCTAATAACCCAACCTCACAAGAATTGCAGATCTGTATAGACTGACTTGCTATCTGTTCTTTCTTCCTTGTTGGTGGTTGTTTCTCCAGACATGGGTGTAATGCTGATCCAATGCTCCTCACTTGTTATATTATGTTATGACCCTAAAATGCGAACACGAAACGTCTAAGCGCATTAACTGCAGGTGGGGTTCCAGTTATTCTAGTGTGTACTTTATTCAGTTCACAGGCAGGTGCTGCATTTACACTGTTGCAAAGATGGTGTAAGTTACACTAGTATGTCATAACGGGCAATTACGTGCTTAATTGCCGTTATAGAATTTGCGCTTAGCTAACAAAATTCAGGAGCCCTTGAATTGGCCTCTTTGTCTCTCAGGTGCAGGAGCCGACTTTGTGATGCTGGGAGGAATGTTTTCAGGACACACAGAATCGGGCGGCGACACAATTGAGAAGAATGGGAAAAAATATAGACTTTTCTACGGAATGAGTTCTGAAACTGCCATGAAGCGCCACGCTGGGGGCGTGGCGGAGTACCGGTGAGTCTTAGTGGGTTTCTGAGAGAGAGAGAAGCAGCGTCGGTGGGTGGAAAAATAGAGGCAAGAGAGCAGCAGGGAAGGGCAGAGACCCAGCTGGAGCCATTAGGGACTTGATACATTCGATTCCTTTTCTTTTTCTTAGGGCTTCAGAGGGAAAGACGGTGGAAGTTCCCTTCAAAGGTGATGTGGAGCATACGATCAGGGACATTCTTGGGGGAATCCGCTCCACCTGCACCTACGTGGGAGCTGCCAAACTTAAGGAGCTGAGCCGTCGCACGACTTTTATCCGTGTCACACAGCAGGTGAATCCTATTTCAGTCCCAATGCAGCTGAGAACTAAGAGCGGGGATTCTAGAAGATGCGGGACCAAGAGCCTCGGCATATACGAAGGGATTCTACAAGTTGAGGGACCAAGGGTGGGGGATTTTCCAAGATGCGGACTCCAAATCCCCCTCCCATTCCAGTATTCTCACCACAGTGTGTACTGGAGGGGTGTTTCTCTTTCACATTCTTTCTACTAGAGACTAAAAAAAAAAATAAAGTTGCATTTAAGTTCAGATAATAAAGCACATTTCTAGGCGTTTCTATCTCACTGTATTGCAGGGAACAGAGACCATCCATCTCACTAGGTGACACTTAGAGAATAAAGACCATTGCTGTGCCCTTCTCTCTCACGCTGACCACCCCCCCCCCCCCCCCCCCCCCCCCCCCCACCAGGCTACATCTGTAGTGATGTACTGTGTATTCTGGAGACATGTCATCAAAATCCTGAGCTGTGTGCAGGGAAGAGGAACGGAAGAGACATTTCTCTTATTCTCACTGATCATTCCTAGCACTGCACAGAACTCCTCTGCTAAATAAAGAGAAAGAAATGTTAGCATTGATTAAACAAGAAAGTTACCTTTATTATGTAGAAGAATTGGAAATAAAGTACTGGACAAGAAGTCAGTTGAGTGTCATGTTCTCAACACCTGTGACCTTAAGACACGTGGGCCTCTCCCTTCACAGGCAGGAATCCATGTACCTCAGGCACAGATTTAAGTAGGCAAATTAGTTTAGGATGCAAATTTCTGAAGACCCCCAAATATCCAGGCCAAAGAGGAGCCTTCTGCCACTTAACTTTCAGGCCGTGTGCGTGTGCTGTATCAAAGGACACCACTGGGGCACTATGACCTTCCTCTGTTCCTCTTCTGGATCTCTGACCCCTCTTCTCCCTACCTCCCGTTCTCTGGTCTCGTCTACGAGTGTTAAAATCTTAACTCTGGCCCTGCTGTGACCTCCGATATTAAGGATCCTCTCTTTGCAAAACCAGAGGTCTGTGTGACCTCCGACATGGAAACTCCTGCACAGTTGGAAGCTCTTTATGACCTGGGAAGCATTTCCTGTGTTCGCTCGAGGTGCGGGGGTTTCCATTTGAAGACTGGAGATGTGACCCACGGTCCTCTTCCGTTCTCCAAGTATCTCTGTAACCAGTGGGGACCACAACGATTTTCACAGTACAAGGCATTGGACGAGCTGAGCTGAACTCACATCAAAGGATTCACCTGCTGGCCAGAAGAAATGTGTATTGACATTAAACAACACTTATATTACTACAAATTAGCCAAAATACAGTACATGAGACCCCCCCCCCCCTAGAATTCCTATACCTACTACATATGTGTAGAACAGCAGCAACGCTTAGAATAAGTCCCCATAGACCCTCTGAACACATGTAGATTGTCTGTACTAGGGACTTAATCTCCCCAGCTGTTTTCTTACCCGAGCTCTCCATGAGGTGCATAATTTGCGACCAGTTGTTCTGAAGTGTTCGCGGAATGTGGGGATGAAAGTGTTAAACCTTGTCTTTTGGTAATTCCTTAAGGACAGCTAGACAGGGGAATAAAAAAAATATATATATTAACATGTCAGACCCCTCCATTTACTGTGGAAAAGATCCCCACCCCTCTGTAACACACCTTCCCTCAACTTACTGTGCTGGTGTCCTCTCCCTCTGTGACATGCCCCCCCCCCCTTCACTTTAAGGGGATATCCCTCCTCTGAGACACTCACTTCTCACCTTGCTGTGGACGAGACTTCCTACCCCTCTGTGACATCCCCCCCCCCCTCTTTAAGGGGATATCCCTCCTCTGAGACACTCACTTCTCACCTTGCTGTGGACGAGACTTCCTACCCCTCTGTGACACCCCCCCCCCTCTTTAAGGGGATATCCCTCCTCTGAGACACTCACTTCTCACCTTGCTGTGGAAGAGACCTCCTACCCCTCTGTGACATCCCCCCCCCCCACTTTTCTGTAAGGGGGTACCCCTCCTCTGGACACCCATTCCTCATCCCTCCGACAATAATGTATGTTTTTATTTTATTTTAGGGGGAGCCATGGCAGAGTCAACCATTTGGTAAAATTTAGAGAAATAAGTGTTTTGTGCCCCCCCCCCCCCCTCTTAATACATTTTAAAACTCCCCCTGAAAAGCCAGTGAATTAGCACATGAGAGGACCCCCTCCTATACATCTGGGCCATAGGAGCATTCCTAGTCCACTAAGCTTTACTCTCGCCTTGGTGAGTGGGTGGGGGGCTCTTCTTCCATATGACGACACCTCTTGTGTGGGATAAGCCTCCCCTCTTCACCTCTATGAGAAGCCCCGCCCCCAACCAACCTTAACCAGAGACCTATTGCAAATCACAAGCCCTACGAGTAAACTGAAAAGACAAAAATTATTATTTTCTAGAAAGTACCCCCCAAAAAAAAAATCCAACACGATTTCAGATTTTTCCTACACAAGGCTAAGTGAGAGTTTAACCCTTGGAAGCCAAATCTGAATGCTCTTATTTGGGCTTTTCAAAAAAGTTAAAGACGTATGATGCCTAGAGATACTTGCCACTTAAGAGCTTCAAGGCACCATTCACGGCAAGGAGGGTACACACATGGGCAGACCACGGGCAGGTCTCCCAGTTAAGCCAATGCCGACATAGGCTAGAATTCTAGACGCTGTCGCTAGGCACATGGCACTGGGGGTTTCTAAACTGAGGCGCCAAAATATAGAATTGCTCTGATGGTTATTCACTCTGGCTAATTTGACTTGATTTTCCTTGTTTCTATTGGGATAAGACTATTTTATTCTATGTATCAGAACTGCACTAGAACTGGGAGTGTTTTTATTTTTTTCTGGGAAAGGCTGCAGCAAAATCTGTGCTATTCCGCCACCTGGCAAGAAATATAACTGAGCAGCGCCAATATGGGCCAGAGACCTGAACCCGGGAATTATCTGTTATTGTTCTCTCTGTACACTGTACTTTCATGTTCCTGTTATGATGATTACTATTTTATAAATTTGGCAACACATTTAAAATTGTCATGCTAATAAAGTTATATGAATTTGAACTTTACTTCCCTATGTTATATGCTCCTCTGTTATATGCTTCCTCAGATGTTGCAGTGGGAGAGACCCCCCGCCCCTCTATGACTCCTAACTGTGGGAGACCTCCCATCTCCCCCTCTGACCCTACAATGCACCTGATCTCAGTTTACTGATGAGGAAGGAGCCCTTCCTCTCTATGATGCCCCATCACCTTGCTGTGACAGATACCTCATCCCTCTAACACCCTCGCCTAACCCTTACTTTGAGGCAGACACCACCCCTCAGTGATACACCCTCTCACCCTTCCTCTCCATGGGACGGCTTGTTCCTTTATTGTGAAAGACAGCCCTCCCCTCTTCTAACCTTACTGTAAGGGAGGCCTCTCCCCTCTTGTCACATGCTTTCCGTCACCATATTGCAGAGTGTGAGGGGTTGCCACATTTCCCCTTACCTTATTACTGGAGTGACACACACTGCCACCCTCGTCCTCAGAGTCCAGGATTACTTCATCACAAGCTGGGCTTTGGCGCAAACGAGAGGACATCAGAGGTGGCTCTAAGAAGAATGAAGCAGAGAGGGCACACATAGCGGATAAACAGTTACAGACATGTTTTGTCTGGCATGAAAGGTGTTATAATGAATTTTAATAAACAAACATATCTACATAATATCATCAAAGCTTGAAAAGCCATCATGTCTTTCAACTGATTGTGTCCCCCACAAATTCAGTTGTAGATGGTAAGGTGGTAGTCCTTCCAGGTTAAGCAATTCTGAGTTCCTTGTAAGACTCCAGGATACGGCTCCCAAACCCCCAATTATTATTGGTACCTCCCTTGGATTTCTTTTTCCAAATTCCTCCAGTATCAATTTGTAAATCCCGGTGTTTCATGATCCTTTCCAGTTCTTTTTCTCCTGACTATAACATGGTGTTGACAATCCCTATGTATTTCAGTTCTAGCATTTTATATCTGGCGTATTGTAATCTGATCAGTTTGGTTTTGCGTTTTCATTTTCTATGACTGTTTCACTTTTACGTTCCTAATCATTTTTAGTCGCAGCGACTCATAGACGGCTTTTGATCTCAGTACCTGAGTTGCTTTCCTTGACTGGTAAATAATCATCAGCTGGAAATTCAACGGACTCCTGACATGGAGAACCGGAAGGAACTTTGCGACCGTTTGTAGGCAAGCGCTGTAAGCTTTAAAATAAAAGAAAGGAGAAACAAAAGAAAAATCAGATGTTTCAGGGATTCTAAGGATGGAAATTGAACATTCTACAGTCTCTGTGTACAATATTTTCTCTTCCACCAGTGATAAAGCCCTGATGTATAAATGATCTCATTCGGTGATTAGAGAAGATGAGGGTTGCAATGGACTTCAAGAGATCATCTGATTAGAATCACCGAAAGTAAGACCAGAAGGGACTTGAGAAGGTCAGCTACAGTCAGACAAAAATACTAAGGACTTCAAGAGGTCATGGAGAGTTACAGAAAAATAGGACTGGAAGCAATCTCAAAATATCAAGAGAAAGAGAGCTGCAAAGTCCTGAGGAGATCACAAAAGATTGGAGCAAAGGGATCCTAAAAAAAAAAAAATCATATTATCTACAAGCAGTATTTCCTATAACTGGGCCATTCGAGACAGAAGTTTGCCTAACCTGCTCTCGGTGAAGGTCTCCATTTCTGAGGCTTCTCCAGCTCCTTGGTGGCTCCATGCCCCTCCTGCTGGCTCCTGTGGGAAAGATTCTGATGTTGACAAATGGAGTTGCACTGGTTCTGGATTGAATTGTAGCCTCCGAGATAGACCTCCTCCGTGTCCTGTGCCACCACCGATTAACCTGAGTGATGGGACCTTTCTTTGTGGAGTCTGGGTGCCAGCTTCCAGGTGGCTGCCCGTGTCGCTTTCAGTTCCATCAGTTTCTAGGATTCCACTGTTGGCAGCTTGGGTACTCTGAGCCTCTGATTTCTTCAGGGGGCATAATGTGATGTTGCTATATTTGTGTTTGTAAAGAGGGGAGCTCAGATCTCTTGACCTCTCCAGGGGGCACAGTGTAAGATCACTGTAGCTGTACTTCGAAGAGGGGGAACTCCTGTCCCTTGCCCTCTCCAGGGGACACAAGAAAACTCTGGCATCTCCACATTGGTTGGGAGTGGGGCACAAGCCCTTTGATCTCTCCAAGGGGCATAAGAGGACTTGATTATCCCTGTGTTTGTAAGGAAGAGGGGCCTCTGATTTCTCAAGGGGACATAAGGCGACTTTGACAGTTTCTAGGATTCCACTGTTGGCAGCTTGGGTACTCTGAGCCTCTGATTTCTTCAGGGGGCATAATGTGTTGCTACATTTGTGTTTGTAAAGGGGGGAGCTCAGATCTCTTGACCTCTCCAGGGGGCACAGTGTAAGATCACTGTAGCTGTACTTCGAAGAGGGGGAACTCCTGTCCCTTGCTCTCTCCAGGGGACACAAGACAACTCTGGCATCTCCACATTGGTTGGGAGTGGGGCACAAGCGCTTTGATCTCTCCAAGGGGCATAAGAGGACTTGATTATCCCTGTGTTTGTAAGGAAGAGGGGCCTCTGATTTCTCAAGGGGACATAAGGCGACTTTGAGAACAGATGAGAGGCTCTGTTGCTTTGCCCTATTAAGGGGACACAAGGCAACTCTGGGGTCCCTGTGTTTGTATGGAGAGCTCTCACCCTTTGACCTCTCCAGGGGACACATGAGGACTGTGACATTTCTGTGTTTGTAAGATGGGAGGCTATGACACTTTGCCTTCTCTAAAGGACACATGAGGATTGTGACATTTCTGTGTTTGTAAGATGGGAGGCTATGACACTTTGCCTTCTCTAGAGGACACATGAGGACCGTGACATTTTGGCGTTTGTAAGATGAGATGTTATGACACTTTGCCTTCTCTAGAGGACATAGGACAACTCGGAGGTCCTTGGGTTTGTGAGCAGAGCCCTCACCCTTTGACCGCTGTAGGGGGCACATGAGGACTCTGGAGACCCTATTTTTGGAAACAATGTACTTTTGACCCTTCAGCTGCTTCAGGGGGCATAAGACAACTTGTGGGTTCTTGTGTTCGTTTGGAAGCGGACCCAATCTCTTTGAGCTCTTAAGGGAGGGTACGTTAACGTTGGAGACAACATGTTTGTAAGAACGGTAGTTCTCACACTTTGCTCTTTCTAGGGGACAGAAGACAACTCCAGGGTCCCTGTGTTTGTAAGGAGGCGAGCCCTCAATCTTTGACCTCTCCAAGGGGCACATGAGGACTGTGCAGTCCCTGTGCTTGTAAGCAGTGGGGTTCCAACCCTTTGATCTCTCCAGTGAGCACATGAGGATTCTGGGGACGCCATGCTTGTAAGTGGGGCAGCTCTGATCTTTTGGCTTCTTCGGGGTACATGAGATGGTCTCTCCAGGATGTTTGTAAGGAAAGGGGTTCTGACTTTTCAGCGCTTCCAGAGGGTGTAATATGACTCTGGGTTCCCCCTGTATATACGGATGGAGGCTCTGAATATCTGATGTCTCTGGTGGGTATAACATGACCTCAAGTCAACATTCTTGATAGATCTCCCTCGATCTCTTGGTTCACACTGTGTGCTCAGTGCCCTCCTACTTGTATCTCTCGCTGGTGTAGTATCCTCTCTGCAGTGACGGAAATGGCATCTTCAGCTGTGAACAGATGGTTACAGGTAGAAAATTTTAGTGCCATAATCTAAATCAGTGAAGACCTACCCTGTCCCAGGGGACCCCAGGGAAACCTTTCTTGAAGTCCCTAGTTACAGAATAGAAGGAGACTAGTGAGAAGCCTCTTCCCCAGTGTTCCTATATTCCAATATGGTGTCTCAGGGCTGGAGTCTGTGCTGCTGGGGTTGGCCTCTGGCATGGGTTTTACCCTGTCACCTTCTCCAGCAAACTCGACTTCCAAGTACTGCAAGGCAACTAACTCTAGACTTCCTGTGCGTCTGGGGGGTGTGAGGATTTGCAATCGTTGGGCACAATTGTTGAGTGGCTGGGGTGTGGAGGGATTTCAATTCCCTTAGAATTGTATAACTCGCCTCTTGAGCCCTTACAGCAGGGGAGATGACACACAATATGCCGAGAGCCTCACGCTGAAGGAATAATGTTGGAGAATGGAGAACAGTGAGCATTTTGTGCAGGGGTGCAAATGAGAGCACCAAGCCAAGCTGGTTTACGCTGTGCCAGAAGGATACTCATGAGCAGCCTTCCCTTGAAGGAGTTGGACAAATGACCTGTAGTATTCAAATTGTCTTTCCAAACCTCACTATGATATAAAAGTGCATTTATTACCTACCTTACATTCCAACCTGCCCTTATTCCCTACCCCCAGCTCACACAGATTTCTAGAGAACTATTCTGTAATCACTGACAAGTCTAGCTATTTGAGTAAGGTCTAGTGTCAGGGGGTCTTCAGCTCTGTGTTGAGGACAGTCCCTAGAGACTGAATGCAAATATTAATATATTAGGATAACCCCTTGTTGCCTGAGCCCCACTGGGAATGTTCTGATGTGACAACCATTGACAAGGCAGGAGGAATAAATCAGTTTCAAAACAAAACAACTGTATTTATAAACATCTGTACCACATGTTGACAGCAAAGGACCCTCATCTCTTAATGACAGTAGAACACTCAGACAGGTGGAGAGAAAGTTTAAATCCTAGCACAGCACATTTCCATTTCACCAGTGTAGGGGGATACACATCCGAGCTCCGTTTGGATATGTTTTATTGTAAGCCTGTTACGCTCCATTTTATTGATTTCATGCAAACTACTTCGGTGGGTTTCCTAAAGACAGAATATCAAATACAATAAACTTTATTGTATAATCATTTTACTATTCTAAACTGCCTAGATTTTTGGGATTCCGCAACCACATGGAGGCAGGCACCTCTGCAGGGTGAAACCCCTGTAAAGCACAGCCCATGGCCCCACATTGATGGCTGAGCCATGGAAGACCCCAAGGTCTGTTGCCACAGAAGCAAAGGGAGCAATGAAGAGGGCTGAGCGAGCATTGATGAGGAGATGCACTGCTGCCTATGCCTGTGCTTAATGGAGTTAACATTTCATTATATTTATTTTTATTGTAAACCGCTGGAAAAGCGGAATATCCAAGTTTGAATAAACTGTGAGCTATAAAGGGGCTTGGTGCTAGCCCACGCCTGTGTGCACATTATATTAAGGGTGTGTATGTAGTATATATATTAATATCATAGGAGCCAACTTTTCAAAATTATTGGGGGTGCTAAGCCCAATAAAAATAACCCCTCCCTGGACACATACAAAGAAGTTTCTCAATATTGGGGGTGCTCAAGCGCCCACAGAGTCGGCTCCAATGTCTATTATGCACACAGAGGGGTACACATCCCATTTATCCCATCCCACACGGAACATTTGCACACACCAGTGTGCATATGTTACAGAGAAGCATCTATTATAAAGCTCTGAACATTGCCCCAGCAAAGTCCGACCCACCCCTCCCTCTCTCTCATCTGCTTCATCTATATTTTAGGAACATACGATGCATCTCTTCACCCCCTTACTGTGTTGTGCCGGGATTTCTCATGCACTCTGCTTCCAGGGCAGGGATAATGGACGGTATAATCCAGGGAACACCGCTTTCTTGAAGACGGACTCGACAGCACCCAGCGAAGCAAGCAGCAGCAGAAGAAGAAGTGGAAATTCTCCAGGGGCCATCAATTGCGGGGCGGAAGTTGGACGGGAGACTGGCGACGCGCGTCATCGAGAGAGGGGCGGAAGTGGCTAAGAGATGAGAGTCAGGCGGAGCGTGCAAAGGAGGTGTTTAACCCTGCTTCAGAGGGGCGGAAAGTTGGTGATGATGGCAAGAAGACAAATTTGCATGCACTGCCTGTCTTGTATGCAAATGTCTCTCGTGTGTTCATCGTGGTTGTCTTGAGAGAGAACCCCAACTACTGGATCCAGATTCTGATAGGGTTGATCCTGGCCTGGGTTTACCCCAGTGTATACTGGGACTTGTAGTCCTGCTTAGGGAATGCAATAGGGCAATCAGACTACAGGCCCCCTGCATGCAACGGGGTAAACCCTGTGCTGCAAATCTGGATCCACTCGACAGCCTTACTTGCAGGATAAGGGTATTTTATTTATTTATTTATTGCATTTGTATCCCACATTCCCCCACCTATTTGCAGGCTCAATGTGGCTTACATAGATTTGATAACATTGTCATAGCTGGGTATCAGATACAGTTAGTTATGTGTAGCGATTAAGGAAGGGGAGAGGGGAAAAGGAAGAGAGTTGTTAAGTCTATCAGGTCTGACATGTATGCTGGAGCGTCTCCGTGAATGATTTTGTGAACTAGGGTGCATATTTTGAACGTGATACATTCTTTGAGAGGGAGCCAATGTAGCTTTTCTCGTAGGGGTTTAGCACTTTCATATTTTGATTTGCCAAATATGAGTCTGACTGCCGTGTTCTGGGCTGTCTGAAGTTTCTTGACAATTTGTTCTTTGCAGCCAGCATAGATTGCGTTGCAGTAGTCTAAGTGACTGAGTACCATTGATTGTACCAAATTACGGAAGACATTTCTAGGGAAGAACGGTCTTACTCTTTTTAATTTCCACATTGAGTGGAACATCTTCTTGGTTGTATTTTTCGCATGGCTCTCAAGTGTCAAGTGTCTATCAATGGTGACTCCAAGAATTTTTAGGGTGTCCGAAATTGGGAGACTCAATGTTGGTGTGTTAATTGTGGTGAATTTGTTCGTGTTGTGTTGAGAGGTAAGTATTAGGCATTGGGTTTTTTCTGCATTGAGTTTCAACTGAAATGCATCCGCCCATGAATGCATGATATGTAGACTTTGGTTGATGTCATTGGAGATTTCCTTTAAATCTTGTTTAAATAGAATGTAGATCGTTACATCATCTGCGTATATGTATGGGTTGAGGTTTTGGTTTGATAGTAGTTTGGCCAAGGGTATCATCATTAAGTTGAATAAGGTTGGTGAGGGGGGGGGGATCCCTGTGGAACTCCGCATTCAGATGTCCATGTGGCTGATGTAGTCAAATTAGATGTCACTTGATAAGATCGTGTGGTTAGGAATCCTTTGAACCAATTGAGGATGTTGCCTCCAACTCCGAAGTATTCGAGGATATGCGTTAGTATTCCATGATCAACCATGTCAAAGGCGCTGGACATATCAAATTGTAGAAGTAGTATGTTCTTGCCAGTTGCAATCATTTGTCTGAATTTAGTCATAAGAGTGACTAGTACTATTTCAGTGCTGTGGTTAGTTCGAAATCCAGATTGGGAGTCATGTAATATTGAGAATTTGTTTAAATAGTTTGTGAGTTGTTTGGTCACCATCCCTTCCATTAGTTTGGTTATTAAGGGAGTGGATGCTACTGGCTTGTAATTGGTTAATTCACTAGCACATTTCTTTGCGTCTTTGGGTATAGGGGTGAGTAGAATATTTCCTTTCTCCTTCGGGAAAAGTCCATTTTGTAACATGTAGTTTATGTGGTTCGTTAGGTCTGTTATAAATTGTTGAGGAGCATATGCCATAAGATTGTTTGGGCATATGTCTAGTTTGTAGTGAGATTTGGCGAATTTTTTGAGGGATTGGGAAATGAGGTCCTCCGATAATATCTCGAAGTTGTTCCAGATTCTATCTGCTGGATATTCACCAGGGTCTGGATCTAGACAATCAAGGAGTTCGGCATAATCGATGGTGCTGACAGGAATTTTAAGTCGTAATAGTACGATTTTCTCGTTAAAGTATTTCGCTAGATTGTCTACTCCTGGTGTGTCTTTGGTGTTGGTTGTGACTGGTGTGATATCTAATAGTTTATTCACTAGTTGGAATCCAAATTAATCTCAGCCGGGGGGGGGGGGGGGGGGGGGTTGGGATCATAGGTCTAAGGCTGTCACATCACCCTACCGCCATTGGCTTTGCTGAGGGATTTAATCCACAGGAACAAATCAGAACTATCATTCCAGCATGGAGCAAAAACAGCACTGGATCAATTCCCTTGAACTGGGCAAGGTGGCAACCCTAGTCATCACATCCAGATATTGCCCCCCCCCCCCCTTCACGCCCAGCTCTGGTTAAGAAATCATCTTACATCCCAAGGACTCCTCATGCAGCTACAGATAACAGCAGCAGATCTGTTTCTTAAATGGCCTGTATCTGCACTCGTGCAAATAGGAAATAAAACATCTCAACACCAACTTTTAAAAAATATTTATTTTCTAGAAGAACAAACAGAATAATAGCTGCATTTCCCAGAGCAAACGGAGAAGTCCCTTACATTGAGAAGGCAGCTGACATTTACCAGTGCGCAAAAACTTCTATAAATACATTTTAATTACTCCTTAATTTATAACCATTCGTAAACTAAACATATAAGAGTTTAAAAAATATATATATATTTTTTTTACAAAAGTAGCAATGAGGTCACTAGGTGCTATATGTTCCCTTACCTTCTGGTGTCTTACGTACTTAGAATGCAACCCTCAAAGTCAAGGGCCAGGATCACCCACAATGAATGAGAGAACAGAGGATTATAACTGGGATGCAGGGAGATAAAAAGATTCCCCAAGGGGCACACAAAGAGGGGTCCTGAGTCCATGGATCCAGGGACCCACCTTCGCAAGGTCTGTGGACCTGAGCTTATACCCACCTGACCCCTTTGCGATCCAGGGGGAGAATCTGCCAGATGGTCAAACAGAGAAATCATAACCGAATATTAATGAACCTGAGCCATAGTGCAAAATTCAAAAGCATTTTGAGGTCTGCTACAGTTTATCAGCCAATGCTCTCATAATGGCATGATGCATAAAAACTCTGTTCAGTGGCCTTGCTTAGGACCCCCTCCCCGATACTATGGAATCAGCTTCCTCGGGAGCTGTGTTAAGAGCTTAAGTTCGCTACATTTACAAAAAAAGGGTGAAGACCTGTTGAGTTTAAGGGCCTCTTTTACCAAACTGTGCTAATGATTCCTGCACTGCAATGCCGACAAAGCCCATTCGCTGAGAATCGCTGGGCAGTAAGGTTGTTGGGTTGTATTTTTAATTTTGTTTGTTAATTGTAAATGCTTATTATTAATGCCAGTGTGAGTTTCTGTAAGACTGTTTGCTGCCTTAGTAAGAATTTTCGTGAACAGTGGTTTATAAATTATTTATCTTCTGTTTATAGCTGTATTACTGTGTTAAGTGTTGCAGCTGGAGGATCAGGGAAACTGGGATTCTGTGTCCTTAGCGACCTAGCCCTGGTTTTCCTCCATGCACTTGAAGCTCTCTTATCTTTCCTGTGACCTGGAACCCTCTGCTCACCCAGTGGAAGGGGGACAAGAATGAGGGATGGACAGTGCATTGCATTCACAGAGTTTGAAGATGATACACAGTTATATATATATTAAAAAAAAAAAAAGAAAACAAAAATATAAATATATAATAACTACCTTCCCCACCTAAATGTAAATTTCACAGTGCTTAGGTGTGGCAGGAGGTGTCTCTTATACAGTGAAAAAGCATCCAGTCTCGTGAGGTAATGCCTGGTCACAAAAGAATGAACTCCCAGCAGCACCTTGTCCCTCGTCATGGGCCGAGGCTGTTGTAGCGCTCTGTTACCTTGGCACCTATTAAGGCATCAAACCAAAAGGACAGTCCAACGACGGCCAATTGGAACGTCAGCTTTGGATCTTGGCACTGCCCACGGGGCACATCGTAACACAAAGATACATAAATAATCAGATCACTTGATCCTTACTGCCCCAAAATTACCACCACGCACCCGCCAGTGGTGCCAGTTATTTGCCCCAACCCTCCCCTCCCCATCTTAGTGTCCAAGTTGGCGGTTGGCTCAAGCGTCCCTTACGATGACCTCGGTGACCCCGTGGACCTGGTTGAGCTTGTCGCTTTCCAGACTGGCGATGAACTGCCGAGGGCCCGGCCTCCTGGGGGTGAAATGCTCCAAAATGGTGATTGATTTTTGAGGACCAATATCCCTGTAAGGTGGGTTGGGGGGGGGGGAGAACAGGAAAGAAAAGAAAACATTAGAAGTAAAATAGAAGAGAGATTGCAGACAGGAGAGAGAAGAAAAAAATGCAATGAGAGATCGATCAAGGGAGAGTGGTGGAGAGGAGTTGTGGAAGTGAAAAGGAGGGCAGATTGGAGAAAGGTACAAGAAGACAGTACTGAAAAACCACAGTAAAGCAATGGTAGTGAAATACTGAGGAATTCGGTTGCTAGAAACATACCCAACTCTGACCACTTTGGGTCTCTGCAGTCCAGGCCCCTCTACGTGGATGGCCGTGTTACAGAGCGTGACTTGCAGTGGGTTAGTGAAGGTGATTTCAGCAGTTATCTGGTTTCCAACCACGGGCTCTCCGAGTACCTGCAAAGAGAGACAGAGGTACCTTTAAAAGTCTGCAAGGAACCCCCAACCCTGGACAGAGCCCCTGCTCATCTTCCCAAGCCTAACTCTAACTCAATCTTATCAGAATCCGGAATGTCTAATTCAACCCACATCTCCACCCTTTCATAACCTAAATCCTAACTCGAACGTAAGAATTGCCACTCTGGGTCAGACCAAAGGCCCGTGTAGTCCAGTATCCTGTTTCCAACAGTGGCCAGTCCAGGTCACAAGTACCTGGCAGATCCCCCTAAAATAGCAAGATTCTATGTTACTTAATCTCAAGGAAAAGCAGTGGTTTTCCTCAGGTCTACCTTAATAATGGTTTATGGACTCTGCCTCCAGGAATTTGTCCAAATCTTTTTTAAACCCATTGCTTTTTCTCCTATTTGTTTTAAATGTGCTATTTAGTAACTTCATGACATGTCCCCTAGCCTTATACTGTAGTGGGTTGGCCAAATCTTGGTTGACTGGGGACCCTGCCATGACAGAGACACAATGTCCTGAGAGAACTTTTCTGAAAGCTGTAGAGTGGAAAACTTCCTCCACAGAGATTCTGCCGAGCGTTGTAGAGTGGAAACGCAGCCCTTACCCTGATGGTGAGGTCTGGAGTGCGGAGTCGGAAGGAGTGCTGCTTAGCCAGGGTCTGCCCCGTCTCCTTCACTTGTCCTGAAACAGTCAGCATCATGGCCCCCTGGTCCACCAGCTGATTCCGGTACTCTGAGTACTTCAAGTGTGTCACAACGGACTTTGCTGCAAGACAGACACATTCCCAAGGTGAGAGAGATGGGAAAGGAGAGAATACACTGCATCCCACCTAACTAGGTGTCAGGACTGATACTGGAACTGTTAGTATCGGCCCCTCTATCTGTGATTATCTAATGTTCTTTATAAATAAAGACAGGCAGAACAATACACAATTTTGTGAATTTGGGAGAGAGAGAAGGATCTCTATAAAGATATAAAACTTACAAATTTCACATAAGATAAACACACATTCAAGAGAAACCGAAAGCTACTTGACAGCAGTGGCAGCCCAAGGGCAAAGGAGAGGGATGCAGGGCTTATGTCCAGACGCACTGGGCAACCTAGGTGAACTTTCTGCCTTCTGCCTCCTCCCTTGACATTTTGATAATGAAACTCAACAATCATGATTATCCCAGAACAAATCCTGTAAAAACGCATAACTGGACATCACATTTCGAAACACTGCTTTGTATGTATGTGTGTAAAGAGGACTGTATTGCTTTGCTTTGACTGCAGCTGGCCTCAGAAGCTGCTGCTCTAGGCCACTGCCTAACGATTAAACCAGCCCTGGCCACGCGCAGAGAATCACTGGCTAACCTTATTTATAGGGACTGAAATGCAGGGCCATGAATGAAAAGCACAGTTGCTTAATGGTGGGGGCCAGCCCTGCTTGACAAGGTGTTCACAAATTGTCAGCACCATTAAACATCCCTATAACAGTACAGGAAATCAAGGAATGCCTCCAGATATTAAATCCAGAGCATGTGGCCCTGATAGAATATTCAAATGCTAAAATACAGTAATGTATTAATCCAGTGACCACTAGCATAACTATTTAACCTGATCCTACCGTCTGGCCATTTCCTTAAGAGATGGTCATAGGGGTCAGTTATACCTATTTATTTAAGGGATCCTCAGGAGCTTAGCCTAGAATGGGTGGCAGAGCTGGTGGTTGGGAGGCGGGGCTAGTGCTGGGCAGACTTGTACGGTCTGTGCTAGGGCTGGTGGTTGGGAGGCGGGACTAGTGCTGGGCAGACTTATACGGTCTGTGCCGGGGCTGGTGGTTGGGAGGCAGGGATAGTGCTGGGCAGACTTATACGGTCTGTGCCGGGGCTGGTGGTTGGGAGGCGGGACTAGTGCTGGGCAGACTTATATGGTCTGTGCCAGAGCCGGTGGTGGGTGGCAGGGATAGTGCTGGGCAGACTTATACGGTCTGTGCCAGAGCTGGTGGTTGGGAGGCGGGGATAGTGCTGGGCAGACTTATACGGTCTGTGCCAGAGTTGGTGGTTGGGAGGCGGGGCTAGTGCTGGGCAGACTTATACAGTCTGTGCCAGAGCCGGTGGTGGGTGGCAGGGATAGTGCTGGGCAGACTTATACGGTCTGTGCCAGAGCTGGTGGTTGGGAGGCGGGGATAGTGCTGGGCAGACTTATACGGTCTGTGCCGGGGCTGGTGGTTGGGCGGTGGGGATAGTGCTGGGCAGACTTATACGGTCTGTGCCAGAGCCGGTGGTGGGTGGCAGGGATAGTGCTGGGCAGACTTATACGGTCTGTGCCAGAGCTGGTAGTTGGGAGGCAGGGTTGGTGGTTGGGAGGCGGGGCTAGTGCTGGGCAGACTTATATGGTCTGTGCTAGGGCTGGTGGTTGGGAGGCGGGACTAGTGCTGGGCAGACTTATACGGTCTGTGCCAGAGCTGGTGGTTGGGAGGCGGGGATAGTGCTGGGCAGACTTATACGGTCTGTGCCAGAGCTGGTGGTTGGGAGGCGGGGCTAGTGTGGGCAGACATATACGGTCTGTGCTGGGGCTGGTGGTTGGGAGGCGGGACTAGTGCTGGGCAGACTTATACGGTCTGTGCCGGGGCTGGTGGTTGGGCGGTGGGGATAGTGCTGGGCAGACTTATACGGTCTGTGCCAGAGCCGGTGGTGGGTGGCAGGGATAGTGCTGGGCAGACTTATACGGTCTGTGCCAGAGCTGGTGGTTGGGAGGCGGGGATAGTGCTGGGCAGACTTATACGGTCTGTGCCAGAGCTGGTGGTTGGGAGGCGGGGCTAGTGTGGGCAGACATATACGGTCTGTGCTGGGGCTGGTGGTTGGGAGGCGGGACTAGTGCTGGGCAGACTTATACGGTCTGTGCCGGGGCTGGTGGTTGGGCGGTGGGGATAGTGCTGGGCAGACTTATACGGTCGGTGCCAGAGCCGGTGGTGGGTGGCAGGGATAGTGCTGGGCAGACTTATACGGTCTGTGCCAGAGCTGGTGGTTGGGAGGCGGGGATAGTGCTGGGCAGACTTATACGGTCTGTGCCAGAGCTGGTGGTTGGGAGGCGGGGCTAGTGTGGGCAGACATATACGGTCTGTGCTGGGGCTGGTGGTTGGGAGGCGGGACTAGTGCTGGGCAGACTTATACGGTCTGTGCCGGGGCTGGTGGTTGGGCGGTGGGGATAGTGCTGGGCAGACTTATACGGTCTGTGCCAGAGCCGGTGGTGGGTGGCAGGAATAGTGCTGGGCAGACTTATACAGTCTGTGCCAGAGCTGGTGGTTGGGAGGCGGGGATAGTGCTGGGCAGACTTATACGGTCTGTGCCAGAGCTGGTGGTTGGGAGGCGGGGCTAGTGTGGGCAGACATATACGGTCTGTGCTGGGGCTGGTGGTTGGGAGGCGGGACTAGTGCTGGGCAGACTTATACGGTCTGTGCCGGGGCTGGTGGTTGGGCGGTGGGGATAGTGCTGGGCAGACTTATACGGTCTGTGCCAGAGCCGGTGGTGGGTGGCAGGAATAGTGCTGGGCAGACTTATACAGTCTGTGCCAGAGCTGGTAGTTGGGAGGCAGGGTTGGTGGTTGGGAGGCGGGGATAGTGCTGGGCAGACTTATACGGTCTGTGCCAGAGCTGGTGGTTGGGAGGCGGGGATAGTGCTGGGCAGACTTATACGGTCTGTGCCAGAGCTGGTGGTTGGGAGGCGGGGATAGTGCTGGGCAGACTTATACGGTCTGTGCCAGAGCTGGTGGTTGGGAGGCGGGGATAGGGCTGGCCAGACTTATACGGTCTTTGCACTGAAGAGGACAGTACAAATAAAAAAAGTAGCACATATGAATTTATCTTCTTGGGCAGACTGGATGGACCGTGCAGGTCTTTTTCTGCCGTCATCTACTATGTTACTATGTTATAAACGTGGAACTCCAGTAACCCAAATAATTAGAGTTGGGTGAGCAGTAATGTCAGCAAACTGAGCTGTTTTTGCCTTGAAACAAAACACATTAACATTCAGAGAAGCAGAGAGGTCAGACTGGATTTCTTCCAAAGCACCGAACCACTGTCAACTGGAACCAGGTTCGCCTGACAGGGTCGATCCAGTCCTGGGTTAACTCTGTTGCATGAAGGGGCCTGTAGTTCTGATTTCCCCCGTAGCATTCCTTATCAATTGCTTTCAATCGCAAAACTTTTCACAAATTGATTCTTTCCCTTTTTCACATTTCCTCCTCTACTGTGCAAAATCCAAAGAGCAGAGAGAGAGAAAGAAAGAGAGAGAGAGAGAAAATCAAAGGCTTCTCACAAAAGAATGGTCAGGAAATACTGTGTCTAACCCCGGGGAAAGAGGAGAAACAGCAGCTAGAACAGTAAAATCTGTGGGATCCTGAACCCAGGTTAGAAGCAGAAATGCATTTCCTCCTGTACTGTTCAAAATGCAAAGAGAAGAGATGCACATTTCCCAAAGAGCAGAGAGAGAAAATCAAAGACTTTAATAACAAAGAATGAGCAGGAAAAACTGTGTCTAATCCTGGGGAAAGAGGAGAAACAGCAGCTGGAACAGCAAAATCAGTGGCATCTGCTCATGTTACATTTCTGGACTGCTGACAAATATGGAGCAGCTCCAGACCCCGATGAGACGTCTTTGTGATTATGTTTCTGTACTCTGTAATTTTATCGTATTTGTATTGTTTATTTTTCTCTTCTTATTTTAACTACCTTATATATTAGTTTTACACCACATGTACAAGTTTCTTGAATCTGAATGAGACAGAGGGGGGGGGGGGGGGGGGGGGGGGGGGGAGGGGGAAGGGGGGAGGAGTTTCCTAACCCTACAGAGACCTGCTGTTCTTTTTGTTACGGGTGATGGAGGTGGAATGAACGCTACTCTTACCTTCCCCGGCTGCCAGAACCAGTTCTTTTACGTCTTCCTTGAAGGCGTCACGGCACACACCGGTGTAGTACATGACCGAGAAACGCAGGACCAGGGAGATGGAGCACTGGCTGCCGCTGCTGTTCCGTACTGTCACCTGCATGCTTATGTCGCTTCCCATCATGCACCCGTCCTGCGCCTCGATCGTCACCTGCACGTCCTGCGAATCGTCATCATTAGGTCCGTGCTTCGAGGGCTTGCTGCCATACTGTGCTGCCGTCCGTACTGCCTGCCTCTCTGCCTCTGAACCTGAGAGAGAGAGAGCGAGAAGGAGCTGCTTGAGTCTGGAGTCAGGCAAACAAAGCAACATAAACATGCAGAGCCTCACAGTGGGGCCTCTGATGGGACAAAAAAAAAAAAAAAGGCAGAGACTCTGAGTAGAGGAAGCAGAGTTTATGGAAGGACCCAACATGGCCCATGTTTCGGCTCAAACGCCTGCATCAGGGGTCAGGTAATGGGTTCATACGCAGAAAGCTTCCTTTACACCTCAGTTGAGATGTATTTCAAGATAAAAAGCGCAAAGTAGGAGTCCAAGCGATCATTACAAAATGAAAAACATGTCAGCTGAGCAGTAAAGGAAGCTTTTTGTGTATGAACCCATTCTGTTTCTGATTGTTTGTCCATCTGGGGTCAAGCAGGGACGTGAAATCCCTGAGATGAGTGTGTCTGCACTGGGATGTATTTCTGCCGTGACAGAGGTGTACGTGTGACAGGTGTAAGAGCTGTATTTTTTTTTTTTCATCTGTCAGAATTGTGCGGTGTGCACGTGCGTTACCTTCAGGGTGCTTATACAGGTGTGTGATATCCTCACGGGCGTTTGACCCCACGGCTTTGGTGCTGATTCTGTGACCCACAGCCTTTTCCTCCACACAAACCTTCTTAAAGTTCCCTCCTGCTTGTCGTTGCCAGTATACCTTATCGCTGTTCACCTGGACAAGCAGGAAGGGGTTAAACACCAAGAACATAGTAACACAGTAAATGATGGCGGGACAGAGAGCTGCATGGTCCGTGCAGTCTGCCCAATAATTATATTCATTGTCAATTCATGATTCATAAGTACATAATTATTGCCAAACTGGGACAGACCAAAGGTCCATCAAGCCCAGTAGCTTGTTTCCCATCAGTGGCCAATCCAGATCGCAAATACCTGGCAAGATCCTGAGAAAGTTCAATACATTTTATGCAGCTTATCCCAGAAATAAGCAGTGGATTTTCCCCAAGTCAATTTAATAATGGTCTATGGACTTTTCCATTAGGAAGCCGACCAGACCTTTTTTAAACCCCGCCTTTACCACATTCTCTGGCAACGAATTCCAGAGTTTAAGTACACGTTGAGTGAAGACAACTTTTCTCAGATTTGTATTAAATTCAACCAACAATCCAGCAGTATTAACAACAACATTTTACTCCCCTCCCCCACTGAGATCTACATCACCCACACTCATAGCATATGGTATGAATGTGGTATAAAATATGCATATTTGATCCCTTATCCTGATCAGGGCTCAGACTGTAAAAGTCTGCAGTTGCCATCAAAGTCCACTCCAGCCCTTCCCGATCAATCATGCCATATATGGGACACTGCTGCAGTGATTGGGATCCAACCCTCACCTAGAGAACCCTCCTTTCCTCCCTCCCCACACATACTGCTTTGTCAGAGAAACCGCACACAAATCTTACCTCAGCAAAGCAGAAGGGTGTGTCATATTTTAGGTACACCAGTCCATTTTTAATAGCTGGAAGTGGCGAAGGACCACAGCGGAAGAGACCTGAGGAGAAAGGGAGAGTGTCAGTCAGACTGGGGAACTCTCCAAAGCAGAGCTGCAGCCATGAGGTCCCCTATTAGATTGTAAGCTCTTTGAGCAGGGACTGTCTCTCTTTGTTAAATTGTACAGCGCTGCGTAACCCTAGTAGCGCTCTAGAAATGTTAAGTAGTAGTAGTACCCCTACAGGATCCCAGCTTCTCCCTGTGTCCCAAAATAGCAGCCTCATAAGGGTCCCCCCCCCCCCCCCACCTCCACTCCTGTGCCTCCTGTACTCACCACTACTGGTTTCCTGAGGGGTAGAGTCCACGGCTTGCCATCCATCAAAGCCTGTGGGCAGGTCAGGACGGGTCATCCAACAATCATTCCAAACATGGTAATTCCTATAGCAAGAGTTACATAAGTACGTAAGTACATAAGCGTTGCCATACTGGGATAGACCGATCCTGGTCACAAGTACCTGGCAGAAACCCAAAGAGTAGCAACATTGCATGTAGAACCCCAAAGAGTAGCAAAATTCTAGAATTCTAAAGAATAACAAGATTTCATGCAGAATTTCAAAGAGTAGCAACATTGCATGTAGAACCCCCAAAAGCAGCAAGATTCCATTCAGAATCCCAAGTATATAAGCATTGCCATACTGGGACAGACCAAAGGTCCATCAAGCCCAGCATCCTGTTTCCAACAATAGCCAATCCAGATTGAAAATGCTGTTATGCTGCTTAGAGATATGGCACCTGGGGTGGAACACACACACACACACCCTCCTCCAAGCAAGGGGGTATGCGGATCAGGCATGCGCCGTTGGCTTTGCCGGTCCCTTGGCCCCTTAGACGTCAACTTCCTGTTCCGGGGCAGGGGACTGGCAGAGCTGACAGCGCGCCTGCCTTGCGCACTCACACATGCAGTTTTCAGTGCCATATATAGAATTAGGGCGATAGTGTCAGTCAATGCTCTCACCCCCCCCCCCCCCGGAAGCACTCTACACTATTTCACTATAGCACACACTGAGAGCCCTGTTACACTGTTCACGTGTGTGCACGCCGACTGTGCTCTCACTTCATTCTCCACTCTCAGTGCTTGTTCTGCACACATCTGCTGCAGGATGAGTTGCGTCCCCCCCCCCTCACTCACCAGACAGAGTCTGTGTTCATATCCTCCAGTAGATTCATGTTTTCATCGAAGTACACATCGAGCGTGAGGCTGGCATCTGTGTCGTGAGCCGAGGCGAAGTTAGTGATGCTCCTTGAAGGGATTCCCAGACAACGAAGCACTGTTAGAATGAACAAAATAGGACGCACGGACGTTATTACCAGGTGCTGGTGGGACTGAGGTATTATCAAAGGAGAACAGTAAGAGACAAGGTCATAAGGTCCTGAGCAGACAGGAAGAAACATGGACATAACCTCCTGCTTTAGTTACCTGTGGTGGTGACTCCAGAAAAGACCCAGCACTGCCCGTACGAGACTGGGTTCCCTGTGTGGTGGTACCTGAGGAGAATATCCACACTGCCCACCCAGGCTGTAGGGCTGACGCCATCATTGTAATCTCCAGACCAGTTTCCTGCCACGACACCATTGTCATCCAAGGAGTTCACCTGAATAAGACAGACAGAGGGCAGCCTGGATCAGACAGGGGACAGCAAAGGGGACTGAACGAGACCAGGTTCCATCAGGCACCGAGAGACCTCTCAATATGCCTTTTCCACTACTATCAAGATCCTTCAGTCCAAGCTATGATCAAATCCAGGCCTAACAAATTATCTTCTAAAAAGTGACTCCTGGCAATTTCGGGACCACTGTCTGAAGTATCGTGTGTGGTCATCCTCCAAAAGGATAAACACAGAATGGAACAGGTCCTCTCAGATGACCGTTAAGGACCTAATTACTGTACGAATAAGAGAGGAGAGACTTGGGGAGGAGGGGGGGAGAGGAGAGAAAAGAATTCTTCACAGCAAGAAGTCATGATTTCATACTCAGGGAAGGAGGTGGGATTCAATTAAGGTGGAGATTATAACAAAAAAAAACCAACCCAAAACAACCTGAGGCAGGCATAGGGGAGTGGGGGCAAACTACTGTCCAACTGAGGTTTGTGGCCCTCCACCAGGAATTAAATCAGCCAGACAAGATGGGCCTTGTAGCTTTTCCTGTCCTCCTGTTTCTTGGTCACTGGTTGTTCTGCAGGTGCCCTCCACAAACACTGGAATCTCAAAATCCTGACCTACCTATGAATGAGGAGGAGTTATTGCAGGTAGGTAGGACACATCTAGAGTCACACAAGTCACAGTTGCCTTGAGCACTGATACCCAGAATGCCTTGTGGCTCACCCTCCCATCACCTGGAGAAGACACAGGGCTGGCAAGTTCTGTCCTAAACCAGAATGTCCTACATACACCATGGCAGTCACTTGTCAATGTGTCAACATTAACCCTTCATTCCCAACCCTATTTCCTGACAGCCTGGTACCTCCCAAGGGTGGAGTATCCAGAAACCCCCTCTGGGGTTCAAATCCTCCTTGGCTTAATTGCAGCATTAATGATAATAATAATAATAATAATGTTTGATGATTGGAGAGGTGTGATGTCTTATGAAACAACCTCAAGGTGATGGTGGAAAAGGAAGGGACAACCAGAGAGAGAGAGCCATAGAGAAGGAGAAAAGACATGTTGTGAGACAGCAGGACACAGAGACAGACATAGCAAGGTAGAGACAGGCCTGGAGAGAGAAAGCTGAATCAAGGAAAGAGATACTGCTTAAGACCCCCCACCCCAGTCCTCCTTCACCTGTTCTCAATGTGTGAAAAGTATTTATGAGTCTGGTTTTACTGGTTCACTGGGAGGGCCTGAAGTTTTTGATAGGAGTAGGCCTGAGAGTTTTGCATGAGGGAGGACTATAAAATGTCACAGATTTCAGTGCTTCTTCCATGCCAGGGAGAAAGAGGTTTATGTTCCTTAATTACCCCTTTTCTCCCGTAACAGAAGCCCCTTTCACTCTGTCCAGGGCAAAGTACTGTTGGGCCGAGAGAGTGAAAAGAACTTGGCATCACTCTGGCCTGCGTTACTGTTCCTCTCTGCTTCAAAAGGAAAAATAAAACCAACTCTTTCCTATCTTAAAAGGCAGTAATAGAGGCCTACACTTTACATTGTGGATGTCCCCTACACTCTAGGCTTAGGGGCCTACACTCTCCACTTGGGATGTCCCCTACACTCCAGGCCGAGAAGCCTACACTGTACAATGTGTTTTTGCCCTACACTCCAGGCTGAGAGGCCTTCACTGTACACTGTGTTTTTGCCCTACACTCCAGGCTGAGAGGCCTACACTCTCCATTATGGTTGTCCCCTACACTCCAGAGTGAGAGGTTTATACTCTCCACTGTGGCTTTGCCTTACATTCTAGGCTGAGAGGTTTCACTGTGGATGTCTCCTACACTCCAGGCTGAGAGGTCTATACTTTACACTGTGGTTTTGGCCTACACTCCAGGCTGAGAAGCCTACACTTTCCACTGTGGATTTCCCCTATACTCCAGGCTCAAGCTGAGAGGCCTAGACTCTCCACTGTAGTTGCAGCCTATATTCTAGGCTTCAAATTGAAGCCTGTATTCAATACTTCGGTCATGGCCAACATTCTAAGCAGCCAGTGGACAAGGCCTGCAAATTGCATTCCATACTCTGAATGAGGCCTGTGAACTATGTTCTACACTCTAAGGTTGTGAATAGCTCCATAAGGACAAGCTAATCTTGTATTGGTTTCATGTCACTGCATACAGGGACTTGTAGTTTTGATTTTCCTGGAAGAGCAGGTCAACAGTTCCGTACAATCTGCATGGTAAAAACCATGACTAGTCATGGAATTATTAGTAACCCTACACTGAGGGTTGTGGCCTACTTTCCCTTCTGACTTCATTCTGAAGAGGATCCACTCCTCTGCCAGACATTACTGTGGAGAGACTGTTATCTCCCTGCATCCTACAGCTCTTTGTCCTGCAGGGGTTGAAACGGAAGCGAGTAACAATCCCGCTTTGCCCATTGATACAGGGCTAAAACAATGACACAAACACAGAAGTGGTCACTAAGCAGCCAAGTTCTTTTATTCTCCTGCACAGGCTCAGTGTGGGCTTGAGTCATATATGCGGAGACAGTAGTGTCCTACAGGAGCCAGCCAAGTACCGAGACAGCACAGAGCTACCCCCACAAAGAGGGGTAAGATAAGAGGAAGCAGCACCCTCCAGAGATAAAAGAGAAGTATACACAGGCACACTGCGATGGCAAGACCTGGCCCCTGGAAAATACAACCAAGAACAGATGGTCAGCTTTACTACGGCTCAGTAGGGACTCCTCCCCTCAAAAAATATATTTAATGAAACATGGTCAGGTCATCCAGGCCCCGGCTAGTCCTAAATTACAACCCCTCGACAATATAAATTACTAAGATGTGGTCAACTCAACTAGGCCATACCTTCCACAGGCAGAACTTAGTTGGCAAAATATGTCCTTCACAGGGCAAAAGTGCAGTTCCCACCCAGTCTTCACCCCACTAAGTGTTACCATCAATATAGAGAAGTATATTGAGACCTCTAGAGTATATTCCAGTCAAAGAGGCAAACTTTAAGTATCCTGGAGGTACTTTGATACCTATGGACTTATAGGCTGTTTTCCAGGGAAAATTCATCTTATAGCGTTTATTTGAAACTTTTGTTCATGGGAGGTACCAGACTTCATCATAAAAGGTCTCATGTGCCTTCCATCTCCTTCTACAGGTGGAGGAACAGGTGAATAAGCGCATGCATGGATCTGAAAATTCAGCTCTGCATGTGCAGTTTATTCCCCCTTAGGATGTGGTGAAAAGTACAGGCGTGGTGAACTCTCCACACATTTTAAGATATTCTGGTATAGCCATGTAGGGTCAATGACTGGGAGTCCATTGGGGGAAACATCAGGGGATGACAATGTAGCAAACTGAGTGGACCAACTGGACTTCATTTCACATCATATAGTAAATGCTAGTGAGAGAGGGGGTTGATGCACAGTATGGGCCAAAAATGAGATGGGGAGGGTGGTTGGGAAATATCTTCAGGTACAGTCAATGGAAGCACAGAAAGTACTGGGAGATGGGAAACTTACCATAGCCGATACGACTCTGCAAACAGCAATGGGATCACAGCGCCCAGTGTACGGCATTCCCCCTCGATCCAAAATATATAGGCAGGCATCCAAGACTCCCCGATCAAACTGGGAAGAGAAAAGGAGAAGGATGAATAGTCAGGAGGGGTATATATCAGCAGATACTCAGGTAATGTTCCTCTGTGAGGGGGACACTCCTACAGGAAAGGGAAATGGAGGGTATCACAAGAGGGGTGTATTTCAGCAGATACTTGGATAACTTTATTCGGATGGGGGATTACCTCAAGGAATTGCTGTCTGGATGGGAACATCTGGAAAAAGTTGGAAAGCAGTGGACAAAACTGAAAGGAGCTATCGTAAGGGCAACAACAAACCTTTTTTGTAAGGAAAATAAATAAAAGTAAGGAAAAGGAGGCCGCTTTGGTTCTCAAAAGTAGTAGCTGAAAAGGTAAGGAAAGAGAGCTTAGCCTTTATAAACTGCAAGAGATCGCAGAAAGAGGAAGACAGGTGACGATATCTGGAAAAGCTAAGAGAAACTGGTAGAGCAGTCCCGGGTGCAGCACCCGTCCCCCCCGATGCAGCGCGGACCCCCCCGGGTGCACGCCGCTGGGGGGGGGGGGGTGCCGCGGCGCGCGCCTGCTCAGAGTTCCCTGACTTCGCGCGTTCGCTGCAGCTCCCTCTGACCCGGAACAGGAAGTAACCTGTTCCAGGGCAGAGCAGAGGGAGCTGCAGCAAACGCACGAAGTCAGCGAACTCAGAGCAGGCGCGCGCCGTGGCACCCCCCCAGCGGCGTGCAACAGGGGCGGACTGCCCCCCCCCTTGGTACGCCACTGGTTCTGCGTTCACAGCTGAAGGGCTGGGAGCAGGACCACAGAAGACAAACTGGAATAGGAATGGAGGAGTAGTAATCCCTGAACGATTTCAGAGGACTGTGTTTGTCAGGAGCTGGCTCAACTAAAGGTGGACAAAGCAATGGGGCCGGATGGCATACATCTGAGGGTACTGAAGGAATTTAGGGAGGTTCTAGCGGCTCTGCTGGCTGGTGGAGAAGTAAACAGTACCTGAATTCAAGAGAGCTTGGGACAAGTACGTAGGATCTCTAAGGGAGCGATAGGGAGAGCAGATGGCATGGATGGGCAGACTGGATAGGCCATACGGTCTTCATCTGCCTACATTTTTCACTGTTTCTATGTAATGTTTCTTTGCACAGAAGGAAACAGGGACAGTGTTACTGAACGGATGTATCTTTGGAAGTACTCAGGTAATGTCCCTTTTTGAGGAGAGGGGAGTATAGACCGTCTCACTGGAAGGTACATTTCCAGCAGAAGGCCTAGTAACATTATTCTGTACGGAGACATGCGTGGGATAAACATAAAGGAATCCTGTTCAGAAGGAATGGATCCTAAGGAGCTTAGCTGAGATTGGGTGGCAGAGCCGGTGGCGGGAGGCGGGGATGGTGCTGGGCAGACTTATACGGTCTGTGCCAGAGCCGGTGGTTAGGAGGCGGGGCTGGTGGTTGGGAGGCGGGGATAGTGCTGGGCAGACTTATACGGTCTGTACCAGAGCTGGTGGTTGGGAGGCGGGGATAGTGCTGGGCAGACTTATACGGTCTGTGCCAGAGCCGGTGGTTGGGAGACGGGGCTGGTGGTTGGGAGGCGGGGATAGTGCTGGGCAGACTTATACGGTCTGTGCCCTGAAGAGAACAGGTACAAATCAAAGTAGGGTATACACAAAAAGTAGCACATGTGAGTTTATCTTGTTGGGCAGACTGGATGGACCGTGCAGGTCTTTTTCTGCCGTCATCTACTATGTTACTATGTAGAGACACTGGCAGAAGATAAGCACCAAGAGAATCTCTGGAAGGAAATATCCCAGTAGACACTGTCTGTCTGTCCAGTAGCCCAGCTCTCACCTGTCCATAGTTCCACGACCGTTCCCCGATCTGTTGCTCCGTTCCATAGTACAACCTGCCCGTCTCATTCATTATGTATTCATACTTCCAGGCCTCATTATCCATAAACACATCATCCACTGCAGCAGAAAGAGGAAGAATACTTTTAGCAATCGTTACTTGGTAAAACTCGGAAAAGGGGAGGGAGAGAGCTGGGGAGAGGCAGACTGAGCACCGGAAGCTGGTCTATTCCTATCACGGGATGATGACGTTCACTACTAAACAGAACAGAGGGGAGAGACAGAGATTTATAAACCAGATAATTTGGGGTCCGGTGGAGGAAAACCTTTCCAAACCGCAACCCCCACCTCCCCCCCAACCCCTTCAGCATCATCATTGAAGGTTCAAGAAGTAAAATTTCAAGGCATCTTATTATAACAGCTTTTAACGTTCTATATCGAGATTAGGCACAGCAGATACAAAATATGGAACCACCAAAACAGAAACAGAGCCATCAAAAAACAGCTCATCCCAAAGAAAACTGACTCAGAGGGGCAGGATGCTGCAAGGGCATGACCCCCCACCCCCAGACCTGAAATGACAGAGGGATCAAGCTGGGTCTCCACCCCTGGCAAGGAAACAGGATAGCTGCTGATATTCAGTGGGGGTTATCTTATTTATACAGAGTCAACACAGGAAGGAGCAGAAAGTAACCAGACCAGCAGGGGACACAGCCAGAGAAGAATCCAGAAGCCATTGTGTTAACACATAAGGCAGGCAACAGCTGCTCAGCTCTATAAGACAATACCATGCACTCTTCCGTTATTACACCCTGTGCATTTGGGATTCTGTTTTCCCCATTCCTTACCCTCAGTGGTAAATATTACACCCTACATCATGCATCTCAGGCCTTCTTATAACTGTAACCTCAAGGTCACAGTGGGGAAAGCAGGGCACCTCAGAGCTGGAACCCGGGGCCGATACTCACATCGACACCAGGGGTTGAAGAGAATGTAAATATCATTCTTCGGATCCCGTTGCATCACGAAGGTGCCTCCTGGTGACTCTGTTTTCACTGTCAGCTGGTATTTGCCAATGATGGCCTTCGCTGAGGTGTTCACCCACATGGTCATGGTCTTTCCATTAACTTCTTTCACCTGTGCACCCCACCTGCCTTCGTCAAACTCATTCACCGTCGGTACTATCACCAGAGTGTCCTTTGACACCTGTGGGGCATTTCCTGGGAAGGTGGAAAAAAAGGAGAAAGAATGAGAGTGTGATGTTCAATGTAAGGCTCGTGAGATCTGGAGGAGACTCGGCTTCCAATCCCACCTCTGCCACCAACTCTTTCGTCCACCCAACTTTTATCCTAACTGCTTGAACCAACTAACTGCGAAACCCAGAACTTGGCTTCCAATGCCATCACCACCACAAGCTCACCAGCCAATTTCAAAACCCACCACATTTGCAAACTCGCCATGAGACTTGGGGATGCATTTTCAAAGCACTTAGACTTATAACTTATGGAACTTTGTAAGTCTTTGAAAATGAGCCCCCTGGAGACATAGTCTCCAATCCCACAGCTGTCACAACTCAGGGAAAGACCTGCAGACCAGCTGCCAAGTTAACTATGAAATGTGCAGGTATAATCTATTCACAGTACTGTGTGATAATAAACCATAAAACAGCCGCAGGCTTTCAATGTGCAAATCTCAGCCAGCTAGAACTGAGGCACAGGGAAATAAAGTGACTCCTCCAGAATCAGTGACAGAGCTGGGGATTAGAACTCAGTGGTGTTCCTTGGTCGGCTGCCACTCGGGGCGGATCACTGTTGTGCACCCCCCCCCCCCCCCCGGGTGCAGCACGACATCCCCCAGGTGCAGCACCTCCAAGCCCCCTCCCCCCCGGTGTGTTCTTCTTACCTGCTGGGGTGCAGAGAGCAGCCACGTGGCTGTCGGTTCCGCCGGTTCCCTGCTCCCGGGTCAGAGGGAGCAGGGAACCGGCGGAGCCGACAGCCGCGCTGCTGCTCCCTGCACCCCTCCTGCATTGTGCACCCAGGGGAGACTGTCCCCACCACCCTCGGTATGCCGCTGGATAAAGTGCTTCACTCAGGATCAGAGAGAGAGAGAGTCAGTGACAGAGTCAGGGATGAAAACTGAGAAACAGGGAGATAAAATGACTGCCCTACAGTCACACGGCAGCATGTGGAGAAGAAGGACAGGAAGGATGAACTGTATAGAATCACCAACGGATGATCAGACAGACAGCGTGCAAGATAAGAAGTGCTGATGTCATCTAAAGAAATATGAAACTGTCATAGCATAGGATAGAGGCTTTAGCCTCAGTTTCTCTCCATCCCAGGGTGTATCCTGTTTTCCACCCAAGCACCTCACTCCTCCCCAAGTGACTCTGGCCACCATCCAAGCAGCCAAGGTCAAGAGAGCTTCTGAGAGCATGGGGTGCCTCAGGATGAGAGGAATCTCACAGGAAGGGTGATGAGACTTTGGGGTGTCCCACAGGAGGTGTTTCAAGGGCTGGGTATATTGAGGTGGAGGTTCTGTGTGTACCTGTGGCATCCCAGGGTTAGGAAAGTTTGAGAGCATGCGGGATCTCACAGAAAGGGCTTTGCTTGGTTTGTGTGTATGTGCGGTGGTGTGGTGTGGGATGGAGGTGTCCAAAGCAGCATATGACAGCATGAATCATGAATGTTCTAAGATATATAGTTGAATAGATTTTTTAACTGCTTAAGAATTCTATGCATTTTGATTACAAGGATGCAACTGAGTTTAAAAAATAAAAACCAGAAGAAACTAGAGGAGGACAGAAGAACAAAGAATGGCAGATTTTAGGATGGGCACAGAGGGTACTTGCCAGGAGCAGGTGGTTCTCCGGAGCCACGTATAAGTCAGAGCTGGGAAAGGAGTGAAAATATGGGGATCCCACAGCTGTAAATTTCAGGAAATGCCAGAACCACAATTGGCCAGGGCAAGGAACACCGACCTCCACCAGGCAGGCGTAGACACATTCCAGCTCAGGAAAATTAGAGGGTCGGCATGAGCAGATCACAGACTCCAACACCAGCCGCTGTCTGCTCAGAGAGAACAGGCAGGGAGGAGTCTTTGCAAGAACTTAGTGCTACAGGGACATGGAAACTTTCCATGGATTCCAAGAGTGAGAGCTCAGACTGCAGAGCATGGTGGGTGGCCAGGTGGTGGGGTGGGGAGGGGGATCTAGGGAATATTGAAAGAGTGTTCAGTGTGTGTGTGTGTGTGGGGGGGAGTTGTAAAGAATGGTGGAGGTGCACTGTCTAGATGAATTCAGGTCAGTGGGTGGAATTTGGGGTGCCAGTACATGAACGTTACTCACCAATGTGCAGTTGCAGGATAACCTTGTCGTCCCTTACTTTAAAGGGGCGAGAGAAAGTCAGGCAGATCTCAAAAGGCTTCCCCCGCCGTACGATGAGGTCGTCATACTCATATTCATGGGTATGATGAGCTCTCCTGTTTTGTCCTCTCCTGTCCTTCAGCAGGTCAACACACGTCACCACGAGCATCCGATCTGAACCACGAGAAAAAGAGACGGATCATATCATAATACATACCATGTAAAATGAGTTTATCTTGTTGGGCAGACTGGATGGAGCGTACAGGTCTTTATCTGCCGTCATTTACTATGTTACTCTCTGGGGTTCTACATGGAATGTTGCTACTAATTGGGATTCCAGAACCTTCAGAACTTTTAGTACAAGAACAGTGCTGGGCAGACTTCTACGGTCTACACCCTGATCGTGACTGAATAGATAGGGATGGGCTGGAGTGTAAATTTTAAGGGGCTTCGACGTTAGCTTTAGAACTTAGTACAAGAACAGTACTGGGCAGACTTGTACGCTCTGTGCCCTGAGAAAGGCAAGGACAAATCAAACTCGGGTATACATATAAAGTATCACATATCATGTAAAATGAGTTTATCTTGTTGGGCAGACTGGATGGAGCGTACAGGTCTTTATCTGCCGTCATTTACTATGTTACTATCAGGCAGGGTAGGCACAATCTGTCTCCGTAATATCGGTGATGATAACAGCCCCCTATGGCAGCCGCTGGTAAAAACTTGGCTTACCATTTATGTTTACGGTGGGCTCGGTGTCTGATCTGTCTGGGTCTCTGTCTGTGACGCGGTCTCTCACTCCAGGTGCGGTGCTTCTCCACTCTTCCACGTCCTCCTCGCTGTGAGCGCTGCTGCAGCAGCCACAGCAGCGCTGAAACCACGATTTCTTCCTGGAAGGGGCCAAAGATGGTGCCACCCGGCTGGGCTGGCGTGACATGTGGGGGGACGCGGGAGGCCAGCGTCCCACGTCCGTTGTCATTTCCATGCTGTTTGCCATCTCGGCTGGAAGGAGAGAAAATGGGAAGAAGAGATTAGGTGGGGGGGGGGGGGGGAGAAGGGGGGAATTTTCAGCAACCTTGGGGCCTCAGGTTTAGACCCCACTGCAAGGGCACAGAGGGTCAGATTCTATAAATGGGGCTTAAAAATACGCACCGGAAAACATTTCTAGAATAGGAGCTTAGAGCCAATTCCCACTCCCTAAATTTGGGTGCCAGACTTATGCCTGCTGAAACCTGGTGTAAATCCTGGCACCCCAGTTGGGCTCGCTGACCTGGTGTTCTGTAACAAGGTGTGCGACTTTTCGGAATGACCACGCCCCCTTTTGAGTTATGCGCTGTGGGATTTAGGCGCTTTGCCAGATAGAATAGCAAACAGCCGGTTGCACACGCAAATTCTGATTGGGGCCAACTAACGCTAATAATTGCGTGTTAGCGTCCGCTGATTGCTTGTTACTGGAGCGTTAGACAGTTAACTTGCCTACGCATCTCAGGATTGCCCTCAAATCTTGGCACCACGCATAGAATCCAGGGGAGAGTGTCTCTGATCACACCCCGTGGCTCTGTGTCCCTTGTTTACACACTCACGCTCAGATAACTGTGGAGGCTGTTGTTTCTTCCAGTTCTGGAAGGGGCAATGCTGGTGAAAGTTGCTCTCAGCTTCCTACTTTACCCTGATTCGGCTACTATCCTCCCCCTGCACAAAACTAGCATTTTAAGGGTTAAAGGAGGGGCGAACTAGTTTAACAGAGCAGGAGACTTATGGACCAAGCGAAGCCAGGTTCAAATTCCACTGCTGTTCCTAAGTGAGTCCCTTAACCCTCCAGGCACAGGGAAATATTCTAGTGCACCTGAAAGTGAACTAAATCCAAAAATCCCTTATAGGAACACGATTGGAGCCATTATCAAATTTCTGCCAGTCTGTCTTTCCCATCTTTATCCATCTCCCTCCCAGCTCTTGGGTCTTTTCATTTCTTACTTTTGTTTGGATTTCCAAAAATCCAGGAAAATGTTATTTATTCTTTTTAGTTTAACTATGTGCCTGCGTATTGCCAAATAAAAGGAGAGAAAAGTAACATAATAGTGATCAGAAGATACAATTACAGGATACAGAAGATAAATCCTGGCTTCCGATTTAGGTCTGGACTATCTCTCATCATGTGAAGTTTCTGGCAGCCTGACAGGATCCCCCAGATTTTGCTGTTTCAGTTGCCGTTTCTCCTCTTTCCAGCAGTAGTAAAGATTTTCCTGCTCATTCTTTCATGGGAAGTCTTTGATTTTCTCTCTCTTTTACTAAAGGTTAGCACAAGTTATCTGCCACAGGATCCATTGTATTCCTGGTAAAAGACCCTCCCTTTGGATTTGGCACAGTACAGGAGGAAATGCATTTCTGCTTCTAACCTGGGTTCAGGATCCCACAGATTTTGTTGCTCCAGCTGCTGTTTCTCCTCTTTCCCCAGGATTAGATGCAAATTTTTTTTTCTGTTCATTCCTCGTGGAAAGACACTGATGTTCTCTCCCTGCTCTTTGGGAAATGTGCCTCTTTTCTGGCTTTAGAGTTTACTCATTACAGGAGGAACTGCATTTCTGATTCTAGTTCTCTGGCATTGCATTGTATGCAGAGTCCATTTCTCGCCCTCTCCTCATCTAATCCCTCCATCCATCTCTTGTCCCAGCTCTCTGCTCTTTTCTGTCACTGACAGTAAAGTTTAACAGATGTCTGAGGTCAGATCTGTATACTAAGAATGGGTAATTGGGCTGCTGAGAGGCCAGCCAGACCATTCCAGCCTCCCCATCTTTTAAGAAATACAGGGATTCACCACCACAGTACTGAAGGTCTCAGAGATTCAGCCCTCTCTAGGGTGTCTCCATGGATCCCAGATCAGGGGACCACAGCTACAACAGAAGAAGATACCACAGTCACCCACCGGTGGAGGTTGCTTAATGGAAATCAGATCTGCTAGTGACAAAGAGCAAGTATAGACATCTGAGCTCCCTGAAGAGGTCTGACAACTAAGGACATGCCACGATCTGCAATTAGAACTAGAAGAAAAACGCATTTCCTCCTGGAATGAGTAAAATCCAGAGGTGGAGGAAATGCACATTTCCCAAAGAGCAGAGAGAGAAAACCACTTTCCACAAAAGAATGAGCAGGAAACTGTATCTAATCCTGGTGGAAAAGGAGAAACAGAAGCCGGAACAGCAAAATCTGTGGGAGATTTTGTTCCAGGTTAGAAGCAGAAATGCATTTTCTCCTGTACTGTGCAAAATCCAAAGAGAGAAGAGAGGCACATTTCCCAAAGTGAAAAGAGAAAATCAAACACTTCCCACAAAAGAATGAGCAGAAAAACTATGTCTAACCCTGGAGAAAGAGGAGAAACGGCAGGTGGAGCAGCAAAATCTGGGGGATCCTGAACCCAGGTTAGAAGCAGAAATGCAACTGCTTCTGTACTGTACCAAATCCAAAGAGAGAAGAGATGCCCATTTCCCCAAAGAGCAGAGAGAAAATCAAAGACTCCCCGCAAAAGAATGAGCAGGAAAACTGGGTCTAACCCTGAGGAAAGAGGAGAAACAGCAGCTGGAACAGCAAATCTGTGGGATCCTGTCACTGTGTCAGTGGATTTGCCTTGTTTGCTCTTTGCTTTATTTTTGTTAATTTTATATATGTCGTGTTATTCATTGCACCGAATGAATCAGTTTTACAAGCTATAAAATGATCAATAAATAAAATAAAAATACATCTCTAGTTCTGTGCAAAAGCCTTCTTTTCAACAATGAAAATGTGCAATCATAATGTTGAAAATTAAAAATGATGTGCATAAAAGCAAGTCCCTTTCCAGTCCTGTCCCCAGAAAGGCCTTTGGCTGAAAGTAGGAGGAAATGACCTGGAAAATTATTATCCCTTGGGCCTTTTTAATCAAGCCGTGCTAGCAGTTCCCGAGCAACAATGCTAACGGAGCCCATTCTGGACTTTGTCGGCATTACCGCTCCAGAGCCGCTAGCGTGGCTTGATGAAAGAGTCCTTTAGTGTCACTTTAGCGACCAAAGCCAGACCAATAAAGAGCAGAGAGGTTCCACAAGAATGGGACAGGAAGTGCCTGCAGGGCTCCATTTTACCGATAATAAATATCTAATCATAGGCTTCGTCATTAAAAAAATTCCAAAACAAAACGTTAACTCCATCATTCCTCCTTGACCTCATCATTCCTCTCCTTCCTCCCCCATAATCCTACTTCCCTGACTCCGTCACTGTTCTTGCCTCCCTTACTATATCATCCTTCTCTCCTGATGTCATCATCCTGCTCCACCCTTCTTCTGTGAGTGGAGGCGTAGCCTATTGGTCATTGCAACAGGCTTTGATCCTGGTAAACTGGGTTTAATTCCCACCGTAGCTCCCTGTAACCTTGAGAAATCCTTAATTGCCCTAAGTACAAAAACTTAAGATTGTTAGCCCTCTAGGGACAAAGTACCTGTGTACAGAGCTGCATATATCTAGTAGCATTATAGAAACCATTAGTAGGCCTCTCCTTGACGCCAACTGTCTTCTTCACCACTTCCATCATCTTTCCCTAATTCCAGTGTCTCACCTTCCTCACCACTTCCATTACCCCTCTGCAATATCCTTCCCTGAATCCATCACTTCTCGCCTTCCTTCTCCCAGACTTCATCATCTCCTTTTCCAATTGCTCTTTCCCCCTCCCATCACTCCTCTACTTTCTTGATTTCCTCGTCCTTCACTTTCCTCCCTCCAAGACTTCATCATCTCTTTTCCCAATTCCAATTATTCTTTCTTCCTCCCTTACTAAAAAGCAGGACTGAGTGGTGAAACGACTTTCCTTCATCCTTCCTTGACTCCAGCTTTCCTCTTTCTTCCCTCCTCTCCTTCCTCCCTCCCTCATCGGTTCCATTGTCCTTCTCCATCATTCTTCTATGATCTTCCCTCTCTGACCTCAGCCCTGCTTTCGGTAAACCCTTTCTGCTCTCTTTCCTCTCTTCCTTTTGCAAGTAGGATCTGCAGTGTTAGCTGTAGGATTAGGTTCCCATGGTAATATAGGACTGTTTACGAAAGTCTACTTTCGTTATCGATATTGTCCTTGCTCTGTTTTTCTTATTCTTTGCTATGTTTTTGGTTTTTTTATGTTTTATGTTGACTCTGAGATTTTTATTCTTATTCATTGTTCTTTTTAATGTTGATGAATGTGAATCAGTTTGTAGCCTTAGTTGGGGGATGACCATAAAACCGGAAATAAATATTATTTATATAGTGCCACAAGGCATATGTGGCACTTTAGGGACATATACGACAGAATTCTTATCCCTTGGAGCTCACAATATAAGAAAGATAGTATATCGTTTAGTCGTTTGTGTTATGGTGTATCATAGATAAACCACACACCACGGAATATCATATGACCTATCTGATAAGGATGTCATGGTATATTCACGCTGTGCCAAGATTACTTATGTTTTATGAATGTGCTCTAATACCCTACATTATATTACATATTACAGACATGTAAACCCCAAGCCAGTTTCCAAACATAAGGCAGTCGCCTACCTTGTCTTTGAGTATTGGTTTTGTCGTCTGGTTTCAAACGTACACATCTGCTTCCACATTTAAAAAGGACTGTTCAATTGAAGCGAGCTAGCAGTGAGCCAAGGAGGCATCACTTCTGCGAGACCTAAATATATGCTCATACTTTCCAAATGTGCCTTCAAAATGCTCCTCACTTCCCAAACACCTTGTTTCTCCGCAGCCAAATGTATGTCTGGGCTTTTGAGCAGTTAAAAGTGGGTTAACTCCTTTTCTATCCAGGTAAAAGTGATAAAGCCTCAGAAAATATGCCCCCAGATGTTACATATTCTATCACGTGGCACGTTTTGTTAAATGCAGTCCTGTGATACCAGAAGATAAAAGACACAATATATTCGCGGCGAAGATTTAAAAAAAAAAAAAAACCCCACAAGAAATGCCAACATATTAAAACAATAAAGTCCTATTATGTCCATAATATATAACATAACAACTCTTTCTTATATGCCGCAAATACCTCACCGAAATTCTATGTGTCGAGAAGATGGTTTACCAAACCAAGAATTCCAATCAACAAAACTAATGAATAAACCATACAAAATACAATATAATAGTTTAAAATAGGAAATAATTTTACGTTTAAATCTGTTTATTATAAAAAAAAAAACTTCAAAAGCATATACGTTAATTCTGTCTGGTTACATCACCCAACGTGGGTCATGTCTGTCCATACTTATCTAGTTCCAATAAAGTTTAGTACATTTCCTCCCCAGCTAAACCCGCCTCCCTCCCCATTATCCCTCATCCCCCCCCCTTCCCCTTTATCCCCTTTAGTCCTCAAACATTTATCCTCATTTCTTTATCCCTCTTACACCCAGTGTCAGGAAATAATTTTAACAATTCAAAAGGAATTTCGGAAATAAAAAAAAGACTTCAGGTCTACCCTAAATTAGTTATAGCTCACAGTGATGCCATGTCCTGCCGTGTTACATGCTATGTGTCCTCTGGTGTGTACATGTTACAAGGTCACAGGAATGTAGCCACAGGACTGGAAAGAGGTATAAAGCTTAGTGTACTTACCAATCTCCGGGTCTGGACGGCTACTTTCTTGACTGTACTGAGGAAAGGGAAAAAAACTGACTGGAAATTCCTCAACTGGGAGCTGGAAGTTTGACAGATCACTGAAGACTGGGATTTAAGACTGCGCTGGGAAGTCTTTTGAAAAGGGGGGAGGACCTGAGCCCTCTCCTCCCTCCCCTTCTCAGAGAGGCAGCAGTAAGGCATGGCAGCTAGCACCACTCCCAAACAAACACACACACAGTCACTCACTCATCTTCTACAGAGTGTTGCAGCATTAGGGAAAGAAATGAGAGGAATGTGTGGTGTATGAATCTCGAGATGGGAGGGGGTGAGTCATGAACAGAAAGCAGGATCTGTGCATTCACACATGGGAATGGGTGCATCAGTGCACACCCACTGTTCTCTCAGGGGTGACTCAGGGGATACAGGAAAATGGGGAGGGGGGGGCAGGGAGTCAAAGTGAAACAGGCGACTTCCCTTTATATACACACACTGATCCCACCCAGCAGTACAAGTATATATATATATATATATATATATATATATATATATATATATAAACACACACACACACAGTGTTCTTTCTAGCAAAAGAGATGCCAATACTCAAATGCTAGACCACCCTTCAGGATTGGGGTGATCACTGAGAGACCCACCCCATAATAGCCAGGCCCCCTGCAACCAGTCACAGAATCTATGACAAGACAGAATTGGTGTGTAGAGCCTGAGCTCTATCATTAAAACTTGGGGGGGGGGGGGGGGGGGGTTCATGGATCAATTTTAACAGACAATGGAAAAGGTGCCGGTACTCAGTACTCCCAAGCGCCCCCTCAAAAAAAGCCCTATATATATATATATGCACACACTGTCAGAGGTCAACAGTAGAATACTAACCATACACGTTGACCAAGGAGGTCAATTTTGAACAGTTCTGACCTCAGAGACATATATACATAGTAACATAGTAAATGATGGCAGATCAAAACCATTTGACCCATCCAGTCTGTCCAGTTATTTCAGTCCATGCTGCCGATGACATATCCAGCTACCAGTTGTAGAAGTCTGACCGTTTGTAGGATATGGTTTCTAGGATATCCAGAGTGAATACAGACTTGTAAGGAAGTCAATAGTAGAATAATACTGACCTCAGAGACATGTTGTGAGTACGAACCACCATGAAGGTTAATAATGTAATCATACTGACCTCAAAGACACACTGACTATAGACTACCAAGGTGGTGCTTTGGGCATGGATTAACTTCAAACTCATTTTAGCCCATTAAGCATATTATACAAACATGCCAAGCATCTTAATTTGGTCCTAATGCCATACTCGTCTGTTCAGACCCTTCAGTGGTTCCAGCCATGTCTATAGCGCAATTTGTAACCTCTACGCATTCTGCTGTTGGTTGTAAGGCTCTAATACTTTGGAATACCCTACCTCATTTAGGAAATTTAAGGCTAGTCTCAAGGCATGGCTTTCACTTCATTTATTTGAGTTGCTTTTCTTTATTGGCTTTTATACACATTTTTCTTCCCCCCCCCTGTGTTGCCTCTTTCGGAATATGTGCTTTCGTTTACATTGTTACTCGCCTCGAGCAGTTTAGTGTGGTGTGTACTCAAATAAAGCAAAGAAAGTATGCTGGATTTTCAGAATTTATGCCATACCATATCTCACTGTATTTTTTCTGTATTGTTACTGTATCCAAGGTTTTAATATTTTATTGTTACATTGTAAACGTCAGAAGATAAAGACCTGTAAACTGCCTTGATATTTTTTGAAAGGCAGGGTTTCAAATTTTATACAGAAATAAATACTGCAAGTATGGACCATCTAGAAAGTCGATAGTAGAACAATAGTGACCTAAGAGACACTCCGACTATAGACCACCAAGATCAACAGAGGAATCATACTGACTTCCAAGACACACTGTATGTACCACCAAGAAGGTAAATAGTTTATTAACATTTGTAAACTGTTCTTACTGACCTCAGAGACACACTGTATGGACCATCAAGAAGGTCAATAGTAGAACAGTGACCTCAGAAATACACTGCAAGTAAATACCACCAAGAAGATCAATAGTGGAATCATATTGACTTCCTAGACACACTGTGAGCTATGGGCCATCAAGAAGGTTGATAATGGCACAGTACTGACCTCTGAGACATTCTGTGAATATGGACCACCAAGAAAGTCGATAGTGGAACAGTACTGACCTCGGAGACTGCTGTTGACTATGGACCACCAAGAAGGTCAATAGTAGAATAATACTGACCTCAGAAATACATTTTAAGTATGGACTACCAAAAAGATCAATTGGGGAACAATACTGATCCCGAAGACATTATGTGAATTTGGACTTCCAAGAAGAGTAACAGTGCCATCTTATTGAGGTTTTTTGGCTGATGATGAGGAAGTCCAACCGCCTATTGACTCTTCTACGTGTCAAGGGGTTTCTCGAGGCCTTTTCCTTTTAAAGACACATTGAGGCATATTTTCAAAGCACTTAGCCTTCCAAAGTTCCATAGGTTTCTATGGAACTTTGGAAGGCTAAGTGCTTTGAAAATATGCCTAAAAGAGTACTTGCTTGAAGTAATTTTCTTTGAGTACCTAAATAATTTTTTAATTTTTTACTTTCAAATTACACAAGAAGACATGAAGGCAGTACGCGAGCAGCCATTCAGGGACTGGAGGACATCGATCAGAGGCATGCCTGCCCTCCGCAGCCTCTGGCCAATTTAAAAGACCAGAAGAGTCATCAAGGAGCACTAAGTAATAATCTAATATCTAATCTAATAATCATACTGTATCCTGAGAAGTATTGAGACACATTAACCCATAGGTCTATACAGTATAATATTAAACAGTATACAGAGCAGCTTGAACACACAGGAGATATATTACTCATAAGGGCTGTATTACCACAGAATATCCCAATTGGTACGATTATATACCATGCACTTTTTATTTATTTGTATCCCACATTTTCCCTCCTATTGGCAGTACTCAATGTGGCTTACATTATTCCATCATGGCGATTGTCATTTCCGGAGTGAGTGATACAAGTGGTATTACGTTAGAGATCATGATTGGCATAGTAGATTAAACAGTCGAGTATAAAGAGTTCATATTCGGAATTGGGGATAGGATGGTAATGCGTTAAAGTTCATTCGTAGTAGTCATTGGTAGTCTAGTATAGAGAGTTGGGTTTTATCTAGTTCAGGCTTGAGTTTCTTTGACTGGTAATTAAGCTGCATCGTTGTGGTGTGCCTTTTTGAACAGGTTGGTCTTCAGTAATCTTCGAAAGTTAGTTAGGTCGCGGATTTCTCTCACGGCATGTGGTAAGGCATTCCATAGCTGCGTGCTTATGTAGGGGAAGCTGGATGCATGTGTTAATTTATATTTTAGACCTTTGCAGCTAGGATAATGGAGATTCACTCGGGGCGATTTATGATCACAGCAGCACTGTATTAAGAATGAATGAGCAAATCGAGTGAGCCGAGTAATCCAAATCTGCGGCATCAGGCAGCCTGTTATTTCACAGGATGAGAGATGATCACCTGGCACCCCCAGCAATATTAACATATAGTCCTCGATGCAGAAAGCCATGCTGCATGTAAAAAAATGTTCTCCTATATGGGAAAGACCAGCGCGCACACACACGCAAAGCTCTGCGGTTAGCGGCAGCTGTATTATGCACACAAGAAACGTTTGCATTGGCAGAGTTCTCCCCCGGATTCTACTTAGGCACTGAAATTTCGGCACAAATCCATGACGTGTGCACAGCTAAACTGGTTAACGAGCCGTAACAATTAATTGGTCTTAGCAATCAATTATTGAAGTTAATTGGCAGTAACCCAGATCTGAGCATGCATCTGCTCAGCGCCCTGTTCTACGACACTGGACATCTAAACCCCCACGGTGCGTGACTCAAAAGGGGGCGTGGCCAGGGAAGGGATATGGGTGTGCATCAGACTAGCGCCATTTATGCTCTGAAATGCCATGAGTTGGGTGCCAGCACTTGGACCAGGACAAATATAGAGGTCTATAAGATAATGAGTGGACTGGAACGGGTCGATGTGGAGCGTCTGTTTGCGCTTTCTAAAAATACTAGGACAAGGGGGCATGCGATGATGCTGCAGTGTGGTAAATTTAAAACGAATCAGAGGAAATTTTTCTTCACTCAACGTGTAGTTAAAATCTGGAATTCGCTGCCGGAAAAGCTGGTTAAGGCGGTTAACTTAGCGGACTTCAAAAAAAGAGTTGGACGGCTTCCTGGAGGAAAAGGCCATAGAACGTTAACGATTGGGTGAGGGAATACAGTATTTATTTATTTGTTACATTTGTATCCCACATTTTCCCACCTATTTGCAGGCTCAATGTGGCTTACATAGCGCCATGGGGCGAAAGCCTCCTCCAGTGAAGAAACAAATTTCTAGGATGGGCGGGACAAATTCCTTGTTCTTTCGGCCGCTGTCGGTGACAGGGTGCTGGGCTTGATGGACTCTTGGTCTGTCCCAGCATGGCGATGCTTATGTACTTATGTACCATCTCTCAGCTTTAGGCAGGGGTGTGCTGGTAAATTTTTAACAGGCTCTTTCTCCGGACGTAGCCAGCTCTGCAGTTGGAAGGGCCAGGGGTGGGTGGGGGAGCAACACTTGCCTCTCTCTCCTCCTTCCCTTCGTGCGGGCACGCTAGGCATACCTTTGCTGGCAGCCAATAAATGGACTGCCACCACTCCCAACGTCTTGCTCTGAGCAGCACACTGGAACTTCTCTCACATGCCCGAGAAGTCCCAGCCTGCTGCCCAGAGTCGGGGAGCAGCAGTAGTCTATTTACTTGGCTGGCAGGGCTCAGCATCCCCACCGGCAAAGTAAAAGATAATTCAGCAGGGGGCCCAAGACCACATTTTGGGAGCCAGTTGTTAAAGTAGCCATGGAGGGCCCTACTTTAACAACCGGCTCCCAAAATGCTTAAAAACTTAACAACCGGCTCTTGAGAGCCTGTGAGAGCCTGCTCCAGCACACCACTGGCTTTAGGTGTGGGAATCGGCTCTAAGCACTCATCCCAGGGAGTTCTTTAGAGAACAGAGTTTAGCACTGATTTTATTTATTCGGATTTATTAACCGCCTTTATGAAGAGATTTATAGAATTCCTCGCCCCAACGCGCATATGCTGGAAACGCTATTTCAGTATTGCATTATACCAGGTGTCCAGCATCCCTTCCCCTCATTCTAGAACTTATTTGAGTGTGTGAGTAAGTGAGGGTTTGAGGGTTGGTTGCTAAGTACGAATGTGGCGTGTCTGGATTGTTTATGATAGGTTATAAAATTACATTGGATGGGAGAGTTCAGGCTATTTTGACTGTAGTCCCAAGATACGGCTTACAAAATACGCTGTGTTCTTTTCTTGGTGGTGGGGGGGGGGGGGGGGACTTTTCATATCGTGTATGCTATTTTTCTCTGTTGTGAATTGTTGGATTACACAGAGGCATATTTTCAAAGCACTTTGGGAGGCTAAGTTCCATAGGTTTCTATGGAACTTTGGGAGGCTAAGTGCTTTGAAAATGAGCTTGACAGTTTTGTACTCTCGGATCCAGTTTAAAAAAAAAATGGTGTTGTTCAAACATGCTTTTGGAACTTAGGCAGAGAACAAATCATTAATCATGATCATCAGTGAAAGAACAGATTAGAAAAAATGTGATCAATAGAACGTAACCACACCTTAATATATTTCCACCATTCAATAAAAACGTAACCACACCTTAGCATTTGTCCACCATTCCCGGTGTAGTTATGTTTTATTGGTGACATTTTTCTAATTATCTTCAAGTGATTGTAAGCTCTATTGAGCAGGGACTGTTCAGCGCTGCGTGCGTCTGGTAGCGCTATACAAATGCTAATAATAATTTCTTTCTTGGATGTTTTGGTCATTAAAGATCCACAGGGTGGTTACGGGTACCACGATCACCCCCCCTCCCCCGGGGTGTGGCCAACTTCTATGTTTCCCAGTTTGAGAAACATTTTTACTCTACTCTACTCAAGAAATTTAAACTGCCCCAACTTGACATTTCGTCCTTTAGATTGTAAGCTCCTTTGAGCAGGGACCGTCCTTCTTTGTTAATTTGTACAGCGCTGCGTAACCCTAGTAGCGCTCTAGAAATGTTAAGTAGTAGTAGTAGGTTAGCATGGTGGAAATATACCGAGGTTTGGAACTTAGGCTGAATTACCCGAGGCTGGATCCCTAGACCCTGGGAATTAGTTTGTTTTAGACTTCGATATAGTTCTCTGACTGTTTTCTGTTTCTTATTGTTACATTGTAGATTGTAAGTCAATTTGACTTGGTTTTCACACTGAAAGCGGTTAGAGAAATTCCAAATACATAAAAAATACAGTAGATCTATGGTGAGGCGGCTGAATTTGGATAATGACATTGTTACGACTGCCTGCTTCAAATTCCTTATCAGTTAGTTGAAACCCGTAACAGATCGTTGTGTACTGCTGGACCTTTTCACTGGAATGAGTTTACCAGTAAAACCAGGACACAGATGAATTAGTGCAGTTTGGGTGGAAAAGGTGTTGATTCAGAAAGCATTTGGATAATCTGCTAACACGGACACACTTTTTTTTTAATTATTTTATTTTTACATTTGTACCCCGCACTTTCCCACTCATGGCAGGCTCAATGCGGCTTACATGGGGCAATGGAGGGTTAAGTGACTTGCCCAGAGTCACAAGGAGCTGCCTGTGCCTGAAGTGGGAATCCAACTCAGTTCCTCAGGACCAAAGTCCACCACCCTAACCACTAGGCCACTCCTCCACTCCTGTAGATTTTTTTTAAATGTTGTTGTACTTAAGTATTTTATTTTGTTTTCATGTTTGTGTTCATATATTTTATGTATGTTTTATTGTACCCCACTCAGAACTATGGATTGAATGGATCATAAATATATATTTTTTCAATAAATAAAAGACATCCGCTACTGTTTTTCTGACACTGTATTGCTTGCAGTAAAGAGAAGAAACAGGTATGAAATCGTCACAAAAACTACCACAGAATAAGCTCACCGTTTACTCTTCCTCAGACCTTGCATTAGAAAATCCTGCCCGCAATCTTCCGGGTTTCTGCACCTGCACTAAATAGATAATATCTTCATTCATTTATTTATTTATTGATTGCATTTGCATCCCACATTTTCCCCACCAATTTGCAGGCTCAATGTGGCTTACATTATGCCGTAATGGCGATCGCCATTTCCGGATATAGAGAATTACAAGTGGTATTGCATTCATGCGCATAAATGGTAGAGTAGAATACAAAGTGGTAATGCATTGAAGTTTCTGAATGATAGAGTGAATTATAAAATAAGATAGATAATCAACTATAGAAAGTTCATTTCCGGCACGAGAAATAAAGTGGTAATGCGTATTGCGTAACTTATCGTTAGTAGCAACGAAGGTTGTCATTCTAGTGTAAAGAGTTCGGTTATGTCTAGTATTTAGGATGGATCATTATGGAATGCCTTCTTCAACAGGTTGGTTTTCAGTAGGTTTTGGAAGATTAAGTACATAAGTATTGCCATACTGGGAAAGACCAAGGGTCCATCGAGCCCAGCATCCTGTTTCCAACAGTGGCCAATCCAGGTCACAAATACCCAACAAGATCCCAAAAATGTACAAAACATTTTATACTGCTTCTCCCAGAAATAGTGGATTTTCCCCAAGTCCATTTAATAACGGTCTATGGACTTGTCCTTTAGGAAGCCGTCCAAACCTTTTTTAAACTCCGCTAAGCTAACCACCTTTACCACATTCTCTGGCAACGAATTCCAGAGTTTAATTACACGTTGAGTGAAGAAACATTTTCTCTGATTCGTTTTAAATTTACTACATTGTAGCTTCATCGCATGCCCCTTAGTCCTAGTATTTTTGGAAAGGTCGTGTATTGTTTTTATGGCCTTTAATGAGCTGTGCGCACTTGAGCTTCTCCACAAAATCCATTAATATGCCCATGGTAGCGCACGGAAGCCACGCTAAACTGTGCGCAATGCCTACTGCTGACGGAAAGACAGACCTGTGTGCTTAAAGCTCACCTCTTCGATGCTGCATTCGGAACCTAACCTTTCGAACATACAGGTTGCCCCAATCTGTCTGACCTATCAGATTAACTGTACATTTGTCTTTTAGATTGTAAGCTCTTCGAGCAGGGACTGTCCTTCCATGTTAAATTGTACAGCGCTGCGTAACCCTAGTAGCGCTTTAGAAATGTTAAGTAGTAGTAGTAGTTTAGCCAAGAGACGGAAATGAAACCATGGCAGGAGAAAGGTAGATGTGTGTTCACGCTACTCAGCAGGTCCAGTGTATGCCCAAGGCATGAAGGGTGAGGTAGCTGGCAGGTAAACTTTATTCCAGCTGGTTGCCAGTTGGAGAGGAAATCCCAGGTAAGGACCTGGACAGGGGTGTGGTGCAGTGGATAAGGGGCACCCTCCCTTTACTTCCATCATTGTGCAGTGACAAGTAATGGCAGAAACTCGAGAGGATGGCAGTGATAAACCATAATTAGGTGATGATTACCTGCTTGTGCAGTGCTCCGACCCAAGCAATAAAAATAAGCACATTATTCATGTCACTGCCGGGAGGAAATTGTATTGCACAGAGGAGGCGGGGCAATACCATTCTCTCACAGAGCTGCATCCCTAAGCCCTCCAGACATCGTGGAAGGGGGGGCACAAGTGAAGGTAACTCCCCAGAAATCCTGGCATGGGGGGGGTTGGTGACCCGTGAGAGCAGCACAGAGAAAGGAGAAACACTGATAGAGAACCTGAATCTTATGGACATCCATCAGCCCGTGACCTTTTCTCTTTGTACTTTGTGGTTTGGGATACTGGACTGTCTGATGAGTAGAGGGACAGGAGGATGGGATATGGGTGGGGGCATCTCAAATGAAAGCCAGCTGGAAAGGTTTGGGCAGTGTGGAGTACGAGGCCTCCACAGAAGCCGAATCACCCCCCCCCCCCCCCCACAAAAGAATGTCTTCTATGTGTGACTCCACCCTTCCAGTCATGAAAAATTATTCTAACAATAAATTCCTGTAAAACTGGAAGGACAAGACTAAGACAGCATCCTGCTATTTCATCTTCCTGCTGCCACTTCTCTCCTTACCCTCCTCTCCCCTATCTTTTCTGGTGACACTTCTTCCCTCCCCTCCTGCCTTTTCCGCTGCCCTCTCCTCTCCCATCTTTTCTGCTTGCCCTCCTCCCCTCCTCCCTCTTCTTACATTTCTATTGGCCCTGATCTCCCCCTATACTCCTACTGTCCACTGCCCCGTTCTGCTGTCCCTGTTCTTGCCCTTCTCCCCCCCCCCATTCCCTTTCCACAGCCTCCTCCTCCCTCACCTTTCATTGCTTGTTCCCCTATATTTCTCCTGCCTCTCCCTCCATTTCCAGCCCCCCTCCACCATTCCCTTTCCCAGCCTCTTCCTCTTTTCTTCTGCCTCTGCTCTCTGCCCCCTCCCCTCTTTCACTGCTCGTATTCTCCCTCTACCCCTACTGCTTCTCCCACCATCCCCTTCCCCAGCCCCTGCTCTCCCTTATCCTCTTATGCCCCCCTCATTCATCAGGCCCTGGAATGAAGGTGGGGCCTTTCTTGTTTCTCCTTCCTCTTCATCCGTGCTTACTCATCAGTCACACCTTCCATCCTTGGTAGCAAATAGCACAGCCCAGTGTCCTTGCATAGGGGATTAAGGCCAGAGACTGCACCCATCTGCCAATACACACAGTTCTGTACATTGTGAGATCTGAGGGGGAGAGGAGGGTGTAAGGAAACCTATTCTATCTAATATATACAGAACAGAAGGAGGAACACCTCTGTTATCTGTTAACATCAGTGCGTTTTTTTTCTAGCAAAAAAGGTGCCAGTACTCAAATGCCAGGCTACCTACCCTTCATGGGTGGGGTGATCCTACATCAGCCAGGTCCCCTGCAACCAGTCACAGAATCTATGACAAGGCAGAATTGGTGTGTAGAGCCTGAGCTCTGTCATTAAAATACGAGGACCATGGGTCAATTTTAGCAGACAATGGAAAAGGTGCCGGTACTCAGTACCCCCAAGTACCCCCTCTCAAAAAAAAGCCCTGGTTAACATATACAGTCCAGGCCGTGCCAACAGGAGGTAATATATTCACCCAGGACAGTGTGAAAGAGCTATGCCTGGGAAGAGAGGGAGGGTGTGACCATTATTTACAGAGAAGCAGTCAGTGGGGCGTGCTAACCTTCAGCACTCAGCAGTTCTGTTTTCCTGGTTTTTTTCTTTTTTGTTTTTTTAACCAATACATGTGCTACTCTGGCAAGATCTTCACCGATTCCAGTGCCAATCCAGATTCCTCAAGCAGAGGGTGAGAGAGGGGTCAAGCCCAGCCCAGCAGAACAAGAAACACTTCTTCCACAAACGTGTAGCCACCTGCTACGCAAGAGCGTTCAGAGGACAAGAGGTGATGCAAGGATGGGTTAGAGACCGCAGAAAGAGGAGAGAAGTGACTCAGTAGAGATACGAAGCAAGAGAGAGAGAGAGAGAGAGAGAGACCCCAGAGCTGGGGAAAAAAACCTGCCTCCTTCAGCATGTGACCCGCAGAGACGCTTTCGTCTGGGCTCTCTGGGACAAGGACCCCAGTAACTATGGCACACAGCTCTGCAAACAGAGCTCACTTTGTGCCGTTGACAAAAGGAAAAAAAATCTCAGCAATGTTTTCCTGCTGCCTGTTCTGGCTTGTCACGGTAGAAATTGCAAAACCTTGGCACTGCCAGTAAATTGTTCAAAAATATGAAAGGGAAAATAAAGGCTACTCCTCAGCAAGGATACCAGAAAAGCAGGAGTGATGACCCATGCCAACAACAAAAAAATCGTATCACATATATGAAAATGTCGCACTACGTTCTACATTTTAATATTTTGACAGATTTCAATTGATTGCCAATAATTGTGGCAAACCTTCCAGAATCTCCATAGCTGGAGAAAAGAGAGCGGCCCCATCACCCCCACCCTACAGGGCAGGTTTCACCATGCTGCTTCCCCCGCTGGGCATCCCACAGTCCTGATCGCAGAGGGACAATCCACTGCTCTGCAAGTTAACCTATGGTGCCCTCTGCTGGGCATTCCTCGGTCCTGCTGCACAGAGGACCTCTGTGTGATGAGAACTGCAGGGCAAGTTACGTGATGCTGCCCTCTGCTGGACATCCCTCTATCCTGCTGTACATTTACCCTCTTTAATGGGTACTCTAGTTATAGGGAGAGCGGCAGAGGCTCACAGAAAGTCCAGGAGTGATACAGACAAGTTGTGATCAGGTTTCTGGCTGTGTTTAAATTTATTTGGCTAACAGCAGCTAAAGTAAAGTCTCTGCATTCTCCCATTAGTCCCTCTGTACCCCGCCAATAATAAATACACTTTGACCTCCCCAGTCGCCGGGTGCAAGCGGACAGCAGTCGTATGCATGCAGCCAATCACGTAATGATGTCTGGGACATGGGGCAGCAGCAGCGCCAGCTCTGACTGGACGTTGGGACTGTCACACAGGGGATTTCCCTGGAGGTGCAGGACGGACAGCCTGGGGCACGAGGCCAGGGGTTGAAGATCAGAGATTCCACGAATGCCTGAAACCTGAGTCAAGGAAGAAGTCACCTCCTGTCATAGCTTTACTCTCCTCGCACCAAGATTCTCACACTCCAGTGCACTAGTGTCCAAATTCACACTTCCAGTCCCCCTAAGCACAGAATGATCCACTCATTCTAGCACACTAGGGATCAGATTCACACTCCCGGCCTCTGAAGCACATCGGAATTCTCACACGCCAGTGCACTAGTATCCAAACTCATATTCCCAGTTGCTGAGCAAAGAATGATCCATCCTCTGAAGCACTAGTGCCCAGATTCACACTCCCAGGCTCTAAGCACATTGGGATTCTCACACCTCAGTGCACAAGAGTTCCAATTCACACTCCCAGTCTCTGAGCATAGAATGATTCACTCATTTCAGTGCACTAGTGCAATGATTCACACTCCCAGTCCCTGAGCATAGAATGATTCACTCGTTCTAGTGCACTAGTGCATTGATTCACACTCCCAGTCCCTGAGCATAGAATGATTCACTCATTCTAGTGCACTAGTGCAATGATTCACACTCCCAGCCTCTGAGCACATCAGGATCCTCACACCTCAGTGCACAAGAGTCCAAATTCACACTCCCAGTCCCTGAGCACAGAATGATTCACTGATTCTAGTGCACCAGCACCAGGATTCCCGCTGCCAGCCTCTTAAGCACATCAGAATTCTCACACCCCAGGTACACTAGTGCCAAGATTCACACAAACACATCCCGAAACGTCAGTCTGACGAAACGCTACATTTCAGAGTCTGTAGTAAGGATACAATTGTTTCTTAAAGAAACCTCTTCCAGTTTGGGTAGATGCGACAGTCCTTCTAACGACTCAATAATATTGTCATCAGCTTCTAGCACCTGAGGGCGAGAAAGAGGAGAAGAGAGCAGGCCGTAACCTGTTGGTAATCTCTTTAGAAATGTCTCAGTAATTCATCCTGACTGTCAGCCAGTCACCGAGGGGCCCTGTTATAAAGGTGCGCTGAAAAATGGCCTGAACTGGTGTAGACGCGTGTTTTGGGCGCGCACAGAATCATTTTTCAGCGCACCTGTAAAAAAAAAAGGCCTTTTTAAAATTTTTGCCCAAAACGGACATACGGCAAAATGAAAATTGCCGCGTGTCCATTTGGGTCCGAGACCTTACCGGCAGCCACTGACCTAGCGGTAAGGATCTCACGCGGAAACCGGGCGTTGAATGACGATTACCGCCCACAAGCGCCAGAAAATAAAAATGTTTTCCGGCGCTTAGCGGACACGTGTCAAAAATGAAATTACCGCAAGGGCCACGTGGCAGCTGGGCGGTAACTCAAAACTGACGCGCGTGTAGGGCGCCTACGCGACTTAGTGAAAGGCCCCCTGAAACATACAAACCATTATAAAAGGTCAGGAAGCTGCCAGCGATCAGTCTGTCACTAAAGCAGATGCAGTTAATGTGAGAAGACACCGTGGATGGAGGTGGAGTCCCCGATCCATTCCAGAGGTGGTGTCTTGTGCAGAACACATGTGATGTATCATAGAGATAATGTTACAAGATGTGGCCTGTTCCCAGCAGCCTTTCACCCCCCTTAAAGGATACCCACAATGCATTCAAAAGGCAGTATGTTATGTGGAATAGGCTTGGTCCCTGTGCTATGACAAACACTGACATAGTAACATAGTAGATGACGGCAGAAAAAGACCTGCACGGTCCATCCAGTCTGCCCAACAAGATAACTCATATTTGCTACTTTTTGTGTATACCCTACTTTGATTTGTACCTGTGCTCTTCAGGGCTCAGACCGCATAAGTCTGCCCAGCACTATCCCCGCCTCCCAACCACCAGCCCCGCCTCCCAACCACCGGCTCTGGCACAGACCATATAAGTCTGCCCAGCACTATCCCCGCCTCCCAACCACCAGCCCTGCCTCCCAACCACCGGCTCTGGCACAGACCGTATAAGTCTGCCCAGCACTATCCCCGCCTCCCAACCACTGGCTCTGGCACAGACCGTATAAGTCTGCCCAGCACTATCCCCGCCTCCCAACCACCAGCCCGGCCTCCCACCACCGGCTCTGGCACAGACCGTATAAGTCTGCCCAGCACTATCCCCGCCTCCCAACCACCAGCCCCGCCTCCCACCACCGGCTCTGGCACAGACCGTATAAGTCTGCCCAGCACTATCCCCGCCTCCCACCACCGGCTCTGGCACAGACCGTATAAGTCTGCCCAGCACTATCCCCGCCTCCCAACCACCGGCTCTGGCACAGACCGTATAAGTCTGCCCTGCACTATCCCCGCCTCCCAACCACCAGCCCCGCCTCCCACCACCGGCTCTGGCACAGACCATATAAGTCTGCCCAGCACTATCCCCGCCTCCCAACCACTGGCTCTGGCACAGACCGTATAAGTCTGCCCAGCACTATCCCCGCCTCCCAACCACCAGCCCGGCCTCCCACCACCGGCTCTGGCACAGACCGTATAAGTCTGCCCAGCACTATCCCCGCCTCCCAACCACCAGCCCCGCCTCCCACCACCGGCTCTGGCACAGACCGTATAAGTCTGCCCAGCACTATCCCCGCCTCCCACCACCGGCTCTGGCACAGACCGTATAAGTCTGCCCAGCACTATCCCCGCCTCCCAACCACCGGCTCTGGCACAGACCGTATAAGTCTGCCCAGCACTATCCCCGCCTCCCAACCACCAGCCCCGCCTCCCACCACCGGCTCTGGCACAGACCGTATAAGTCTGCCCTGCACTATCCCCGCCTCCCAACCACCAGCCCCGCCTCCCACCACCGGCTCTGGCACAGACCATATAAGTCTGCCCAGCACTATCCCCGCCTCCCAACCACCAGCCCCGCCTCCCAACCACCGGCTCTGGCACAGACCATATAAGTCTGCCCAGCACTAGGACAAACACTGACCATTCAGTAAACGTAATCTGGAATGGTAAAAGATCAGTGACTGACAGATCGAGACACAGGCTAATAGTCAACAAAAACAGAGAAAGAAAAGGAGACAGTATGACAGGAGAAAAGAGAAAGAATGCCAATAAAAGGAAAAAGCACACAACAGAGAGGGAAAGAAAAGAAAGGTCACAGACACAATGGAGAGAGGGAGGAAAAATAAGAGAAAAGAGAAGTGCCAAGAAAACAGAGAACATGGTGTAGACAAGAGCCAATAAAAGAGAATAAATAAAGAAAACAGAAAAAAAAAATCAAAGTGAAAAAACATAGAGGCGAGAGAGCAGAGAATGAACGAAGTGAGAGGGTTCAGTGTGAACCTGCAGGGAGGAGGAGGAGGAGGAAGGCAGCTCTCACCTCCAGGCATCGCAGCATGGCCAGAGCCCTGGGAAGTGCCCGCAGCTGATTGGTCGAGAGGTTCATGTGTGTAACCAATAGAAGCTGTTCCTCGTGGTATAAGGTGGTCAGACCCTGGGAGGGAGACAAATAACCGTACGACAAACTAATTAAGACCATGAAAACAGGAAGTAAGGACAACACAAGACCCATGGACCAATTCCGCAAAGTACATGCGAAACTACAAGTGTATATTAATTAAAAACTGTTCTTTGGACTTCTGGAACCTGTAGGAGCCCATCCAACAAAGCAAAAACACAGAGGTATATGCCTCCCCCCCCAAAAAAAAACCCCCAAACCATCCCTTCTATCCCAAAACAGTGAGCTTATGTCCCAAACGATGAAGTCTCTCCCTTACTGATGAAATCCCAACAAGTCACAATGATGAATTCCTAATGCAGAAGAACCACCATCAGCCCTGAACTCAGGAACCACCTCGGTGTTAAGCAGTGAGCCCCCAAAATTCTTCCCCAGAAAGAACATCCTTTCTGAGGTGTCCTTTAGTTCTATGGAACAGTTCCTTGCAGGGATGCAGCAATGAGGGGGTCTGCACCTGGATGCCTGCAGTACCTTGCATGACAGGACAATGACTCGGGATTCCGCATATTCCATTTTTAAAATGCAGTTCTCCATCAGGAACTTGCTTCGGAGATCGTTAAAGTAAGCAGAGCGCATCGGATCCACAGCCTACAAAACAGAAGGATGGATGGCAGATAAAGACCCTCAAAATCTTCCCAATCCTGGCATGAATGCTCCCTCCCTCTCCCTCCCATCTTCAACTGAGGATCCTCTGTGCCTGTTCCAGGCTTTATCCCTCACTCCCCCACCACTGAGGATCCTCTGTGATTGTCCCAGGCTTTACCTCTCACTTTCCCAACACGGAGAATCCTCAGCCCAGTTTTAACCCTTTCACCCTCTCTTCTGTCTCCTCACTTCTCTCTAAACCTCTAACCCTGTCTTCTCCTAACCTTCAATGTCTGGAAGTAGCCGAGAGTTTCTTTTTCATAACCCAAGGGGTCGAGAGCACGCATCAAGAGAATAATTGTGAGCAAACACCCTGAAAAAGAAGAAAGGGGACATCAGAAATTTACACTAGCCCAAAGACACCCTGAAGAGGGTCTGCTACACCCAGTAGAGGCCAGGGAGATGCCTCCTATATGGTCTACTGGAGACACAGGACGCCGGCGACTGTCACACAAATGCCACCTAGCCATGTATACACATAAACTGGCTAGCTCTGATAAGTGCTTACATAAGCACGAATGGCCTCCCCACTGGTCTTGTGACAGGAAGTTCAGGCCTCCACGGCAGGAAATGACATCACTATATGCTGAAATGTTCTACCTAGTGTGCAGCATCAGCCAAAAAAGCCAACAGGATGCTAGGAATTATTAGGAAAGGGATGCAAAATAAGACCAAAAATATTTTAATGCCTCTATATCGCTCCACGGTGTGACCTCACCTTGAGTATTATGTCCAATTCTGGCTGCAGTATCTCATCAAAGATATAGTGGAATTAGAAAAGGTTCAAAGAAGAGCAAACAAAATGATAAAAGGGAAGGAACTCCTCCCAGATGAGGAAAGACTAAAGAGATTAGGGCTCTTCAGCTTCGAAAAGAGAAAGCTGAGGGGGGATATGATTGAGGTCTATAAAATCCTGAGAGGAGCAGAACAGGTAAAAGTGAATCGATTTTCTTCTCTTTCAAAAAATACAAGGACCAGGGGACACTCAATGAAATTACATGGAAATACTTTTAAAACAAAGAATAGTTAAGCTCTGGAACTCGTTGCTGGAGGATGTGATAAAAGTGGTTAGTGTATTTGGGTTTAAAAAATAAGGTTTGGACAAGTTCCTGGAGGAAAAGCCCATAGTCTGTTATTGAGATGGACATGGGGGAAGCCACTGCTTGCCCTGGGATTGGTAGCATGGAATGTTGCTATTCTTGGGGATTCCAGAATCTTGTTACTCTTTGAGGTTCTGGAATGTTGTTCTTCTTGGGGATTCCAGAATCTCGTTACTCTTTGAGGTTCTGGAATGTTGCTATTCTTGGGGATTCCAGGATCTCGTTACTCTTTGAGGTTCTGGAATGTTGCTCTTCTTGGGGATTCCAGAATCTCGTTTCTCTTTGAGGTTCTGGAATGTTGCTGCTCTTTGGGTTTCGGCCAGGTATTTGCGACCTGGATTGGCCATTGCTGGAAGCAGGACACTGGGCTAGATGGACCATTGGTCTGACTCAGTTATGTTCTTTCTAAAAGACGCTTACACTTGTTCTCAGGTTCCAGTTCCTGCAGCTCCTTGCACGACTCTAACTCATGCTGAAGTACTGTGGATTTTTCCACGGAGAGTTCACACCTAAGAGACAGAAAAATGGCAGCTCTGTGCATACTCATGCCAACAGGTGACCCTGAATGCATACAAACAGAAGGGCATCGCAGAAAATGTTGCAAATGTAGACACTGAGGAAACTTGCGGATACCTGAATATCTGCTCTTCGGTGGCAGAGTCTCGGTTCCAGCTCTCTTGATGACCTGGAAAGAATAAACGAGACAGAAAGGGTCATTCATCTCCCTTCCTACCTTATCTGACACAGATTTCAGTTTTGGATTCGGCACTGAAACTGACCTGAAATCTGGAATTTGGGTTCTGGCCGAAAATGCCAGTCTATACGTATAATCAAAAATACAAATGGCCAACTTTTTCTTCTCCAGGCGGGGGCCATATTAAACCTTGTATCAGAACAAGAGAAATCCAGCGCCTAAAACATTTTTTCAACTGAACTTTCAGTACAACATTGGTCAGTACAATCGTTCCAGTTTTACTGGGGAGTTTCCGTCCTTCACTTGTCCAGTCTGTACACCTGCGTAAACAGTTTGTACGGGATTAAGAGAGCCCTGGAAACCTCTGTTCTTACCTCTGTACAGGACACACTCTTTCTTTGCCGCTCCTTCCTTCCAGAGCACACGGAAGGTGTGCTGGGGGCAGAGGTCACCGAGTGACCCTGTAGGCAGGTCACAAAGCTAAGGGCAGTGGATGTTAGGGAAAGCAGGTGCCATTCTGCGAGAAGAGACTGTGGGTAGAGGTGGAGACAGCAGTCCAGTCCAGAGACGGAGTCTCGTGCAGGACACAAGCAAAAACCAGAAGTGGCCCGTTTCCGTTAGCTTTTCACCCTCTCTTCAAAGGATACCCACAGGAAGCTCGAACTATTTCTCCTCTCCGCAGAGCGCCAGGAAACCATCAGCGGAGCCCCATCCAGGAACAAAAGCAGGTCGTCAGATCCTGGATGAACCTAATAACCCACAAGGCAATCTTGTCAGTGTCACCCCCACAAACAAGGGCCTAGTTACCCCCAAAACACAGGAGCCTTGCACCACCCCCAGCAGCCAAGGCCGAGTAACCACTGTCGGTATTTCATGAGCACGGCCTTGGGATAAAATTCTCCTTACTCACGGACACAGGATGGGAAAAGCCCACAGACAGCCATTCTCCGTCCCGGCTGACGAAAATACAAATGATGGAGACCTCACGATCCACTGAGGAAAGAACATGCAGACGGGACACAGGGTTAATGCATGACAAAAATACTAGGACTAGGGGGCATGTGATGAAACTACAGTGTAGTAAATTTAAAACAAATCGGGGAAAATCTGTCTTCACCCAACGCGTAATTAAACTCTGGAATTCGTTGCCGGAGAACATGGTGAAGGCGGTTAGCTTGGCAGAGTTTAAAAGGGGGTTAGACGGTTTCCTAAAGGACAAGTCCATAAACCGCTACTAAATGGACTTGGGAAAAATCCACAAGTCCAGGAATAACATGTATAGAACGTTTGTACGTTTGGGAAGCTTGCCAGGTGCCCTTGGCCTGGATTGGCCGCTGTCGTGGACAGGATGCTGGGCTCAATGGACCCTTGGTCTTTTCCCAGTATGGCATTACTTATGTACTTATGACAACTGTATTGCAGGATGGGAAGTACTTGGTAGGCGGAGGGTGGGTTAAGGTGGGAGGCGCAGTGGGTAGCTTACCTCTGCCTAGAAGCCAACGGTGGTACAGCCAGGCGCTCTGATCACTGGGGTCCGTAAAGAAAGCGTTCTGCGCCAGCTCTAACTCTGGGAGCGGGAAAGGAAGACGGAGAGAGAGAAGAGACAGAGAGCGTTAAACGCCGGTGAGCAGCGATTTCTTCCTCTTCTTTCCCTTCCACCCGGTACCCGGTCAAAATAACCCCGACAAAACAGCTCCCGACATAATAGTCCTTGACATAACAGCCACTGTCAAAACGGCCTGCCCACAATATAACCCTTGGCAAGTTAGCCCCCCCCCCCCCCCCCGACAAAATGCCCAGAATTTGGGTCTGCATTTTTTCCCCTAATAATCTTACCTTGCCAATCAGGATAAGGTTGGTAAGACAATGAAAATGATGACAATATTGTGTTTATTTTAATTATTATGTTGATGGAAGAATAGTTTCTTTAAATAGCAGATCATGAATACCAGTTTGTAGCTATAGAATTTATGCAATTGGATGCTGGTAGGAGTCTTCATCAGTGAAGATTTCAGTTGTAGTTTATTATATTTTTTTGTGATGTGTTATATATTTTTTTTTATGGGGCTATTTTGTTACAAGGCTGTTTTGTCAGGGCTCTTATGACTGGGTGCCCTTCCACCCTCCCCCCAATACCTTTGAGCAGGACTTCCTCTGTGACCCTGCCCTGCCGCTGAGGGTCTGGATGGATCTGGGGGAGCAGCTTGCTTCGATAATGCCAAGAGGAATAATTGGAGAAGTTTTTAGCGATCAGGCCGTGGGTGAAAGCCAGTTCCTCCTCCGCCGAGACTTCCGAGCGTAAGACCACAAAGCGTCGGTAATCCCAACAGTGAACTGCGAGACAGAGAGAGATCGGGTGAGACTCGGGGGAGCTGGGGAGGGAGGGGGGTACGGTGAGGGGGAGCCTGGGAAGCCCCGGTTTGGACGTACAGTTTCTCTCATCCAGCTCCAGGAACCTGTTACACAGCTCCAACTCTCGGCTCCAGTCAGGCTCCGGCATTCGGTCCAGTACCCAGCAGCGGTGGTGCCAGCTGCCGTACGACTTGGGATTGACCCGCAGGCAGGACTCCAGGTGGGACAGCTCCCGCGTGTACAACTTCTGCATCTCATCTTCAGACCTGAGGGGGAGAAAGGAGGCAGCCACGTTACAGGCACAGCAAATCCGGCAGGAAAGAGGGGACAAGCAGGGCCGCAGAGAGACTGAACCAGGTCCGGGGAAGAGCCGCCACCCCCCCCCCCCAGATCACTGCCGCCTGCTCCCCACAATCCAATTTCCTTCGCTGGCGAGGATCCCGAGGTTCCGCCAGCAAAAAACGTGTTTCTCTAGCGCTGCTCTTCCACCGATTCCCTGCCCCTGCGCGCCTGAGAGGGGGTCCCGGCTGCAGTGACAGAGTTTTCTCTCTCCTGCTCCTGTCGGGACACGATCACTCGGGTCCTGTCAGGAGCAGGAGAGAAAGAGAGACCCCGGGACCGGGGAATTTTGCCCCCCCCCCCCGCCCCCCTCTCGGCGGCTATGGGGACTAGGGAGAGAGAACAGAACACAGTAAGAAGGGTCACGGGAGAAGAGAGGAGGAGAGCGACGCAAAGAGGGAGAAAGATGGAGGGGGCAGACGGGAAGGAGGGAACCAAACACCGAGAATTACAGCAGTGACCAGGCGGGAGCTCACTTTTCTTTCTCCGAGTGTAGGAAGATTTCCCGGCGGAAGTTCCAGAGTGTGGCAAAGTCCGGATTCGCCCCTAAAATCTGATTGGTCAATTCCAGCACCTCCTGGTCCAGCTCCTGCGACTGCCTCTGAAAAGGAAGTGGGTGAAAAGCATCACTGCTGGGAAGACAGCGCCCAACCTCGCCAGCACAAGGGGGTGGGATGGGAGGGTCAGGGGTGGCCCCCCAGTCATGCTGGAGGAGCGCCTTCTCCTAGAAGCGCATTCCTGTTCGTGTGATCTCACCAGCGTCAGAGGGAACTCTCAGCCCTACCCGTGTACCGGAAGGGAACGGGGACCGATTATTTCTCCTACCCGCCTTCCATCTTTACCTTCTGGAAGATGGCGGTAGTTGTAGCTGTGTAGAGCTGCAGCTTCTTCTCACGCTCTTTCCGTTTCGCCTCTTGCTGTTCCTCTGTCGTTTTCACTTTGATTCGTCCGTGCTGCATTTATCAGGGGGAAGACGAAGCAACAGTTTACCCTTACAGCATCTGTGCGCAGCGCGGGAGGCCTATCCCGGGGACACCTCCCCCCCTCCCGTCTCATCCTGCACACCGGAGCTTTATCCCAAGGTTAACCCTCTGTCCCCATCCTGCATGCTCTATCCTAAGGACCCTCTGCCCCGGGCATGGGTGTTCTACGCCAGGGCCCACTTCCTCCCCTCGCCCCAAGCACTGTGCTCTACTCCAGAACCCTCTGAACCTGAATCTTACCATGGTGGCACACGCAGGAGTAGCTTGGTTTAGTTAACACCTAAAAAAAGAAGAATCAAGTTCTTTATTCTTTGATGCAGGCTGAACTTCATGTGCATTTATTATCTACTTAATTTTAACTCCTGTCTTTTCGCTGGGAGTTGAAAGTGAGTTACGTTCAGAGGGGGGTCTAAAATCCCAGAGTTGTGTTATTGTCACTGCAGGAAATAAAGTGCATTAATGTGAGTCATTTAATCAATGTAGAACCTCGGTTTGTACCTGAGGCAATGGAGGGTTAAGTGACTTGCCCACGGTCAGAAGGAGAAGCAGTGGAGGAGTGGCCTAGTGGTTAGGGTGGTGGACTTTGATCCTGGGGAACTGGGTTCGATTCCCACTGCAGGCACAGGCAGCTCCTTGCGACTCTGGGCAAGTCACTTAACCCTCCATTGCCCCATGTAAGCCGCATTGAGCCTGCCGTGAGTGGGAAAGCGCAGGGTACAAATGTAACAAAAATAAAATAGATACTATTGGAGATTCTACATGGAATGTTGCTACTATTGGAGATTCTATATGGAATGTTGCTATTCCACTAGCAACATTCCATGTAGAAGCCTGCGCGGCCACATTGCTGATCTGCAAGGGCCGACTTCTAGTGGAATAGCAACATTCCATGTAGAATCTCAAATAGTAGCAACAGTGGAGGAGTGGCCTAGTGGTTAGGGTGGTGGACTTTGGTCCTGGGGAACTGGGTTCAATTCCCACCAGGCACAGGCAGCTCCTTGTGACTCTGGGCAAGTCACTTAACCCTCCATTGCCCCATGTAAGCCGCATTGAGCCTGCCATGAGTGGGAAAGTGCAGGGTACAAATGTAACAAAAATAAAATAGATACTATTGGAGATTCTACATGGAATGTTGCTACTATTTGAGATTCTACATGGAATGTTGCTACTATTGGAGATTCTACATGGAATGTTGCTATTCCACTAGCAACATTCCATGTAGAAGGCTGCGCAGGCTTCTGTTTCTGTGAGTCTGACGTCCTGCACGTACGTGTCAGACTCACAGAAGCAGAAGCCTGCGCGGCCACATTGGTGATCTGCAAGGGCCGACTTCTACATGGAATGTTGCTAGTGGAATAGCAACATTCCATGTAGAATCTCAAATAGTAGCAACAGTGGAGCAGTGGCCTAGTGGTTAGGGTGGCGGACTTTGGTCCTGAGGAACTGAGTTGGATTCCCACTTCAGGCACAGGCAGCTCCTTGTGACTCTGGGCAAGTCACTTAACCCTCCATTGCCCCATGTAAGCTGCATAGAGCCTGCCATGAGTGGGAAAGCGTGGGGTACAAATAAAAAACATTTTTTTTAACCCCAACCTCCCTGGTTCTCAGCCTGCGGCGCCAACCACTAGGCTTTTCCTCCACTCTGTGGTTTACCTCATAACCTTGCACCCGGGTCAGAGCATAAAGTGTAGATGGGTGAACCCGGATGTACATATAAAGAGTATAATGCTTCCCATACGCTCCAATTACTCATGTACAAAAACTAAATGTCCCTGTTCAAAAATATTCTTCAAGTCCTATCCCTAGAGTAACTTATCACATTAATTGATCTCCCCCTGAGGAATGCCTTAGCGGGGCACTTGTAACGTTCCGAAAGTCCACAAAGGAGTACGCTAGAAGTCTATACATGCCACGTATCTCTCAACCAAGCTACGGAACACCCTAACGTCAGACATCAGAAGAATCACTATCTAATCTTTCGTAACCTGTTAAAAAATCATATCTGTTCAAGAAATGTCTCACCGATGCAGGATTTATTGCATTTCTATCCCACATTTTCCCACCTCTTTGCAGGCTCAGTGTGGCTTACATTATGCCGTCATGGCAGGCGCCATTACCAAAAGGAGAGATACAGAATATTATTGCATTTGAAGTAGAGAAATATAACATAAATTAGAAATAAAAGTTATATAAATCATTTCAGGTGTAAGAGAACTAGGGTAGTATGAAACATTCAATAAATACATTTTGATTATAGTAAGCAAATAGTAAGTAACTTGTTCCCTATCATTAGGCTACAAGGAACTGTACCCACACCCGATTGCCATGTCAGGTCTCTCCTACTACTACTTAACATTTCTAGAGCGCTACTAGGGTTACGCAGCGCTGAACAGTTTAACAAAGAAGGACAGTCCCTGCTCGAAGGCGCTTACAATCTAAAGGACGAAATGTCAAGTTGGGGTCTATATACAGAGACTCAGGACCCCCCTCTTCTGCCTTTCTATATACAGAGGCTCAGGACCCCCCCTCTCTTCTGCCTTTCTATATACAGAGGCTCAGGACCCCCCCTCTCTTCTGCCTTTCTATATACAGAGACTCAGGACCCCCCCTCTCTTCTGCCTTTCTATATACAGAGACTCAGGACCCCCCCTCTCTTCTGCCTTTTTATATACAGAGGCTCAGGACCCCCCTCTCTTCTGCCTTTTTATATACAGAGACTCAGGACCCCCCCCTCTTCTGCCTTTTTATATACAGAGGCTCAGGACCCCCCCCCTCTCTTACTACTACTACTTAACATTTCTAGAGTGCTACTAGGGTTACGCAGCGCTGAACAGTTTAACAAAGAAGGACAGTCCCTGCTCGAAGGAACTTACAATCTAAAGGACAAAATGTCAAGTTGGGGCAGTCTACATTTCCTGAATAGAGGTGTAGTGGTTAGGTGCCAAAGGCGACATTGAAGAGGTGGGCTTTGAGCAAGGATTTGAAGATGGGCAGGGAGGGGGCCTGGCGTATGGGCTCAGGGAGTTTATTCCAGGCATAGGGTGAGGTGAGGCGAGGCAGAAAGGGCGGAGCCTGGAGTTGGCGGTGGTGGAGAAGGGTACTGAAAGGAGGGATTTGTCTTGAGAGCGGAGGTTACTTCCTGTTCCGGGGTAGAGGGAGCTGCAGCGAACGAGCAAAGAAGTTTAGCGAACTCGGAGCAGGCGCACGCCGCGGCACCCCCCCCCCAGCGGCGTGCACCCGGGGGGGGGGTGTCATTTCACCGGGGGGGGGGAAGGTGTAATTTAGTGGGTGGGGGGGGGGGGGGCGCATCGGTGCTCCACCCCGGGTGCCATCCAGGCAAGGAACGCCACTGAGCATAGTACATCTGGTTACACAATAGTTCATAGGGACAGACTAATAGATCTAAACAGCTAAAGACAATTAAGGTATGCAAATGCATAATACAGACAGATTGGTAGTGGTATTGAATAGAGGTTAGGTTAAGTGCCAGAAGCAGAGTCAAAAAGATGGGCTTGGAGCAAGGATTTGAAGATGGGTAGGGGATGGGGCCTGACGTATCAGTTCAGGAAGTCCATTCCAGGCAAAGGGAAAGGGCGGAGTCTGGAGTTAGCAGAGGTGGAGAAGGGAGCAGAAAGGAAGGATTTGTCCAGGGAGCGGAGGTTCCGGGTAGGCAGGAATGTAGGGGGCTGCAGGGCAGTGGGGCACCGCTGCTCCAAGAGGTATCTATGTCCAAGCCTCCCAAGTATTACTGGAACAAGCAAAATAAAAAAAACCCCTTCATCTCACTTTTCACATCAAAGGACAGAACAGGCTGCGGTTTCTGTTTATTCTTCTGCTATTGATACATTGTTTCTACTGCTCCGTAAACAGGGAATCCTTCCCATTATGACGTCACAAAGGGGAGTGGAACACACACAATGCACAGAGCAGGGGACACGTCTGGATGCTTTAAATAGTCCACAAACAAAAGCAATTATTCAAAACAGCCTTTGGGGGGGGGGGGGGGGGAGGATGCCTGCTGCCCCCGCCATTCTCTCTGCCACCCCAACACCCGCAGTGAACCAGCGGGTCTCGCCCCACCCACCTTGACAACAGCCCAGTGGTGCTCATTTCCAAAGCACACAGACATTGCAGCCTATGTAACTTTGAAAATGAGCCTCACTCTGACCTGACCCTGAATGTCTGCCACCACAATTGAATGATACCTGCTTCAGTCGGCTTCCGCCCTCACCGCTACCATCTTTCAAAATGGCGGTGCCTAACCTTTGACACCAACGAGGAGGTTGGATAAAACCGGAGACCAAGGGATGTGAAAACGTCGAAGCCAATTGGGAAGTCTCTATTTCCCCTTCCCGTCATCGCCATAAACTCTAAACAAATCAAGCAAACCTATGAGCTGCTGCATCCACGTTCTCACTTATTTAATCTCACTTATATTTTCAAACATGCCGACTTGTGTAGTATACTGATGTGCACCGAGGAATTATAATAACGGAATAACTTTTCATAGGTAGAGTAGAGGAGTGTGGTAGCCGTGTTAGTCCACTCTTAAGGTTATCAATAGAAATCAAACAAAATAAAACATGGAAAAGAAAATAAGATGATACCTTTTTTATTGGACATAATACATTTCTTGATTAGCTTTCGAAGGTTGCCCTTCTTCCTCAGATCGGAAATAAACAAATGTGGTAGCTGACAGTGTATATAAGTGAAAACATTCAAGCATTACTATGACAGTAAAATAGATACTATTGGAGATTCTACATGGAATGTTGCTACTATTGGACATTCTACATGGAATGTTGCTATTCCACTAGCAACATTCCATGTAGAAGGCTGCGCAGGCTTCTGTTTCTGTGAGTCTGACGTCCTGCAGGACGTCAGACTCACAGAAGCAGAAGCCTGCGCGGCCACATTGGGGCCAACTTCTACATGGAATGTTACTAGTGGAATAGCTACTACTACTACTACTACTACTATTTAGCATTTCTATAGCGCTACAAGGCATACGCAGCGCTGTACAAACATAGAAGAAAGACAGTCCCTGCTCAAAGAGCTTACAATCTAATAGACAAAAAATAAATAAAGTAAGCAAATCAAATCAATTAATGTGAACGGGAAGGAAGAGAGGAGGGTAGGTGGAGGCAAGTGGTTACAAGTGGTTACGAGTCAAAAGCAATGTTAAAGAGGTGGGTTTTCAGTCTAGATTTAAAGGTGGCCAAGGATGGGGCAAGATGTAGGGGCTCAGGAAGTTTATTCCAGGCGTAGGGTGCAGCGAGACAGCAACATTCCATGTAGAATCTATAGAAATCAAACAAAATAAAACATGGAAAAGAAAATAAGATGATCCCTTTTTTATTGGACATAACTTAATACATTTCTTGATTAGCTTTCGAAGGTTGCCCTTCTTCATCAGATCGGAAATAAGCAAATGTGCTAGCTGACAGTGTATATAAGTGAAAACATTCAAGCATTACTATGACAGTCTGACAGTAGTAATTCGTTATAAATCATAATTGGTTATAGGGACATCCTTAGCACTGTTATATTCCTGCAGAGATTTTTTTTTTCACCTGGTAAAAGGGCCAGTAAAAGAGACATCATGTTATGAGAATCAGGATTGATTTATTTAGGACATTTATATCTCACATTAGACATAAATTAGGTTGAAATCTGGGAGCATTTACATTTTGGTTTTTTCCTGTGCTTACATCAAAAGAAAAAAGATGGCTTGTGAGAACGTGCTCCTTTTGCTGTTTTCTCTCTCTATATAAAAGGCAAAACCAACGTTCTATGAAGCCTCCAGCCGGAAGTGTGAAGGGGGCGAGATATCCGGTTTCCCTATGAGTGTCTGCCCCGCCCTCTCTGTAACACAAACAGTCAGTGAAGGAAAACAGCAGAGCACGAAATCAAATCGCTGGCTCTGTAACAGTGAAGGACTCAGAGGGGGGAGGGGAGAGAGGCCAGAGGGCAGGGACACACACACTCCCACATGCACACAGAAGAAAACATTGCTAGCCCCCGTTTCATTTGCATCAGAAACGGGGCTTTTTTACTAGTAAACTAATAATGAATGATGACTTTCAGATCCATCATTTTTACAGTTAATAGAAAATGTGAAACAACTGAAGCTTATATGACTCAACAGTCCAAAATCAGGCATTTGGAGTAAGTTGCCTGTAGATGTCACTGCAAGGCAGATATGAGAAAAATTCCTTCTTGTACAAGGGATCCCAGGATATCAATTCTGACTAAAATAGTGGATCTGGGGCTGCAAATACTGTGCAATTCTGGTCACTGCATCTCCAAAAAAGATATAGCGGAATTAGAAAAGGAACAGAGAAGGGAGACAAAAACGATAACGGGGATGGCTCAGTTTCCCTATGAGGAAAGCCTAAAGCAGCTAGAACGCTTCAGCTTGGAGAAGAGATAACCAAGGGAGATATGACAGAGGTCTATAAAATAACGAGTGGAGTGGAATGGGTAGACATGAATTGCTTGTTTACTTTCCCCAAATGCAATGAAGCTACTAAATAGTAAATTTGAAACAAACCAGAGACAATATTTCTTCACTTGACATGTAATTAAAACTCTGGAATTCGTTGCCAGAGAATGTGGTAAAAGGAGTTATCTTAGCAGGGTTTTAAAATAAGGTTTGGATAACTTCCTAAAAGAAAAGTCGAAAAGCCATTATTAAGACGGACTTGGGAAAATCCATTGCTTATTTTTAGGATAAGCAGGATAAAATCTGTTAATATTGGGTCTCCACCGCACATCATTTAATGTTGTTGAAAAGCTAAGTATTAACTCTGAACTTAAAGATAGAATTGGAGAGACTAAGAGAAATGATATAAAAAAAATGTTACAATGAAAAAATAAGTAAAAAAAATTCAAAGAATTGGGATTGATGAGGATTTCGATACCGCCTCTCTTCAAAATGCTTGGTTCACAATAGCCATTTTAGAGGTTGGTACGTTAATCTGATGATCCTATAATAAGCGCCTCTGAGTGTTTAGTTATAACGAGGATATAATTGAAGCTGAGTATATTGGAAGTAATTGACTATACACTCCCTTCACATCTTTAATTAGATGTATGCATATATATTACTATTAGAGAATTGTGAGCATGGTCCTTCACAAATACAGTCAAACAAGGGTACCCTGAAGCCTGTTACTTCACTGGTAAAGTACATTAGAAAACAAAGACTCTTGGGATTCGGGTGACGAGCACCAAAGCGACAGTGTGCAAAGTCAAACTGCAGTGTTACACAAATCCTGACCTGGCTCCAGCCTTGCCTCAAGAAACAGGATCCTCACACTTTGTTTCCCATTAACCAACCTCCCTGTCCCACCACCTGTCTCTACAAGGAGCACTCTCCCTGTCCCACCACCTGTCGCTCCATGAACCATTCTCCCTGTCCCACCACCTGTCGCTCCATGAACCATTCTCCCTGTCCCACCACCTGTCTCTCCATGAACCACTCTCCCTGTCCCACCACCTGTCTCTCCATGAACCACTCTCCCTGTCCCACCACCTGTCGCTCCATGAACCATTCTCCCTGTCCCACCACCTGTCTCTCCATGAACCACTCTCCCTGTCCCACCACCTGTCTCTACAAGAACCACTCTCCCTGTCCCACCACCTGTCTCTCCATGAACCACTCTCCCTGTCCCACCACCTGTCTCTACAAGAACCACTCTCCCTGTCCCACCACCTGTCTCTCCATGAACCACTCTCCCTGTCCCACCACCTGTCGCTCCATGAACCACTCTCCCTGTCCCACCACCTGTCTCTCCATGAACCACTCTCCCTGTCCCACCACCTGTCTCTACAAGAACCACTCTCCCTGTCCCACCACCTGTCTCTCCATGAACCACTCCCTGTCCCACCACCTGTCTCTACAAGGAGCACTCTCCCTGTCCCACCACCTGTCTCTCCATGAACCACTCTCCCTGTCCCACCACCTGTGTCTTCATGAGCCACTCTCCCTGTCCCACCACCTGTCTCTCCATGAACCACTCTCCCTGTCCCACCACCTGTCTCTCCATGAACCACTCTCCCTGTCCCACCACCTGTCTCTACAAGAACCACTCTCCCTGTCCCACCACCTGTCTCTCCATGAACCACTCTCCCTGTCCCACCACCTGTCGCTCCATGAACCATTCTCCCTGTCCCACCACCTGTCTCTCCATGAACCACTCTCCCTGTCCCACCACCTGTCTCTCCATGAACCACTCTCCCTGTCCCACCACCTGTCGCTCCATGAACCATTCTCCCTGTCCCACCACCTGTCTCTCCATGAACCACTCTCCCTGTCCCACCACCTGTCTCTACAAGAACCACTCTCCCTGTCCCACCACCTGTCTCTCCATGAACCACTCTCCCTGTCCCACCACCTGTCTCTACAAGAACCACTCTCCCTGTCCCACCACCTGTCTCTCCATGAACCACTCCCTGTCCCACCACCTGTCTCTACAAGGAGCACTCTCCCTGTCCCACCACCTGTCTCTCCATGAACCACTCTCCCTGTCCCACCACCTGTGTCTTCATGAGCCACTCTCCCTGTCCCACCACCTGTCTCTCCATGAACCACTCTCCCTGTCCCACCACCTGTCTCTCCATGAACCACTCTCCCTGTCCCACCACCTGTCTCTACAAGAACCACTCTCCCTGTCTCACCACCTGTCTCTCCATGAACCACTCTCCCTGTCATACCACTTGTCTCTACAAGAACCACTCTCCCTGTCCCACCACCTGTCTCTCCATGAACCACTCTCCCTGTCCCACCACCTGTCTCTACAAGAACCACTCTCCCTGTCTCACCACCTGTCTCTCCATGAACCACTCTCCCTGTCCCACCACCTGTGTCTCCATGAGCCACTCTCCCTGTCCCACCACCTGTCTCTACATGAATCACTTTCCCTGACCCACCACCTATCTCTATTTACCACCCTTTCTGTCCCAACACCTGTCTCTGTATTAACCATTCTGCCAGTCCCATCACCTCTCTCTCCTTTAACTACTGTGACATCCCATCACCTCTCTCTCTTTTTACCACTCTCACTTCTCATGATATATCGTCTACCCTAGTTCTCCCCAGTGCATCATCTTAGTCTGAACCCTGAGTTCTAAAACCAAATTTTCCATTGCATCACATCTCTTTCAACTACTGCTCAAGATAATAAATCAGAAAAAGTAAAGACAAGATCATGTGTGATACCCCATAATCACAAAGATAGCTTCTTAGAAATGCAGGGATTTGCACGTTTCTCTCTTCTAACATGTACGGCATTGTTAATCATGACCTTTTCTCTTCCCCACATGCTACTGCTGTGTTTAAAATTATTTTATCAGCATCGGTCATGTGTGAAAAGTCAAAAAGCATTCACCTTGTGAAAGGATGGAATCCCTCCAACCGGCCCTTTTCAGAAGCTCTTATCAGTGTTGCCATCTTCAGAAACCTTCTGAGATAACAACACTGATTATCACCGTGGGATGTTGGACAGTATCACTGTCCTGAGCAGGGGATAAGACTTTATAATCCAATTATGAATCTCAAGTTTCTCTTCCATCCAGCAATAGACCTTTTGTTCTCAGAGAAGGCAGTCTGAAGATAAATAGGTCCCCTATTCTGGACTTCCACACACAGAAGAGATTTCGCTTCTCTGACAGTTTCTGGTCGGTGGTTCCCTGGAGACCTGGTCCATTATGCTGAAACTTCTCGTACTCTCAGCCTTGCTGGCTGTGGCTCTCTTCAGGATTGAAGCAGAAGGTGAGAGCTTTCTATTTCCTTCCCTCTTTCTATCTCACACGCTTCTCTCTCCCTCTCTTCCTCCTTCTCTCTCACACTTTCCCCGTGTTTTCCCTTCTCTGTATCATCTTCTTCCGTTCTGGTCCTGCTTATTTTCAGTGTTTCTCTTAATCAGTGTCAATTTCTTTCTTTCCATGCGTCACTTCCCTCTTTCACTCTCTCTTTTCCCTTGTCCTTCTTACTCTGTTTCCCCCCCAGGTATCTCTCTTACTACTACTACTACTATTAACATTTATATAGCGCTACCAGCCGCATGCAGATTGTAGATCCTTGAGGATAAGTCATACCCTTGAGACGGGTCTCTCAATTAAATCAGCTGCCAGTGTTTTCTGTGGCTGTGAACGTCTTTTAGACTATCAGGCTTATTTTCGAAAGAGAAGGGCGCCCATCTTTCAACACAAATTTGGGAGATGGGCATCCTTCTCCCAGGGTCGCCCAAATTGGCATAATCGAAAGCCGATTTTGGTCGTCCTCAACTGCTTTCCGTCGCGGGGACGACCAAAGTTCACAGGGGCGTGTCGGAAGCGTAGTGAAGGCGGGACTGGGGCGTCCTCGACCCATAATGGACGTCCTCGACCCATAATGGAAAAAAGAAGGGTTTCCCTGACCAGGCATCGGCGACTTTACTTGGTCCAGTTTTTGTTACGACCAAGCCTCAAGAAGGTGCCTGAACTGGCCAGATGACTACCGGAGGGAATCGTGGATGACCTCCCCTTACTCCCCCAGTGGTCACTAACCCCCTCCCACCCTCAAAAAAGTTAAAAAAAATATTTTTTACAGCCTCTATGGGAGCCTTAAATATCATATCCAACTCCATGACAGCAGTATGCAGGTCCCTGGAGCTGTTTTAGTGGGCGCAGTGCACTTCAGACAGGCGGGCCCGGGCCCAGGCCCATCCCCCCTATCTGTTACAAGTGGTGGTAAATGTGAGCCCTCCAAAACCCATCAGAAACCCACTGTACCCACATGTAGGTGCCCCCTTCACCCCTTAGGGCTATGGTAGTGGTGTACAGTTGTGGGGAGTGGGTTTGGGGGGCTCAGCACACAGGGTAAGGGAGCTATACACCTGGGAGCAATTTCTGAAGTCTACTGCAGTGCCCTCTAGGGTGCCCGGTTGGTGTCCTAGCATGCCAGGGGGACCAGTGCTCTATGAATGCTGGCTCCTTCCATGACCAAATGGCTTGGGTTTGGTCGTTTCTGAGATGGTTGTCCTCAGTTTCCATTATCGCCGAAAATCGGGGACGACCATCTCTAAGGTCGACCTAAATTTCCAGATTTGGGGGTCCCCGACCGTATTATCGAAATGAAAGATGGGTGTCCATTTTGTTTCAATAATACGGGTTTCCCCGCCCCTGTCTGGGGACAACCTGCGAGGACGTCCTCAGGAAAACTTGGGCGTCCCTTTCAATTATGCCCCTCCACGTAACCTTATATTAATTACATACAGAAGAATCTCTGTTCTAACAATGGTTTCTTTTTCCTTATGAGTATTCATTAATTGACTGTTTATATACATTTGTAGATAATCTACTCAGTACCATATGTGCCGGCCCCATTTTAGACAGAACATAGAAATCGGAATTGGTATGTTGAGGTTGGGATGTGTCCAATTCTTTCAAAAAGTGCTCAGTTTAGAGAGAAGAACCTTCTAGAGCACAGTTTGAATTTGGAAAATGGTCTTAACCCCCTGATGCAGCAGGGGGACAGAAACAAAGCTGAGATGCTAAGTATAATCTAAATGAAAGGTTTTTTTTTTGGAACATGTTATTTCAAAATAAAGTTTTGAGTGAAAGTAGGGAGGTTGGAAGGTTTTTATGCCTGTGATGGATATATGAATGGGTAGGAAAGTACATAAGTACATAAGTATTGCCACACTGGTACAGACCAAAGGTCCATCAAGCCCAGCATCCTGTTTCCAACAATGGCCAATCCAGGCCACAAATACCTGGCAAAATCCCCCAAAAAGTACAAAACATTTTATACTGCTTATCCCAGAAATAGTGGATTTTCCCCAAGTCCATTTAATAATGGTCTATGGACTTTTCCTTTAGGAAGCCGTCCAAACCTTTTTAAAAACTCTGCTAAGCTAACCGCCTTTACCACATTCTCTGGCAACGAATTCCAGCGTTTAATTACATGTTGAGTGAAGAAACATTATCTCCAATTCGTTTTAAATTTACTACTTTGTAGCTTCATCGCATGCCCCCTAGTCCTAGTATTTTTGGAAAGAGTAAAGATTCGATTCACCTCTACCCATTCCACTCCTCTCATTATTTCATAGACCTCTATCATATCTCCCCTCAGCTGTCTTTTCTCCAAGCTGAAGAGCCCTAGCCGCATTAGCCTTTCCTCATAGGAAGGAACCCATCAGAAGCCTGAGCCTTTTCCTTCCTAATATTCATATATAAACATATATAACTTTTTGGAGTACGTATGACTGAACACAGTGTTTATAGTGCAGTATTACTGTTTTGATAATTCTGTGCTTACCATGGTCATGAGCTGTGCTAATTGATTAGTGCAAGAATGCCCAATCCTTGCCAAAGATAAGTCCCTTCCAACAAAAATTTTAAAATATTTTTTTAGCACATGGTTAGCGCATGCCAGTTTGGAACGTACCACAGGATTCCTGAGTTGTGTTCCGCTGTAAGCCATTTTCAGCTGTGTAAAGTGCGCGCAAGTGTTTACCGCAGCTTAATAAAATGGTGCCAACCAGAAGCGTAGCCAGGTTGGAGCAGACAGCGGAGATCTGACAGCGCCAGTGCATATTTTAAATGCAACAGATTGCGACAAAAATAGGCACCAGTGCTGTCGGAAGTCCGTTTGGGGGAGCGGTCGCTCCCCTGGCGACCCACCTAGCTACGCCCCTGGTGCCAATCATGTCAAAGATGTGTAAATGCCGATATTTAGATGTTTATGGCTGACATTGGGGAAACCTATGCATCTAAATGCCCCTAATTAACTATAGAAGCCACAATCATTCTGTGGTATTATTTCTGAGTGGGGAAACATTAGTGGATTAAGGGAGAGGCATAAATCCCAATGTTAATATCTATAATCGTATATGCGGTTTTTAGAACTACCCTTGTTTTGGCCAAACCCTACTCAAATCACACTCCCTGCAACTGTAAATCCCGGCTTTCTAAAACTGGACTTTCAACCTTTGAGATAAGACATAAGACAAAAGACATAAGCATCACCACACTGGGACAGACCAAAGGTTCATCTAGTCCAGCACTCTGTCTCCGACAGTGGCCAATCCAGGTCACAATCACCCGACAAGATCCACGGAGCAAAGCATTTTGTACTGCTTGTCCCAGGAATAGTGGATTTTTCCCTATGTTATACATTTAAATGCCAATATTGATGTGTACATCATGAAAGGACCATAACGTTATACTTATTTACCTTATATGAAGAGATTTATTGGATTTTTCTTTTGTAAATATTGTGCTATTTATTCCTCTTAGGACATCGCAATCAGGATTCTAATGATGAAACATCCAGCAGCCAAAGTGAAAGCCTAGAACAAAGTGATGAAAAAAGGTACAAAGGTGGCCAAGGAAATCGCCAAAAACGAAGTCAGGGAAGTGGCCAGGGAAGAGGCCAAGGTAAAGGACGAGGAGGCCAAGGAGGTGGTCAGGGAAGAGGCCAAGCAGGTGTCCAGGAAGAAGGTGACCAGGAACAAGGAGGCCAAAGAAGCAGCCAAGGAAGAGGCCAAAGAAAAGGCCGAGGAGGTCAAGGAGGTGGCCAGGGAAGAGGCCAAGCAGGTGTCCAGGAAGAAGGTGGCCAGGAACAAGGAGGCCAAAGAAGCAGCCAAGGAAGAGGCCAAGGAAAAGGCCGAGGAGGTCAAGGAGGTGGCCAGGGAAGAGGCCAAGCAGGTGTCCAGGAAGAAGGTGGCCAGGAACAAGGAGGCCAAAGAAGCAGCCAAGGAAGAGGCCAAGGAAAAGGCCGAGGAGGTCAAGGAGGTGGCCAGGGAAGAGGCCAAGGAGGTGGCCAGGGTAGAGGTCAAGGACGTGGCCAGGGAGGAAGCCAAGGATCAAATTAACATCAAAAACCTTCTCAACATTCCCAGCAAATTCTGGCAAGTGTCCTTATAATAGCTTTTTAGGAATTATACAGCTGACTGTTTTGCAAGTGGAAATCAAACTCAGACCAAATGCACACGTCAATGAATCCACAGTGATTCAATGTCATTGTGCTCTTGGCCAACTGAGGCCAAAATACAAAATATTATTTTAACAGAAAGGGAATCAAACTCTGGATTTGGGCTGGGTCTCCAGGGAGAGAAGAGGGACCCAGAACAAATGAAAATGGGTCATTGGAAGGAAAGAAGAAGCATCCGAGAGAAAGGTGTACAGGGAAGCAGAGGGGATATGTACAAACTTCGGCTCTTGGAATCTAGCATATTCCATTTCTAAATGAGAAATTGTGTGGCTGCCATAGATGTTATCAGGAGGGGATACACGGGTATTGAAAGTTAGGGTGCTGAGAATTGGGGTTCCAACGTAGCCAGAAAATAAGATACTGCCTTTTGTGTATATTAATGAACAGTATCTTGTCTCCAGATTTCCTGGGGGGCAGCAGTCATTTTTGAGGTCAGGGGGAAGAACATTGAGGAAGGGGTGCTTTTGAATACCACTGAAAGTTACTGTGGTAAGAGTATGCCACATATTTATTTATTTATTGTTACATTTGTACCCTGCGCTTTCCCACTCATGGCAGGCTCAATGCGGCTTACATGGGGGGTAATGGAGGGTTAAGTGACTTGCCCAGAGTCACAAGGAGCTGCCTGTGCCTGAGGTGGGAATCCAACTCATTTCCTCAGTTCCCCAGGACCAAAGTCCACCACCCTAACAACTAGGCCACTCCTCCACTGTTGCTACTATTTGAGGTTCTACATGGAATGTTGCTATTCCACTAGCAACATTCCATGTAGAAGTCGGCCCTTGCAGATCACCAATGTGGCCGCGCAGGCTTCTGCTTCTGTGAGTCTGACGTCCTGCACGTACGTGCAGGACGTCAGACTCACAGAAACAGAAGCCTGCGCAGCCTTCTACATGGAATGTTGCTAGTGGAATAGCAACATTCCATGTAGAATCTCCAATAGTAGCAACATTCCATGTAGAATCTCCAATAGTAGCAACATTCCATGTAGAATCTCCAATAGTATCTATTTTATTTTTGTTACATTTGTACCCTGCGCTTTCCCACTCATGGCAGGCTCAATGCGGCTTACATGGGGGGTAATGGAGGGTTAAGTGACTTGCCCAGAGTCACAAGGAGCTGCCTGTGCCTGAAGTGGGAATCAAACTCAGTTCCCCAGGACCAAAGTCCACCACCCTAACCACTAGGCCACGCCTCCACTGTTGCTACTATTTGAGATTCTACATGGAATGTTGCTATTCCATTAGAAGTCGGCCCTTGCAGATCACCAATGTGGCCGCGCAGGCTTCTGCTTCTGTGAGTCTGACGTCAGACTCACAGAAACAGAAGCCTGCGCAGCCTTCTACATGGAATGTTGCTAGTGGAATAGCAACATTCCATGTAGAATCTCCAATAGTAGCAACATTCCATGTAGAATCTCCAATAGTATCTATTTTATTTTTGTTACATTTGTACCCTGCGCTTTCCCACTCATGGCAGGCTCAATGCGGCTTACATGGGGCAATGGAGGGTTAAGTGACTTGCCCAGAGTCACAAGGAGCTGCCTGTGCCTGAAGTGGGAATCGAACTCAGTTCCTCAGTTCCCCAGAACCAAAGTCCACCACTCTAACCACTAGGCCACTCCTCCACTGTTGCTACTATTTGAGATTCTACATGGAATGTTGCTTTTCCACTAGCAACATTCCATGTAGAAGTCGGCCCTTGCAGATCACCAATGTGGCTGCGCAGGCTTCTGCTTCTGTGAGTCTGACGTCCTGCACGTACGTGCAGGACGTCAGACTCACAGAAACAGAAGCCTGCGCAGCCTTCTACATGGAATGTTGCTAGTGGAATAGCTAGTGGGCGCAATTTAGGGGAAGCCAAAGAGGACTTCAACAGCGAGAGACATGCAGTAACGTCTAAGATAACGCTTAAGTAACGTCTAAGATAAGTTTGAGTTTTTCATTATTATTTTTCTTATTTAGAGCACGTACACTTTTGGGGCACTAGTGAAGTGTGTTTGCAACAGCACTTATAAATGGTTTAATAAGGGATTCCCCGATGAAGAGAGACCACGCCACTTGGCAATAAACAATGAAGTTGCCTTAAAGTGGTATTGTCCGAGGGTTCCCGAATAGTATATTTATATACATATATACAAAAACAGATATATATAAAACAATTAAAACAATTAAAGAAACAATAAAAAGTTTTTGTTAAATATGCTGTTTGCATACACTTAGTTCTTTTCTTTGGATATGTGAAAAGCTTGATTGTAATTACCAAAGATTTTGAGATCGGAGATTCTAGTGGTTTCAGCTAGTGGAATAGCAACATTCCATGTAGAATCTCCAATAGTAGCAACATTCCATGTAGAATCTCCAATAGTATCTATTTTATTTTTGTTACATTTGTACCCTGTGCTTTCCCACTCATGGCAGGCTTAATGCGGCTTACATGGGGGGTAATGGAGGGTTAAGTGACTTGCTCAGAGTCACAAGGAGCTGCCTGTGCCTGAAGTGGGAATTGAACTCAGTTCCTCAGATGGCCCTGGTTCACCAGATGGCCCTGGGTTATCAATAACGGGTGGAGATAGTCCTGGTTTTGTCTCCAAGGAATATAGGGATTTATTCTCCTAGTTTCTCTAAGGAGAGCAGGTACTACAAGTTCAGAGATACAGTGGCAGCAGAACCAGGACAGGCTCAGCCTCTTCCCTCATGGCATGAAACCGCCAAGCAAACCCCAGGGGCATCTCTGGGCTCATTTTGTTAGCTGGTGAACTAGCCCAGACTGACTTTCTGCTCTGCAAATATGACAGCTCTCTTCCCTCCTAATCAATATTCTCTCTCATTTTAGTTTAGGACATAGAAGAAGCTAGAAAATGCCGGAACACACTGATCTTCTGCCCTCCTGGATCTCTCTGCTTTATTCTCTTTTTCCTCTCTCTCTCTCCACTTGTTGAGAATTTCAAAGTCGCAAACCAGAAGCTGCTGTCTGCACCATACCACCCTGAGCCGTGTGGCCAAAGGACACAACTGTGGAGGGGTGGAAAAATTGCTCCCAGCCCGCTGTCTCCTCTCATTCATGGTGGTCAAGTGAATAGGGTAGGGGGTACTAGTGGGTGAGTCACTCAGTGTGGTGCTGGATGCTTTAGATAATAAAACGGATGAATAACACACTCTGCTTGTCTCCATTTCTTTTGACCATGGCAAAGAATTAAGAATGTAATTAAATCATGTGGAAAAGTTCAGGGGCGTAGCCAGACACCCAATTTTGGGTGGGCCTGGGCCCAAGATGGGTGGGCAGAAGAACCCCACCCCATTCCACATGTGATTTGGTCTCTCCTTCTCTCATCTGCATGTCATATGGTCTCTCAAACATCCCCCCTCTCCCATATACCTTTTAAATAGCAGACTTTCACCAGCATCAAGCAGCAACTAATGCACACTGTTAATGTTGGCCCCACGGCCTTCCCACTGATGCAAATTCCTGTTTCCGCATAGGCAGGAATATGTCAGAGGGAAGGCTGTGGGGCTGGTGTGAGTCATATGTATCATTTGCTTCTCGCTGCAGGCGAAGATCTGCTTTTTTTTTTTGTTACATTTGTACCCCGCGCTTTCCCACTCATGGCAGGCTCAATGCGGCGGGCAATGGAGGGTTAAGTGACTTGCCCAGAACTGCCTGTGCTGGGAATCGAACTCAGTTCCTCAGTTCCCCAGTACCAAAGTCCACCAGCCTAACCACTAGGCCACTCCTCCACTATTTACAAGGTATGCATGATGGACAGTTGTTGGGAGTTTTCAGCTGGTGGAGCTTGGGAATCCCTGCTAGCCACATCATAGGTGTGTTGCTACTGGGTGTGCCTGAGCCCAAAGTGGGTGGGCCTGGGCCCACCCAGGCCCACCCTTGGCTACGCCACTGGAAAAGTTGGAGGGGCTGGGGGAAGAAGGGGCAGCCGACTGTACAGCTCTAGATATGCTCTTTCCTTGAGACAGAAAAGAAGCCAGACACATAGACAGGAAGTATGAGGTCAAAACGTAAAGGACTCTCTAACACCATTAATTAAAAGCCCAGTAGGTGGTATTGTTCAGTACAGGGGCACATTTTCAAAAAGCTCAATATCATAAGAGTACATTTTACGTAGTAACATAGTAAATGATGGTAGATAAAGACCTGAACGGTCTATCCAGTCTGCCCAACAAGATAAACTCATTTTCAGATAAATAAATCTCTGCTGGGGGTTCCCTTTAAAAATCTGAGGCTGGCAGTGGTGAAACGTGAAAGCATTTGACTCATGTGCTTTGCGGGCTTGAAAATATCTTCAAGGATTGAAAAATGGAACCTTCATGTGTACTTTCCATCTCCTGACCTAGGCCTAGTTCTTTTTTGGAATGGGTCAAGCTCTTGATGTTGTAAATCTCTTGGGTGCTTCCACTCATACTAGTGGAGGGAGACAATTAAATAGATGAGCTTGGTGAATTTGTAGGGGCCCCGGCTGAATTCCCCCATTTTGTTCACTGATTGGAAGGGAGACAAATTTTGAACATACAGATTTGGCCAAATATTTAGCTGCAAAATTAGGATGGAAATAAAGCACTAGGTGATAATTTGCATGGTGTGGTGGGTACAGCCTAAAACAACCCTGATATGAATGCACTGTGCTTCCAAGACAGCACTAGGGCATTCTGCAAAGAGTATCATTTACAATCCTAGAGTAGAAGTATAATGACATTGTGCATGGGGAGTCTGGAGTTTAACAGAAACGGGAGCCTAACAACTGGCTTAAGTTTTGATCATCTAAGAAACAAAGTTGAAGGTGGCAAGACCTGAAAAGACATGAGGGAGTGAGGGGAGACCATCACTGGGTAAGATTCCCGGCATATTGGGGATACACATGGAGGGTAGTGGAGGTAAAAGGGGTGAAGGCTTGGGTAAAGGATGTGAGGCAGGGAGAGTTGGTGTTGGGTTGCCTCTGGGACCTCATGGCTGTCTACCTAAAGTGCACAAAATACAGTTGGGTAAACTCAACGGGCAAAGTTTGGTATTTATTACATTACTGTCACGTTCATATCCCCTTGATGCTTCACTTACATTGGATGTGAGCTGCAGCTTTTTCCTGCTTTTTATACTACTTCCAGTCACAGCCTGATGATGCAGGTTGCCTTGATTGACCCACTGAGGATGACCTCTGGTTTGATTGGTTCTTAGGAATGCATCATCTCTAATAGGTTCCCTGCAGATATTTAAACCCTGCAGCTCCCATTCTACGTTGCCCTCTAATAGGTCTCACTTGTGAACTCCTGAGTGCTCCACATCTGCTTGCCTTTGGTATCTAACCCTTGCCTGCTCTTTCAGCATATGAACCTACTCTACCAGCCCTGAACTTAAGCCTGTTTCCTGATGACTCTTCTGCCTGATATTTTGTAGTGTTCCTGTTCTGCAAGATTGCGCTGTTGAGTCTGACTCAACCCATTCCCTGCCCCCTTCCATCTGGCAGCTGTGATCTACTCTACCTCTGCAAGGACCACCTTGAGCTTCTGCTCCTACTACTGGAAGGCTCTGAGTACTACAAGGCTCAATTGAAAAGGAAAGGGGGTTGTTATAGGTGAAAATGTATGACCTAGATTCAGGGTCCCTAGTGTTCCTTAGAACATAAGAACATAAGTGTTGCCATACTGGGACAGACTGAAGGTCCCTCAAGCTCAGTATCCTGTTTCCAACAGTGGCCAATCCAGATTACAAGTACCTGGAAAGATCCCAAAACTGTACAATGCATTTTGTACTGCTTATCCTAGAAACAGGCTGTGGACATATGGGCTTTTCTTTTAGGAAGTTAGCCAAGCCCTTTTTAAACACTGCTAAGCTAACTGCTTTTACCACATTCTCTGGCAAAGAATTCCAGAGTTTAATTACACATTGAGTGAAGAAATATTTGTTTTAAAGTTATTACTTAATAGCTTCATTGCATGCCCCCTAGTCCTAGTATTTTTTGGAAAGAGTAGACAAGCGATTCACTAACCACCCATTCCATTCCGTTCATTATTTTATAGACCTCTATTATATCTCCCCTCAGCTGGTTCTGCTCCAAGCTGAAGAGCCCTAGCCACTTTATCTTTTCCTCATAGGGAAGTCCTCCCATCCCCTTTAACTTTCACATCCATCTCTGTAACTTCTCTAATTCAGTTATGTCTTTTTTGAGATGCGGTGACCAGAATTGAACACAATACTCAAGTTAATCTTGTTGGGCAGACTGGATGGACCGTAAAGGTCTTTATCTGTCATCATTTACTATGTTATGTTACTAACAAGAGCTCTGCAAGTTCATTTTTCAATTCTACCTGGCCATGACATTTACCATGTGACACCATGTTCGTTTTCTATACATCAGATGCCTAATCTTAGATGAATATTCCAATTAGTAGACCAATGTTGTGTATATATATATATATATATATATATATATATATATATATATATATATGTGTGTGGGGACTAAAGTGTAGATATAATAAACAGAGTGTCCCAAACATACATTCTTCAACAATCAATTTTCTCCATAAATGATATCAAAATATATAATTTTTTCTGGGGATCATCAGATATTACTGCAGCTCACAGCATAGAAACTCAGCGTTCCTTCTTCATTTGAAAAATGGTTGTGGTGCAAATCGTTATTAGATCACCCTTAATTTTTTCAGTTATACGTTTTTTCTAATAAAACGATTATCCAGCATGTGCATAGTAGAGCAACAACATATATCATTGAATGTGCATAATAGCAAAGCACTTATCTTTATAGGGCAGTAACAGCCCTTGATAACAGGAGAACCTCCACCGACATGGCCAAGTTTCACAAAAACTTCCTCAGGGAAGAGGTTCTCATTACACGATCTGTATACTCCTGCATAAGGACAAGATGGCCGCAAATCATGAACTCATGGGCGGATGCATTTCAACTAAACCTCAACGCAGAAAAACCACACTGTCTCATACTCTCATCACAATACAATACGAACAAACCAACTAGTATAAACACCCCAGACTATACTCTACCTGTCTCAGACAGCCTGAAAATACTTGGAGTCACCATCGACCAAAACCTAACACTAGAAAGCCAGGCGAAAAATACAGCAAAGAAAATGTTCCACTCAATGTGGAAACTGAAACGAAAAAAACATTTCTTCCCGCGAGAAATATTCCGGAGATTGGTACAATCACTGGTGCTAAGTCACCTAGACTACTGCAACGCAATCTACGCTGGATGCAAAGAACAAATTAAGAGGAAACTTCAAACTGCCCAAAACACCGCAGCCAGACTCATATTTGGAAAAACGAAATATGAAAGTGCTAAACCCCTACATGAAAAACTACATTGGCTCCCAATCAAAGAACGAATTGCATTCAAAATCTGCACCCTGGTCCACAAAATTATCTACGGCGAGACTCAGACCTACATGGCAGACCTAGTAGATCTACCAACCAGAAACTCAAAAAATTCAGCACGCATGTACCTAAACCTCCAAGCTGCAAAGGACTAAAATACAAATCAACATACACAACCAGCTTCTCCTATATAAGCGCACAACTATGGAATGCATTACCAAACGTCTTGAAATCAATACATGACATAACAATCTTTTGGAAATCATTAAAGACCAATTTATTCAAGAAGGCATACCATAACGATCCAACCTAAATACCCGAATCATGCAACATAACGAAACTTCTACCAAACTAGGACACTTAATTTCTCCTTTTAACCACTTAATTCATTCTGTAACTCAGAACTTTAAAACAACTACCACTCTGTATTTCTCATACCGGAATTGGCGCTCGCCATCACGGTACTATGTAAACCACATTGAGCCTGCAAATAGGAGGGAAAATATAGGATACAAATACAACAAATACATAAAAAATACATGGGGGAAAGGGTACCACCCTGATTAGTATCTGGGAGGAATATGAGAAAGGTGTTAAAGGAGATGGTATTACAGGGTGGGAGAAGGCTGTGAGGTTTGTGCTGAGAAATGCAGCCGGACAACACTGAGCTCACATTTGGGAGGATGCAGTTAGAGCTCAGAGATGAGAGCTGGAACAAGAAAGAGAGAGGCTAGGGAGTGAAAAATGATTCTTTTGTTTGTAGGCTAAGTATAAAGTTAAGCAAAATTACATTATGATAAAACTGAGGGGATATAGCAGGGAGCTATCCAGGGTCCTGAAAGCTGTATCGAGCCTGTCTGAGAGCATACATGTGATTTTGAAGGCAAGAGAGCTTTATTAAATTAAATAAATAGAGATGGGCACCCAGAAAGATTTTGTTTCGTGTTCGTGTATTTTTTTTGTGTGTGAAAACAAAATGTCATTAAGAGCATTAAGAGCACACATTTTGTTTGCTCTTACAGAGTGCATGCTATTGGCACATTGTGTGTTCCTTCCCGATAGATGCGAATGTGTAAAGAATTCTTTAAGGAGAATGTGCACTATGGGGTTAATAAATAAATAAAGCCAGACAGTAGGTTTTCAGAAAAATGTCAACCTGGAGACTGGGAGTTCCAGTAGAACCTGAACAGAAAAAAGTGTCAAGACACACCCAGGCTTCAGCAGGATGAGTAAAACAATTTCACAAATATAACACATACTAGTTCATACGTTCATTTTTCTGTATGTGTGTTTTCTGTAAGGTAACACAAAGAGATGGGAGAAAAAGTTACTTTAATACTGAGTTAATGTAACAGTGATAGTAACTGAAAAAAAGTCACAAGCAGCAAAGCATTTTGAGAAACGAACCCAATTCTTGGTTTCAAACAGGTTATCTGATTTGATGAGTTTGTTTTGTCTGGTAAAATTTGCAGATATGAATATGAAGAACAGAGAAAGGAAACTGAAGTAATTAAAACACCGAAGGGGAAGAAAAGTAAAAAGAAAAGAATGAAAGAAAGAGAGAAAAGGAGATAAGTGAATAATAAAAATAGACATAGAAGCAGGAGTACTTCTTACCTGAGAATTAATTTGTATTAGTTATTCTCAGGGCTGGCCTAATCATTAGGCAAAACTAGACAGTTGCCTAGGGTGGCTGGTTTGGGGGGGGGGGGGAGGAGGGGCAGTAAAGAGCAGCTTCAGTCAAAGCAAAACAATAGATCCTGACAGCTACCTAAACTCAAAGAACCATCAATACCTACTTTAACTTGCATTTTTATAGGATTTTTGTCTGATGATCACGATTAAGTTTAATGATCAAAATATGAGGGGGAGGAGGGGACTGCAGACTAGGGGCCTGAAAGTAAGGCTGAGGGTTCATCTAGTGTGTTACCTGTCCTTGCAGCATTTCTGGTTATTGTGTAAATTGAAAATCTGTTGAGCATATATTTGAAAAACTCTTCTGATTTAGTAGAAATCCCAACAGCCTGATTTACATATAACTAATTTGCATACATTTTTCATTTGGTTTTCTAATTGGAGTATATAGTAATAATTTATGGATTATTCACTTATAATCCTCTTGGGCCAAGGTGGAGAACAACATACATGTATATAATCATATAAAACAACTAGAATCATCCTAAAAACAGACTCATGTACCTAAATCATACATCAATCTATATAAGCAATCTTTTTCATTGCTCTATTTCTCAGTTGTTAATAAATTGGGCTCTTAAGATCATTATACACCCACAGTTTCAAATGCCCGAAGAAACAAAAAAAAAGTTTGTAATAACTTTTTAAATTTCACTATATCCACTGTCATTCTGATTTGCATAGGAACATATTTGGCCCTACCATTGAATAACAACAACAACAACACACATGTATATATATAATTCCAAACCCAGTTCTCGTATCAATTTGCACTGTGAATATTATCAGAATCTCACTGCCTCTCTAAGTCTCATCTCCTCTTCAAACATTCTCCCTTTCTATCATCGATCCTCCCCTTAACCCCTCTCCTCATCTCATCAAATATCTCCCCTTTAACCATTCTCCCTGTCAACCATTCTCCCCATTAACCACTTTCCCTATCTGACCACCTCTTTCCCAACTAACCACTCTCCCCCTCCCAAAACCTTTCTCCCCATTAAACATCTTTCTTTCCCTGTTAACCATTCATGCCATCCCATCACCTCTCTCTCCATTAACCATTCTCCCCATCCAATCACATATCGCCCCTTTAACCCCTCTTCCTTTCCCAGTATGTCTCATTCACCTCAACTCTGGTCAGCTCTGTAAACTCATGAGATCTTCAACCTAACTTTCCATAGTATCATATCTCTTTCAGGTTTGTTTGGTAATAAATCAATAAGCAAACAAGTCAGATCACAAAATAATCCTCCTCAGGAAAAAAAAAGGTATTTGAGCTTTTCTCTCTTCTAACACATGCAAAATTGTTGGCCATGATCTTTTCTTTCTTATAACATGTGTGGTGTTGTTGGCTACAACCTTCCAGAAACTATTATCTTTTCATGTTTTGTTGAGGATATGACTTGAAGTGTTACTTTGAAAATTATTTTATCAGAATTAGTCATGTATGAAAAGTCAAAAAGCATTCCACCATGAATGGTTGGAATCCCTTCAGTAGTTCTTATCAGTGCTCTTATCCTCAGAAACACAAACCTTCTAAGATAACATTCATTATTACTTGGAACGTCAAGACAGTGTCACTGCCATGAGCAGGGGGATGAGACCAGATTATCTAATTATCAATCTCAAGTTTCTTCCTCATCTAGTCTTAGAACTATTGTACTCAGAAACGGCAGTCTGGGAATAAATAGGTCCCTCATTCTTTACTTCCACACGCAGAAGAGTTTGCTCTGTTCTGACACTTTCTGATCAGTGGAGGTCACGAAACCAGATCCACCATGATTAAGATTCTTGTGCTCTCAGTCCTGCTGGCTGTGGTCTTTGTCAGGCTTGAAGCACAAGGTAAGAGTTTTCTGGGGTTTTTCCCCCCTCTTTCCATCTCATACTCTTCTCTCTCTCGCTCTTTCTTCTTCCTTTTCATACTTTCTCTGTGTTTTCCCATCTCATCATTTCCTTCTCTGGTGGTGTCACTTGTCAGTGTTTCTAATTCAGTCTTTTATTCTCTCTTTTCCCTTATCTCATTCACTCTATTTTCCCAAAATTATCTGTATTCCTTTCTTCTCCAGGTTAAATAATGAAGTTAAAATTGAGATGGTTAGGAGGAGGGGCACTAATAAAATATTTTTCTCTTTCTCCCCGGGCTGGGATAGTGATGGGTTAATAGTCTCAATTCATATATATATATATATACTGTCCCTTGGGGGAGGGGAAAGCTGAGGCAACTCTCCAGTGTCTTGCACTCTTCACCCAGTAGTTTTACTGCTATAATTATTTGCAGAAATCAGTCACAGCACAATCCCTACCTCTTCCCATCCTCTCAGCCACTGGCAGGAGGCATAAGAGTAAGGTGCTCTGGCCTTACAGCATCTTCTGTGCCAACTTTATGATAATGGAAAAGGACCAGGGTTGGGTTAGTAAAAGAGTAGTGGTTTTTATAATCTGCAACCAAAGCAGGTCATATATTATATACATTTACTCTGTTTCTAGTGGGCTCATATAATCTAAGGTTTGTACCCGGGGCAATGGAAAGTTACTTGAGATGCCCAGTGTCACAAGGAGCCACAGTAGGAATTGAACTTAGTTTCCCTGGTTCTCCGTCCAGTGCGTTAACCGAGATAGAGAAATAGAGAAAGAAGTTTCAAAGTTGTTCAGTACTTACACAGGGCCAGATTCAGTAAATATTGCTCAAAATTAAGTACCCCTTATAGAATAAGGACTTTCACCTGATGAAACCTGGTGTAAATCCTGCTAATCTATAACACTGTACCAAAATATTTGGAATGCCCCTGACACGTCTATGCCCCTCCCATGGCCATGTACCTTTTGGGTTGTGTGCGAGACAATTTGGACATAAAGCGTTATAGAATCACATGTAGGCAGATCCATGCATAAGTCCAAATTAGTACCAATTAATGCCAATAATTAATTGTTAATGGCTCAGTAACTAATTACCTTGTGCACAGATCTCAAATTTAGGCAACCTATTGTGTAAAACATGTGGGAACCTGTGTAAAGTACAAGCAGACACTTAACCTTTCTTCAGGCTAGGTGAAAATGTGGGTTTTGCCATTTGTATTCTACTGGGGCTGGTTCTTGAAGCCCATTTTATAAATGGTCATAGACACTGATGTTGCCTTATCGTATGGGCATTCGCCTGTAAAAATATTGGTTCCTATCTATTATATGTATATATTTGCCTATATGAAGGTATTTATTTAAGATCTCCTTTATTGGTTTCTCTTCTGTAAGCATTATGCAATTTATTCCCCTCAGAAAGTCCCACTGAGAATCTGGCAAATGATTCACCCACTGACCAAGATGAAAACCTGGAACAAAGTAATGGAAGAAGTCAAGAGCAAGACCAGGAAACAGATCATGGTGATGGCCACAGAAAAGTTAAAAGATATTGTAGAAGAAAAAGTCAGGGTGGCCAAGGACGAGGCAAACAAGGTGGCAAGGGAGGTCAAAGACGAGGCCAAGCTGGTGGTCAAAGACGAGGCCAAGCTGGTGGCAGGGTACAAGGACAACTTAGTGGTATGGAACAAGGTATACTTGGTGGATATAGAAGCCAAACCGGTGGCCAAGGAAGAGGCCAAGCTAGTGGTCAAAGAAGAGGCCAAGCAAGAGGCCAAGCTGGTAGCCAAAGAAGAGGCCAAGCTGGTGGCCAAGGAAGAGGCCAAGCTGGTGGTCAAGGACGAGGTCAAGTTGGTGGTCAAGGACGAGGCCAAGCTGGTGGCCAGGGACAAGGACAACTTAGTGATGTGGTACAAAGTGTACTTGGTGGATATAAAAACCAAGATAGTGGCCAAGGAAGAGGCCAAGCTGGTGGTCAAGGACGAGGCCAAGGTGGTCAAGGACGAGGCCAAGCTGGTGGCCAGGGACAAAGACAACTTAGTGATGTGGCACAAGGTGTACTTGGTGGACATAAAAACCAAGATAGTGGGCAAGGAAGAGGCCAAGCTGGTGGTCAAGGACAAGCTGATGGCCAGGGAAGAGGCCAAGCTGATGGTCAAGGTCAAGGCCAAGCTGGTGGCCAGGGACAAGGACAACTTAGTGATGTGGTACAAGATGTACTTGGTGGAAATAGAAGCCAAGATAATGGCCAAGGAAGAGGCCAAGCTGGTGGCCAGGGACAAGGACAACTTAGTGATGTGGTACAAGATGTACTTGGTGGACAAAGAATCCAAGATAGTGGCCAAGGAAGAGGCCAAGCTGGTGGCCAAGAAAGAGGCCAAGCTGGTGGTCAAGGACGAGGCCAAGCTGGTGGCCAGGGACAAGGACAACTTAGTGATGTGGTACAAGATATACTTGGTGGAAATAGAAGCCAAGATAATGGCCAAGGAAGAGGCCAAGCTGGTGGCCAGGGACAAGGACAACTTAGTGATGTGGTACAAGATGTACTCGGTGGACAAAGAAGCCAAGATAGTGGCCAAGCAAGAGGCCAAGCTGGTGGCCAAGAAAGAGGCCAAGCTGGTGGTCAAGGACGAGGCCAAGCTGGTGGCCAGGGACAAGGACAACTTAGTGATGTGGTACAAGATGTACTTGGTGGAAATAGAAGCCAAGATAATGGCCAAGGAAGAGGCCAAGCTGGTGGCCAGGGACAAGGACAACTTAGTGATGTGGTACAAGGTGTACTTGGAGATAGAAGCCAAGACAGTGGCCAAGGAAGAGGCCAAGCTGATGGTCAAGGACGAGGCCAAGCTGGTGGTCAAGGACGAGGCCAAGGACAACTTAGTGATGTGGTGGAAGGTGTAACTGGTGGACGTAGAAGCCAAGGAAGAGGCCATGCTGATGACCAAGAAAGAGGCCAAGGAAGAGGCCAAGCTGATGGTCAAGGACGAGGCCAAGCTGGTGGCCAGGGACAAGGACAACTTATTGATCTGGTACAAGGTGTACTTGGTGGACATAGAAGCCAAGATAGTGGCCAAGGAAGAGGCCAAGCTGATGGCCAAGGACAAGGACAACTTAGTGATGTGGTACAAGATGTACTTGGTGGACATAGAAGCCAAGATAGTGGACAAGGAAGAGGCCAAGCTGGTGGTCAAGGACGAGGCCAAGGACAACTTAGTGATGTGGTGGAAGGTGTAACTGGTGGACATAGAAGCCAAGGAAGAGGCCACACTGGTGGCCAGGGACAACTTAGTGATGTGGTACAAGATGTACTTGGTGGACATAGAAGCCAAGATAGTGGACAAGGAAGAGGCCAAGCTGGTGGTCAAGGACGAGGCCAAGGACAACTTAGTGATGTGGTGGAAGGTGTAACTGGTGGACATAGAAGCCAAGGAAGAGGCCACACTGGTGGCCAGGGACAACTTAGTGATGTGGTACAAGATGTACTTGGTGGACATAGAAGCCAAAATAGTGGACAAGAAAGAGGCCAAGCTGGTGGCCAAGTACAAGGACAACTTAGTGATCTGGTACAAGATGTACTTGGTGGACATAGAAGCCAAGATAGTGGACACGGAAGAGGCCAAGCTGGTGTCCAAGTACAAGGACAACTTAATGATGTGGTAGAAGGTGTACTTGGTGGTCATAGAAGCCAAGATAGTGGCCAAGGAAGAGGCCAAGCTGGTGGCCAAGAAAGAGGCCAAGCTGATGGCCAAGGAAGAGGCCAAGCTGGTGGTCAAGGACGAGGCCAAGGACAACTTAGTGATGTGGTGGAAGGTGTAACTGGTGGACATAGAAGCCAAGGAAGAGGCCACGCTGGTGGCCAGGGACAAGGACAACTTAGTGATGTGGTACAAGGTATACTTGAACATAGAAGCCAAGATAGTGGCCAAGGAAGAGGCCAAGCTGGTCTTCAAGGACGAGGCCAAGCTGGTGGCCAGGGACATGGACAACTTAGTGATCTGTTACTTGGTGGACACAGAAGCCAAGACAGTGGGCAAGGAAGAGGCCAGGCTGGTGGCCAAAGAAGAAGCCAATTAAGTGACGTGGTACAAGACTGACTTGGTGATCTTGGAGGACAAGGAGGGCTTCTTGGATCTCTGGTAAGTGTCATTATTATAGTACAGCTTTTGTCAGCTTTTTAGTAGTAATACAGCTGAACATTTTGATTGTAGGAATCAGATTCATTCCATGCGCGCAGTGTGAAAGAATCTATAGCAGTGCAACATCATTATGCTCTTGGCCAACCAAGGTCAAAGAAGAAAGTTAACTATTAATTTAACAGATGGAATAAAAGATCTGATTTAATATGGGATTGTTAAATGTCTGTGTGCATAATTGAAAAACAGAGAGAAAAGCAGCAGCCCCAGGGGAACTTAGTGGGAAGGAAGAGACATAGAATAAAACAGAACAAGAAACTAATGCAGGGACAAAGGGCCTGACTCCTGTTTCTGAATGGAAGAACTCATTTGTTTTCTTCTGTGTAAGTCATGAAAAGTAACAGAATCAAAATCTATTGAACAGGGATTGAGGGGAGGGGAGAGGGGATCAGAGCACAGGCCTTTCAGAAGTTCTGAGGAAGTGGTCCTCTAACTACTGCTGACAGTTACGGTAATCCGAGCACTCCTGCAGATCCCTCACTTTCAGCATTGCCAGTTGGTTCTAATGGCATTACTAACAGGATGAACCAACCCTAGCTTTGCCCTGGTGAATCTAAGCACTTACAGCAGGGACGTAGTCAGACGTCTTGGTGGGAGGGGGCCAGAGCCCAAGGTAGGGGGGCACATTTTGGTCTGCCGCTGCCCCCTCACTGCCCTGCCTCTCCCCACCCACTGCCACAGCAAATACCTTGGCTGGTGGGGGTCCCCAACCCCCCCCAGCTGAAGCGTTGTCCAGCGCTGGTCTCTGGTGCCAGCCAAATTGCCTGCCCTGCTCTGTCTTCCCCTCATGTCCGGCATGCTCCTTTTAGTGAAACTGAGCATGCTCAGTTTCACCAAAAGGAGCATGCCGGATGTGAGGGGAAGACAGAGTAGGGCAGGCAATGCGGTGGCGCCGGAGACTGGTGCTGGACAACACTTCAGTTGGCAGGGGTTGAGGACCCTCGCCAACAAAACCAGGGGCCCAGAGGAAATTAAGGGGGGGCCCAGGCCCCCGTGGCCCCACCTAGCTACACCACTGACTTACAGTGTCACTTTTGCTAAAAAGAGCTGGAAAGTAGTAGACCTAAACAGAGCTCAGCCTATCAGCTACTGAAATATTTGTGTAGTTATAGGCTGGATTGATTTTCAGCTCCCTCCACAGCTACCTCATAATAAATAAATGTTCTGCCTTGTTTTGGATTTTAGGCATAGAAGAGGCGAAAGGATGCTGGAACACATCGGACTCTCCCTTCCTGGCTGTCCCGCTTGGTTCTCTTGCTTGTTTTTCTTCACTCATTGAGAATTCCAAACCAAAAGCTGCAACGGGCAAAAGACAATAAATTGCATAAGTAATGTTGATCTCAGTCTCTTTTTATCATGATAAAGAATAAGAAATGTAATTAGAAGACACAGCGAGTGGGAGAAGTTAATCCCAAGAATATTGAATAGATAGGGCTGCTTCCCGGTCATCTGCCATTCCCTTGACTTCAGACAAGAAATAACTCAGATATACATAGGAAGTATAAGGTCAAAAGGTGAGGAATTTTGGGACACTGTATTCAAACGCCCACATGTTATTACTGTTCTCCAAAGATCCAAATATCTGTGTGGAACCCCACTACAGGCAACACTCCATTACACCATTACATTTCTATTCCAAGACTTTGGTATATGTGTGAATGCCGATTGGACTCCACAACCATTACCATGTTTCTGATCGTTGGCATATCAGAGTAGATAGGAAATGCTAATTGGCCGGTCCATCCTTTTTTTCAGTAGTTCATGCTTTTGTCACCCTACTTATGAATCAGTGTGCGATTCCTGTCAAGAGTCCCAAAGATCTGTTTTCATCTGTCCATGGTTTATTCAGGATTACACATATCAGCCTGATAGCCACAGGGAAGTTCTGCTAATGACTGGGAAAACTGATAGAAGAACATAAAAAGAAAATCTCAAATTCCCAAAGGCATGAGAGAGAGAGAGAGAGAGAGAGAGAGAGAGAGAGAGAGAGAGAGAGAGAGAGAGAGAGAGAGAGAGAGAGAGAGAGAGAGATATGAAACAAACAGCCAAAGATCTAAGAAGCTTCAATAAAGTACCAGAGGGTAGAATGTTTCCTAGAACAATAGGTCTTCCTATGATATTGAAGGGAGGGAATTCTCAGTAGTCCAAGGTCAGTAATATCCAGGTACTGTAGGCATTTTCCTATGCTCAATGGTCTTCCAATCTAAGTTTGTATCTGAGGCTATGGAGAATTTAAACATGGCTTTCCCGGTTCTTAACCCATTACTCTATCCATTAGGCTACTTCAGTGAGATACAACAAGAAACACAATTCAGCCATGCCTAGGGTAGATCCAACTGACATTATTAACAGAAAAAGGGAGAAGACCAGACATCAATTAGTACCTGTGACAGCACAGTAATACCAGGAACCCATGAGCAACTTGGTAGGGTCAAATGGCCCTTATCGTCCAACACTAACATTTGTAAAGGTTGAGTGGGTTTGAGGTGCAGGATCACACTGAACATGCAAAGCTCATTCTTGCATAAGATACAGAAAAAAAGGATCAGTTACCTGCAGCGAAACCAAGTATTATTATGAAAGGCCGGAGTGAGTTGAAGTGCAGAAGGTCCCCAAATATCATCTGCATTAACAATAGAGTGTTGTCAAAATGTACATCAGGGGCCCAACCCAGTCCTAAGCTTGGGTATCTGATCTCATGCACCTGACTCGGTGCCACATCGAGGTGGCCATTCCAAAAGCTATTCTGAATCTAGCCCCATATTCCCAGCCTGAAAACTCAAGTAATGCCAAGGAACCGCATGTACCTGTACACAGTTATTTACCCACCTGAGATTCTGGGAATGCAGTTTAGTTTCATTTAGAAACTAATCAAAGCCCAAACAGTGAAGAGTGACTTTTCGAGGAGGAAAAAAGATCTCATACAACTGTGGCAATTAATTGACAATTCTTCTGCACACAGTGCAAAAGGTAATCGTAGATGAAAACTATAAAATCTTGACATCTCATATAATATTATTAAGGTACATCATATGCACTGCCCCACAATCATTTATACACTGTGCTAATCAAAATGCACTTGGCATTGAGAATAAAAATCTTATCTTTGTGGAGCTGTGCCATTAATGTGAAGCATGGTTACACCACAGCTGGTTGGTTTGACGTTGTGCAGTCTCAACGGTCCCGTTTCACATCTGCTTCTTCAGGAAACCACACCGATGACCATTTAAGTTTCTAGCTCCCTGGAGGGTAGACTTTCAACTGCCCCACTTTTGCCAGAAGTCTGGTCTTATGGACACTATTTTACCATAGCCTTTAGAGTTGGTGGTGTTGGCTAGTGTTGGAGACTGTTGATTGCAGCTCAAGCCTGTTTGTTTCTGTGCTTTCTATTTGTCTGTTTCCTGTAATCTTTTCTATTTTTCTATTTTGATTGTAAACCACTCTGATATGTTAATGAAAGGCGGTAGAGCAGGTGTTGAGGAAACATGATCATAAATATATCCAACAAAAAAGCTGGCAAGTAGATTTACTCCCTTCCCCTCATGAAGTAAATTATACTCCCTCTATACAGCAAATGGTTAGGAAATAAGTAGGAACATAGGGCCAGAGATGCTGTGTTAGGTCCACGTATGATGCAAAGGTTGAAAGGTATAACTTTCAGGTCAGGAACATCCTACAGCTCATGGTCTGCTATAAGCTTTCAGTGATACTTCCTGAAAGTGGGGGTTGGGACATTGCCGCACCATAGATCTATTGAGGGAAAGGGAAATGGGACTTGATGTACCGCCTTTCTGAGGTTTTTGCAACTACATTCAAAGCAGTTTACATATATTCAGGTACTTATTTTCTACCAGGGGCAATGTAGGGTTAAGTGACTTGTCCAGAGTCACAAGGAGCTGCAGTGGGAATTGAACTCAGTTCCCCAGGATCAAAGCCCACTGCACTAACCACTAGGCTACTCCTCCACTAGCAACATTCCATCCAGAATCTCAAATAGTAGCAACAGAATCTCGGAAAGGGAAATGAGACTTGATATACTGCCTTTCTGTGGTTTTTGCAACTACATTCAGTGGTTTACATAGTATAATCAGGTACTTATTTGTACTTGGGGCAACGGAGGGTTAAGTGACTTGCCCAAAGTCACAAGGAGCTGCAGTAGGAATCGAACTCAGTTCCCCAGAATCAGAGTCCACTGCACTAACCACTAGGCTACTCCTCCACTATTTTTCATCTGTGAACTGCATGGATACTGGTGTCACCATGTTGATGGCATCAGTGGAAGATGCCAAGCCGGGACTGAAACAGAAGAGCCAGACTCCAATCTTCAACATGTTAAATAAAAAAGTCAACTGTAATTTGTTAGGAGAATTCACAGTTATTAGCAGGTTGACAAAGTCCATCCTTGGAAGGGGAAAACCAGACTTCCCATCATCCACCAACACTGGTAGATGCAGGGCAGTCTGAAAGGTCACATCTTAAAATACTAGTAAAATACCCACACCTTCCATAGAACAAAACATTCAAGTACACAACGATCTGTTTATAACATCTTAAAATACACAGATGTGTGACCTTTGACTAGTCTCTCCTAGCTACTAGGGTTGAGAGATGCAAGTAGGCTCCAGGGACATGGATCCCTCAGCTGATGATCAGCATACAAAGAACTGTAATTTTATGTTATGTATTTATTAATACAGGCTTCATATACTGCCAGTTGCACTGTGGTCCTTTTAAGTGGTTTACAAACCACAAATAATAAGTAGAACTAAGGGAATCTTTTACTAAAGATTAGCTTGAGTTATCTGCAGCAGGGCCCATAGGAATAAAATGGGCCCTGCTGTAGATAACTCGAGCTAAGCTTTAGTAAAATATCCCCTAAGGTAGCAGAGGAGCGTTGATTGAGAGAGGTTTGAGAGGGGGCATTGTTTCTGTACTGTGCCCTTTGTAGAACCCAGTCTAGCATGGGTGGAGGATCAGGGATCTTTCTAAAAAAAACAGGATTTCTGACAAAAAATTTGGAAATGAATGGAAAGTTAGAGATAGGTTGAAAGTTTGCAGGATTGGATAGGTCAAGGTGTGTTTTTTTTAAAGAGAGGTAAGACAAGAACATACTTTGAGATAGCGGGGGCATATCCTAATACAAGACTAAAGTAAAAGAAGGTTTGGACAAGTTCCTGGAGGAAAAGTCTATTGACTGCTATGGATATGGACGTGGGGGAAACCACTGCTTGCCCTGGGATTGGTAACATGGAATGTTGCTACCATTTGGGATTCTGTCAGGTACTTGTGACTTGAATTGGGCACTCTTTGTTTATAGATATGTCTAGAGTTAGAAATGTATAAATAAATAAATTAATAAATAAACATATAGTCTACCTTATCATGGCAGGATTTTTAACCAATGGTAGTAAATGTATTTAAGCCCCTTCCCCCTGTTTCCAATAAAATGAACTCAACACTTCAGCAAAGCATTTGGTTAGGGATAGAGCAGGAGAAAAGGCCCAGTGCTGCTATGTTGACCTACATGAAGCAGAAGCTGAAAAAGAAAGCCCTACTGCTACGACTACTACTTTTCATTTCTATAGTGCTACTAGACATACACAGCACTGTACACTTGAACATGAAAAGACAGTCCCTGCTCAACAGAGCTTACAATCTAATTGGGACAGACAAACAGGACAAATAAGGGATAAGGGAATTACTTAAGGTGGGAATGATAAAACAGACATGGGTTCTGTACAAGTGAATAGGAGTTAGGAGTTAAAAGCAGCCTCAAAAAGGTGGGCTTTTAAACTAGATTTGAAGATGGCCAGAGATGGAGCTTGATGTACCAGCTCAGGAAGTCTATTCCAGGGATATGGTGCAGCAAGATAAAAGGAACAGAGTCTGGAGTTAGCAGTGGAGGAGAAGGGTACAGATAAGAGAGATTTACCCAATGAACAGAGTTCTCAGGGAGGTGTGTAGGGAGAGATAAGAGTGGAGAAGTACTGAGGAGCTGCAGAGTGAATGCACTTGTAAGTCAATAAGAGGAGTTTGAACTGTATGCAGAAACGGATAGGGAGCCAGTGATGTGACTTGAGGAGAGGGCTAATATGAGTATAGCGACACTAAGTCAGGCAGCACAATTTTGAACAGTTTGAAGTGGAGAGAGATGGCTTAGTGGGAGACCTGTGAGAAACAAGTTGCAATAGTCTAAGCAAGAGGTGATAAGAGTGTGGATAAGGGTTTTGGTAGTGTGCTCAGAAAAGAAAGGATGAACTATGGCGATACTGGAGAGAAATAAACAACAGGTTTTAGCAGTCTGTTGGATATGTGCAGAGAAAGAGAGAGAGGAGTCAAAGATAACTCCAAGGTTATGAGCTGATGAGACAGGGAGGATAAGAGTGTTATCCACAGAGACAGAGAATGGGGAAAGAGGAGAGGTGGGTTTAGGGGGAAAGATAAGAAGCTCAGTCTTTGTCATGTTTAGTTTCAGATGGCGCATGCTAAAAATTAGCACTTGCTAATGCTAGAGACACCCATAGGAATATATGGGTGTCTCTAGATGGGTGTCTCTAGCATTAGCACACGCTAAAATGTTAGAGTGCCTAAAGCATGGCTTAGTAAACAGGGCCATAAAAGTATAATGGTGAGATAAGAAGAAAACCAGGAAAGAACAGAGCCCTGAAATCCAAGTGAGGACGGTGTATCAAGGAGTAGATGGTGATCAACAGTGTCAAAAGCAACAGATCAAGAAGGATGAAGATAGAATAGGGACCTTCAGATCTGGCCAGGAACAAGCCATTGGAGACTTTAGCAAGGGCTGTTTCAGTTGAATGAAGAGGGCAAAAGCCAGGTTGAAGTGGATCAAGAGTAGCTTGAGATGAAAGAAAGTCAAGACAACAGCGATGAACAGCACATTCCAGTATCTTGGATAGGAAAGGGAGTTGGGAGATGGGGCAATAGTTGGAAGGACAGGTTGGTTCCAATGAGGGTTTTTGAGGAGTGGTGTAACTACAGCATGTTTGAAGGTATCAGGAACAGTTCAAGTGGAAAGTGAAAGATTAAGGCTACGACACATAGAAGGGATGACAGTACTGCAACAATAATAAGGTCTTACCTTTAATTCATTGCATCCTTGACTGAGTTTGGAAGGGCGGTGTTTTAACGGAGTTGGAACAGTTGATTGCAGGGTGCCCAATATAACGCAATTTTTTAAAAAAGAGTTCCAGGAGTGATATAGGAAATTACAGAATGGGAAGCCTGACTTCAATGCTGGGCAAAATATTGGAAACCATTACAAAGAATAAAATTACGGAACACACAGACAAATGTGGTTTAATAGGATAGAGTCAGCATGGTTTCAGCCGAGGGAATTCTTGGCTCACTAATTTGCTATGTTTCAGCCTAAGTATATGCCTGTGTCAGGGGTAATACAACCTCTTGCTTTGCAGTATAATTTTGAGCGAGGCGTCTAGTGCTGACTGGCACTTCTACTGCTACCATTTACTGAGCTTCATTGACATTGATTTTCAAGGAGTAAGAAAATATAGATCTAGCTAATGATTCAATTATTTTTTGATATTGCAAAGGAAGAGATTGTATTACCCCTGACACAGGCATATACTTATGCCCAAACACAGCTGTGTTGGGTTCTCCTCCATTTACAGTTGCTGACTATAAGAATAATAAAGAATCATCTGGTTCCAATATATGTTGATTGAGTCCACTTTTTCATTTTACCGAGGTCTACAAAATCCTGTAGAATGGATTTCCCCATCTGACCACTTATTTCCCAATAATTACTCATCCCCTCCTATCACCTTTTCCCCATCAAACACTCTTCCTATCCCATCGCCTATCTTCCCATTGACCACTCTCTCTTTTCCATTGTGTCTTATCCACTTTGACTCTCTCCAAGGCACCACTTCTTTCTGAACTTATGAGGACCACAACCTAACTTTTCTTGGCATCATATTTCTTTGTTTTTGTTTTTCTATTGCTCAAGATAATAAATAAATAAGTAAAAAAGTCATTCACCCCAAATCACAAACAGAACTTCTCAGAAATACAAGGATACGAGCTTTTCTCTCTTCTAACATGTGAGACATTGTTTACCATGATCTTATCTTTCTTCTAACACATGCGGCATTGTTGATCATGACTTTTCACAAACCTTGATCTTTTCTCTTCTCATGTTGTGGATATTTCTTGAACTGTTATTTTTAAAATTATTTTATCAGAAATTGGTCTTGTGTGAAAAGTCAAAAAGCATTACCTCGTGAACAGATGGAATCCTTTCAACCAGATGTTTTCAGAAGTTCTTATCAGTGCTTCCTTCTTCAGAAACACTAACTTCTGAGAAAACATTCATTATTACCCTGGAATGTCAGGCAGTGTCATTTCCATGAGCAAGGGATGAGACCAGATAATCCAATTATCAATCTTGAGTTTCTCCCGCATGTAGTCTGGGGATAAATAGGTCTCTCTGTCTTGACTTCCACACACAGAAGAGTTTGCTCTGCTCTGACAGTTTCTGATCAGTGGAGCCCATGAGACCAGATCCATCATGCTGAAGATTCTTGGGCTCTCGGTCCTGCTGGCTTTGGCCTTTGTCAGGCTTGAAGCGCAAGGTAAGAATTTTCTGTTTTCTTCAATCTTTCCATCTCACACGTCTCTCGCTCTCCTTCTTTCTTTTGACACTTTCCCTGTGATTTCCCATCTATCTCATTGCTTCCTTTTCTGGTGGTGTCACAACATCTTACTTCTTCTCAGCATTTCTCTTAGTGGTACTTTCTCTCACTGTATTTCACTTTCTATATATTATATTCTCTTTTTCCTTGTCCTTCTTATTCTCTTTTCCCACAGTTCTATCTCTTCCTTTCTTTCCCATGATAAATTATGAAGACAAAATGAAGAGGGTCGGGAGGTGGGGCACCAGGGTGCTACTGACCGGGGAGCTAATAAAATATTTCTCTCTTTCTCTCCTCGCCTAATTCTCCCACTCATGTCTTCTGTTTTTTACTCTCTTTCACTCTCATTTTTTTCCTCATTCAAGGTTAGGCAAAACAGAGAAAAACATAGGCAGACAAAGAGCATATGGTCTATCCAGTCTGCCCATCCATGCCATCTACTCTCTCTATTTTTCTCTTATAGATTCTATATACTTGTCGCAAGCCGATTTGAATTCAGATACTGTTTTTGTCTCCACTACTTCCACCAGAAGGCCATTTCATGAATTCATCACCATTTCCATAAGGAAGTATTTTCTCAGGTTACTTTTCTGAGTCTATTCCCTTTCATCTTCATCCTATGTCCCCTCATTCCAGAGCTTCCTTTCAATAGACAGAGATTCACCTCCTGTGCATTTATGCTGCATAGATATTTAAATGTCTCTATCGTACTTCCCTTATTTCATCTTCCAACGTATACATATTGAGATCTTTAAGTCTGTCCCCGTAAGCTTTATCACAAAGAGTCCAGAGGGCATCTACTAAAATGGTCAGTGATGACTCCATCCTTTTTGAAGGTGCAGTCTCCAGAATTTTCCCACAATATTCTAAATGAGGTCTCACCAGAGTCTTATACAGGGGCATCATCACCTCTTTTTTCCTACTGGCCATTCCTCTCCCTGTGCACCCAAGCATCCTTCTACCTTTCGCCATCACCTTTTCTACCTGTTTGGCCACCTGAAGATCATCACATACAATCACACCCAAGTCCCGCTCCTCTTTCATGCACAAACGTTCTTCACCTCCTAGACTGTACTGTTCCCTTAGGTTTTTGCAGGCCAAATGCATGCCCCTGCATTTTTTTGCTAGCATTAAATCTAAGCTGCCAAATTCTGGACCATTTCTCTAGCTTCGCTATGTCCTTCCTCGTGCTATCCACACCATCAGGAGTGTCTTCCCTATTGCAGGTGATCAGTACACCCAGCCCAGAATATAGTAAATCTCTTTCAATAAAAGTGAAGGCTGTATTGCAGGTCTGCGAGAGTGGAATAAATAGTCTTCCATTGTTGTAAGAACTACGAAGAGACAACAACTCTTAAGAGACAGCTGAAGGTGTATTTATTTACAGAAGCATTTGGCTGTGGTTTTGAGCTGAGTTGTGATCGTACCTTTCAATGAATGTAGTTTTTCCCCGGGCTGGGATAGTGATGGGCTAATAGACTCAATTACTGAAATCTACCGGTATTATTTTCCTTTCTGTGTATTTTCTCGTTGGACATCTTTGTTTTAGTTGTTTTTGTAGGTCTGTTGTATATTGTAATTATTTTTATACTATGTATGTTTTGTCGTGATCTACATAGGATATAAATGAGTACAACAAGAAGGATCCCAATGTTTTTTTAAACCAAAGAGTAGAGTGTTTCTGGGTTTCTCATTGGCTTGAATAATGTACCAGAAGGAAGCATTTTCCATACAATTAGAGGCTTAAGGACAAAAGTTCATTATAACGGTACTGTGAGAAAATATTTTCTCAGCGAGGGGGCGGTAGACATTAGACTTCTAGCGGAGGTCTCAGGAGTAAAAACTGAGCCAGTATTTTATTTTCTCAGTACAGTGTTTTTTTAAAAACATATCTTAGTTACTTCTTGGGTGTCCCTTACAACTCATTATACCGCTCTCCCCTTCCGTGACAGGTCTCTGAACTAAAACGCTTGTTGAGGGTTCCCTGAATCGTTTCTGCTTCTGAATGCCTTATGTAATTATATGGTTGTTGCCAATATCTCAAGCAATTAATTATTACCTGAATTAGTTATTACTCTATTTACCATTAACTTTCTCTTTGCTTCATGTACAATTTAGCAATAAGTAATAAGTAATGCCATACTGGGAAAAGACCAAGGGTCCATCGAGCCCAGCATCCTGTCCACGACAGCGGCCAATCCAGGCCAAGGGCACCTGGCAAGCTTCCCAAACGTACAAACATTCTATACATGTTATTCCTGGAATTTTGGAGTTTTCCAAGTCCGTTTAGTAGTGGTTTATGGACTTGTCCTTTAGGAATCCGTCCAACCCCTTTTTAAACTCTGCTAAGCTAACCGCCTTCACCACTTTCTCCGGCAACGAATTCCAGAGTTTAATTACACGTTGGGTGAAGAAAAATTTTCTCCGATTTGTTTTAAATTTACTACACTGTAGTTTCATCGCATGCCCTCTAGTCCTAGTATTTTTGGAAAGCGTGAACAGAAGCTTCACATCCACCTGTTCCACTCCACTCATTATTTTATATACCTCTATCATGTCTCCCCTCAGCCGTCTCTTCTCCAAGCTGTATAGCCCTAGCCTCCTTAGTCTTTCTTCATAGGGAAGTCGTCCCATCCCCGCTATCATTTTAGTCGCCCTTTTCTAAATGTTAAACATCCATAGCTATCCCAGTAGGTTTATGATACTGTATTGTAATATTGGATTGTTACAACAAATTACATTCTTATGCATTATTCTTTGTTTTGTATCCTATACTGTTTATTCTAAGCCGCATTGAACTCAGACTTGTTTGGGATAATGTGGGATATAAATGACACAAATATATATGGCACATATAAAATAATCATTGTTATAATGCTTCGATTTAGTAAATTCTGTGTGTTTTTTCTTCTTGATCTGTATTTATGTGTTTGTGTCTAGACCATTCTTCATTGTAGTTCACTGTCCTGTAGGTATTAAAAAAAGGAACTTTCCAGGCATGGGAGGGTTGACAGTGTGGAACACAGGTTTGAGGAGATGCTGCCCATCCTCAGGGTGGGGCAGGATTATGAACAGAGGGCTCTCTGAGGCCTTGCGTGTTTTTGGCCATTGACTAGGGAGCAGAGGGAGGTAGTGAAGGGGGCTGCTTCTCAGGTGCTCCATGGGAGGGGAGGAGAGGGGTTGTCTGTCCAGTTTGCTCTTTGGAATAAACCACCAGGAAACTCAGAGGCGCAGTGTCCAGGAGGGTGAGGAGGATCCATATGCCAGAGGGGAAGAATTTTGGTCCTGAGATCTTTTACACCAAAACCCCCCACAAAAAAAACTATTGAAGTCATGTACATCTTTTAAATGTTCATAAACACTGATGTTACCTTATAAAACAGGCTTATCTTATAAGTATCCTCATGTAAACTTGAGCCCTATATATTATACATATTTGCCTTAGATCAAGAGATTAATTTGAGATCCTGTTTATTGGTTTTCTCTTCTTTAAGCATTATGCAATTTATTCCCCTCAGAAAGTCCCATGGAGAATCCAACAAACGAGTCACCCACTGACCAAAATGAAAACCCGGAACAAAGTCCCACTGAGAATCCGACAAACGAGTCACCCACCGACCAAAATGAAAACCTGGAACAAAGTAATGGAAGAAGTCAAGCACAAGACCAGGAAACAGGTCAAGTTGATGGCTATGGAAAAGGTAAAATAATTGGTAAAGGAAAAGGTCAGGGTCGCCAAGGACGAGGCAGAAAAGGTGGAAAGTTTGGTCGAGGACGAGGCCAAGCTGGTGGCCAGGAACAAGGACAACTTAGTGATGTGCAAGAAGGAGTATTTGGTGGATATAGAGGCCAAGCTGGTGGCCAAAGAAGAGGCTATGCTGGTGGTCAAAGACGAGGCCTTGCTGGTGGCCTGGGACAAGGAAATCTTGGTGGTCTGCTAAAAACTGTACTTGGTGGACATAGAAGCCAAGATGGTGAAGAAGAAACAGGTCAAGGACGAGGCCTTGCTGGTGGCCTGGGACAAGGAAATCTTGGTGGTCTGCTAAAAACTGTACTTGGTGGACATAGAAGCCAAGATAGTGAAGAAGAAACAGACCAAGCTGGTGGTCAAAGAAGAGGCTATGCTGGTGGTCAAAGACGAGGCCTTGCTGGTGGCCTGGGACAAGGAAATCTTGGTGGTCTGCTAAAAACTGTACTTGGTGGACATAGAAGCCAAGATGGTGAAGAAGAAACAGGTCAAGGACGAGGCCTTGCTGGTGGCCTGGGACAAGGAAATCTTGGTGGTCTGCTAAAAACTGTACTTGGTGGACATAGAAGCCAAGATGGTGAAGAAGAAACAGGTCAAGGACGAGGCCTTGCTGGTGGCCTGGGACAAGGAAATCTTGGTGGTCTGCTACAAGCTGTACTTGGTGGACATGGAAGCCAAGATAGTGAAGAAGAAACAGGTCAAGGACGAGGCCTTGCTGGTGGCCTGGGACAAGGAAATCTTGGTGGTCTGCTACAAGCTGTACTTGGTGGACATGGAAGCCAAGATAGTGAAGAAGAAACAGACCAAGCTGGTAGCCAAAGAAGAGGCCAATCAGGTGGCATGTTACAAAACTTACTTGGTAGCCTGGGAGGCCTGGGAGGCCTGGGAGACCTAGGAGGGCTTCTTGGATTTCTGGTAAGTGTCATTATTATAGCATAGCGTATGTCAGCTTTTCAGTAGTAATACAGCTGAACATTTTGAAGGCATGAATCAGATTCATTCCAGGCGCACAGTATGAAAGAATCCATAGCAGTGCAACATCATTGTGCTCTAAATAAAAGATCTGATTTAATATGTGTTACTTAAATGTCTGTGTGCATAGTGGGAAGGAAGAGACATAGGAAGAAAAAGTCTATGGAACAGCACAAGAAACTAACGCAGGGACAAAGGGCCTGACTCCTGTTTCTGAATGGGAGAACTCACGCTTTTCTCTAATAATCAGGCCACCGGCAAAAACAGGACAGCTTTGATGGTTGTTATGAGATGAGGTACCAACTGTAGCTAGAACCAAATTTGTTTTCTTCTGTGTAAGTCATGAAACGTAAGTTGTCTCCAACAACAGAATCAAAACCTATTGAACAGGGGTTGGGGGGGGGGGGGGGGGGGGGGGGGGATTAGAGCACAGGCCTTTCAGAAGTTAAGAGATCTGAGGAAGTGGTCCTCTAACTACTGCTGACAGTTACGGTAATCCGAGCACTCCTGTAGATCGCTCACTTTCAGCATTGCCAGTTGGTTCTAATGGCATTACTAACAGGATGAACCAACCCTAGCTTTGCCCAGGTGAATCTAAGCACTTACAGCGTCACTTTTGTTAGAAAGAGCTGGAAAGTAGTAGACCTGAATAGAGCTCAGCCTATCAGCTACTGAAATATTTGTATAGTTATAGGCTGGATTGATTTTCAGCTCCCTCCACAGCTACCTCATAATAAATGTTCTGCCTTGTTTTGGATTTTAGGCATAGAAGAGGCGAGAGGATGCTGGAACACATCGGACTCTCCCTTCCTGGCTGTCCCGCTTGGATCTCTCTTGCTTGGTTCTCTTGCTTGTTTTTCTTCACTCATTGAGAATTCCAAACCAAAAGCTGCAACGGGCAAAAGACAATAAATTGCAAAAGTAATGTTGATCTCAGTCTCTTTTTATCATGATAAAGAATAAGAAATGTAATTAGAAGACACAGCGAGTGGGAGAAGTTAATCCCAAGAAAAATGAATAGATAGGGCTGCTTCCCGGTCATCTGCCATTCCCTTGACTTCAGACAGGAAAGAACTCAGATATACATAGGAAGTATAAGGTCAAAAGGTGAGGAATTTTGGGACACTGTATTCAAAAGCCCACATGTTATTACTGTTCTCCAAAGATCCAAATATCTGTGTGGAACCCCACTACAGGCAACACTCCATTACACCATTACATTTCTATTCTAAGACTTTGGTATATGTGTGAATGCCGATTGGACTCCACCCCCATTGCCATGTTTCTGATCATTGGCATATCAGGGTAGATAGGAAATGCTAATTGGCCGGTCCCATCCTCCCATCATTTTTTCAGCAGTTCATGCTTTTGTTACCCTACTTATGAATCAGTGTGGTTCCTGCTATGAGTCCCAAAGATCTGTTTTCATCTGTCCATGGTCTATTCAGGATTTCACATATCAGGCTGATATCTGCAGGGATGTTCTGCTAATGATGAGGAAATCTGATAGAAGAACCTGAACAAAAATCTCATAAATTCCCAAAGGCATGAGAGAGAGAGAGAGAGAGAGAGAGAGAGAGAGAGAGAGAGAGAGAGATATGAAACAAACAGCCAAAGATCTAAGAAGCTTCAATAAAGTATCAGAGGGTAGAATTTTGCCTAGAACAATAGGTCTTCCTATGATAGTGAAGGGAGGGAAATTGAAAAGGAGGATGAGGGATATGGCTCATGCCTTTCTCAGTTGTTCAAGGTGAGTAACATCCAGGTACTGTAGGCATTTTCCTGTCCCTAAGGTATTCCAATCTAAGTTTGTATCTGAGGCTTTGGAGAATTTATGGCTTCCCCAGTTCTCAGCCAATTGCTCTATCCATTAGGATACTCCAGTGAGAAACAACAAATAACACAATTCAGCCAACTGACCTTAATAACAGAGAAAGGGAGAAGACCAGAGATCAATTAGTACCTGTGACAGTATAGTAATACCAGGAACCCATGAGCAGCTCGGTAGGGTCAAATGGCCCTTATCTTCCTACACTAACGTTTGTAAAAGTTGTGTGGGTTAGAGGTGCAGGATCACACTGAACATGCAAAGCTCATTCTTGCATAAGATACAGAAAAAAAGGATCAGTTACCTGAAGCAAAACCAAGTATTATTATGAAAGGCCGGAGTGAGCTGAAGTGCAGAAGGTCCCCAAATATCATCTGCATTAACAATAGAGTGTTGTCAAAATGTACATCAGGGGCCCAACCCAGTCCTAAGCTTGGGTCTCTCATCTGACGCACCTGACTGAATCCAGCCCCATATTCCCACAATGCCAAGGAACCGCATGCACCTGTACACAGTTATTTACCCACCTGGGATTCTGGGAATGCAGTTTAGTTTCATTTAGAAACTACCAGAAAATTGCTTTGCACTGGCCGAGTCATTAGGGCCTGTGGAAATCATGACGGGGCATTGGGTCTCAGGTAGATACATTTTGAAAGGACAAAGAAATAGGGATAGGCTGTCATTTGCAATGACATAAGAACATAAGTGTTGCCAAACTGGGACAGACTGAAGGTCCATCAAGCACAGCATCTTGTTTCCAACAGTGGCCAAATCCAGGTCACAAGTACCTGGAAAGATCCCAAAACAGTACAACATATTTTATGCTGCTTATCTTAGAACTAAGCAGTGGATTTTCCTAAGTCCATTTTAATAACGGGTTATGGACTTCTTTTAGGAAGATATCCAAACCTTTTTTAAACCCGCCAACTGCATTGCAGAGTTTAATTACACATTGAGTGAAGAAATATTTTCTGGGATTCGTTTTAAATTTACTACTTTGTAACTTCATTGCGTGCCCCTAGTCCTAGTATTTTTGGAAAGAGTAAACAAGCAATTCACGTCTACCCATTCCACTCCACTCATTATTTTATAGACCTCTATCATATCTCCTCTCAGCTGTCTCTTCTTCAAGCTGAAGAGCCCTAGACGCTTCAGCCTTTCCTCATAGGGAAGTCGTTCCCTCCCCTTTATCATTTTTATCACCCTTCTCTGTACCTTTTCTGATTGACATTTCTTGTCATTACTAAATGAAAATGAGCAGAAAAATAATGAGATTTCTTGTTTTGTTGCTTTTTGATAATAGTATCCACTCTTTGGAAATTGTGTGCCCTCTTTCCACATTGAGGGGCATAATCGAATAGCGCTGGCGCCCCAAAGAGCTGTCCTGAACTGTATTATCGATAAAGATGGTGGGCCATCTTTCGTTTCGATAATATGGTTGGGGCCGGCCAAATGTCAGAGATGGCCGGGTTTGAGATGGCCGGCATTGTTTTTCGCCGATAATGGAAACTAATGCCGGCCATCTCAAACCCGGCCAAATCCAAGGCATTTGGTCGTGGGAGGAGCCAGCATTTGAAGTGCACTGGTCCCCCTCACATGCCAGGACACCGACCGGGCACCCTAGCGGGCACTGTAGTGGACTTCAAAAATAGCTCCCAGGTGCATAGCTCCCTTACCTTGGGTGCTGAGCCCCCCAAATCCCCCCAAAACCCACTCCCCACAACTGTACACCACCACCATAGCCCTTAGGGATGAAGGGGGGCACCTACATGTGGGTACAGTGGGTTTTGGGGGGTTTTGGAGGGCTTAACATTAACCACCACAAGTGTAACAGGTAGGGGGGATGGGCATGGGTCCACCTGCCTGACGTGCACTGCAGTGCCCACTAAATACTGCTCCAGGGACCTGCATACTGCTGTCAGGGAGCTGGGTATGACATTTGAGGCTGTCATAGAGGTTGGCAAAATATATATATATATTTTTGGGGTGGGAGGGGGTTGGTGACCACTGGGGGAGTAAGGGGAGGTCATTTCATCAGTTGGGGCACCTTTTTGAAGCTTGGTCCTGAAAAAAAAAGGGCCCAAGTGAAGCCAGCGAAATGCTCGTCAGGGCCGGCTTTCTTTTTTCCATTATCGGGCCAAGCCAGCCATCTCGTGACCATGCCCCCATCCCGCCCCATCCCGCCTTCGCTATCCTACCGACACGCCCCCTTGAAGTTTGGACGGCTCCGCGACGGAAAGCAGTTGGCGTCGGCTTTCCATTATACTGATTTGGCCGGGTTCAGGAGATCGCCGGCCATCTCCCGATTTGTGTCGGAAGATGGCCGGCGATCTCCTTAGAAAATAAGCTGGATAGTCTTCACTATTTCTAAAGTGTAAACTCAATTATCAGAAAATGACAGAATGGCCTGGAGAACCAAAATAAAATTTAAGTTCCAGTAAACGGCACAAAACGAAAAAGTTCTGTTTGTCCATCCCTACAAATAAATTGCGTCACTGGGACTGAAAGGAAGAAGAGGGATGGTGGTGAAAAAACTGGAATAAACTCAATCTATGCAAAAGCTTCTCAACCTTTTTGTGGGTATGAGCCCATGCACTGCGACCAAATAAAATGATGTGACACCCCCCCCTCCTCTGCAGCTGCAGAATAATGATGCATCTATGGAAAACCCAGCTAGGTCATGACCTCAAAGGCAAGATTTCTGACCCATTTGGGGTCCCGAACCACAGTTTGGGAAGCTCTGTGTGAGGAGGCAGGAAACTACAAGGTCCAGAATGCACTGCAGCAGGAAGGGAAGCAGAGTCAGGGCAAGGACTCTAGGCAGGAGAGTGAGAAGCCAGGACTTGATTGGGAAATTGAACCAGGTGTGAGAGGTTTTCAGGCAGCTTTGTTAAGACAATGGTGGAAAGCTGGAAGGTGGAGATGGAAGCACTGGGGAAGCTCTCTGCTGAGAAGGTGACAGCTGCACTACCCTCTGAGCAGGAAAAGTAAATGCTTTTGTTTGGCTGTTTAAACTGTGAACGTTTGAGGAACTGCTTTAAGTCTGAAAAGGGTTTAATTAGAAGACTCTGAGTAAATGCCTGTTTGTTATGTTTGAGTTGAAGAAGAAATGTTTGAGTTAAAGAAGAAATAAGCCAGGAAGATTATGTTAGATGGCAACTAATAAAACCTTTGGTTATAAGAAGTCTGGTGTTGATGAATGTAGATAGAATGTATTTGGATACAGGCAGCAGATGATGTTTTGTATATTCCTGAGAATCTAGCATGTGATGTTTTTGTTCTTTCCTGAGAAAGTAGCAGAATAGCAGGTGATGTTTGTACATTCCTGAGCAGGTTCACGAGCTGTTCATGTAGAGTTGTTCTTGTAAGCAATGCATGATCATGGTTGTGTAAGCAAAATGTAACCAATAGTAATGATAATACATGTAATATCCATGAATATTCATAGAGTATATAAGAAGGGGATTGACTCCCAAATAAAGAGTTTTTTGCCCAGACACACGAGAGGAGAGTTATTTTGCAACATCTGGTGACCCCGACGTGATCGGTGAAAACGTGACGTACTTACTACGACTGGAACAGTCAGCGCGCCATTCCTTCTACGGAACACTGTAAGTATGGGGGGAAATTTAACATCATCACATAAACAACATGCACAGGAGCTATATACTATAACGCAAAGATATGGTTCCTCCCGAAATCCAATAACTCTTAAAGATATAGAGCGTTTAATTGAGGAAATAGTTTGTCAATGTCCCTGGTATCCAGAGAAGGGATCATTCGATCCTCAAACATGGGAAAAGATAGGGCAGCAGTTTCGTTTAGAGCCTAGAGTTTCGACTCCTATATTATTGACTTGGAGAGAGATATATTCTACTATAGTAATTCTCTCTTCTGGATTGACAGGCATTACTAACGAAAATATATCCAACAAATTGCCAGGCAAGACCTGGTCTCTTTTACCTCCCGCGACTCTTGGACCTACACCTTCTCCTCCTTCTTGTCGGCTGGCCACCGATATGGGAAGGGAAGAGCAAAACAAAACTCCTGACTTTACTACTACTACCCCTAATAAACCAATTGAAAATATCCAAAACAACAACGCTAATGATAGCGTTATTATTACCAAAACACCAAAGAGCGTAGAACGACCTAGTTAATTCAATTAGGTATACAGCAAGCACGAAAAAAATGGTGAATTCATTTGGAACGATGATCTATGGGATAATTCGGAACCTAATCCTAATTTATACCCAGTTACTAGAACTACAACAATAGAGGCAGGGAACGAAACACATCATGCAGAATGGACTGCTCTACCTTATCAAGTTTTGAGAGAATTACGTAGAGCTATCGTAGAATCAGGTTTAAAAAGTTCATTTGTTCAAGGCATGATAGAAGGGATTAGTAACGGTTACTTAATGACTCCAAAGATTGGAAAGACCTTTTCCGTATGCTGTTAACTCCTGCGCAATATGTAGTGTGGGATAATGAATATAAGCAAGCAGCACAACTTATCACTGGGACTAATTTGGTGCCTGATCAAATTTATGGATCGGGACCATTTTCAAACCCTTGATATGCAAATTCAACAAAACGATACCTGTTTTCAAGCCATAGGCACTTGTATCTTGCGAGCATTTAAAAGAACACCAGAAGGGAATAAACCAACAAAATCTTTTGCATCAATTAAACAGGGTGCAACCGAATCTTACCTTCAATTTGTTAATCGATTGCAGGAAGCTGTAACTAGGCAAATTGATAATCTTGATGCGCAAACAGAGTTATTGATTAAATTAGCCCAAGAAAATGCAAATTCAGATTGCAAAAAGGCATTGCAGACTGTAGCTCATCGCCCAGGAATTACTTTAGCAGATTTATTGAGCGCATGTGCAGATGTGGGGACTCATGGTTATTCTATGAATTTGTTAGCAGGAGCTATACAAAAAGGTAATAAGCCACAGGGGACGTGTTTTAATTGTAAGAAACCAGGACATTTTCGAGCTCAGTGTAGAGCCCCAGGAGGGGGTGCCAACTTTGCAAAAGGACCTTCTCGACCTTCTCGAAAATGTCCTCGATGTCAAAAAGGATATCATTGGGCCAATCAATGTCGCTCTAATCCAATTAATTCCACACCGCCACCCCCAAAAAACTTTGCTCCGGGTTAACTCCTAACCTCGGTCCAAAGGGAGTGCAAGGGTCTTTTGCTCATAGTACTACTGCTACACAAGGTAGTGCAGGAATTGACCTTATTGCAGCGGAATGTAAAACTGCCATCTTACCTCATGAAGTTTTGGTATATAATACTACCTTTAAAGGACCCATTCCAGCGGCTACTGTAGGTTTAGTATTACCTCGCTCCTCTGCATCGAAGGCAGGTATTCATGTTATCCCTGGAGTTATTGATGCTGATTACACAGGCATTGTTAAAATTCAAGTATGGTCCTCATCACCTTTAACAATTTCTCCCGGGGACTCGTGGGCACAATTAATTATTTTACCATATTTTACAGCACCTATTCCTTCTACTGTCTCTCGTACAGGGGGCTTTGGATCTACGCGACAGGTAAGTGCAGTTTTAAAACCGGTTTCTAATGCACGACCCACTGCTCAATTTTTATTGCAACAAAAGCCCTTTGTTGGTATATTAGATACCGGGGCGGATGTTTCTGTCATAGCTTATAAACAATGGCCTGTGGAATGGCCCATTGAAGATACTTCACATGTGACAGGAATAGGGGGAACTCAGTCAGCCTCCCAAAGTTCTCAATGGTTATCTATTACATATCCTAACGATACCAAGGTTCTAGGACATATTAAGCCCTGTATTTTACAAGTACCCTTTAATTTATGGGGTCGTGACCTTTTGGAACAATTAGATGCATCATTGATCCTACCTGATTAACAGTTCATAAATATGTCTTTTTCTCTTCCTTTGGAATGGAAAACTGACAAACCTGTTTGGGTAGAGCAGTGGCCGATTACCAGAGAAAAACTGTTGATTTTACATCAATTGGTGGAAGAACAATTACAATTAAATCACATTGAGCCTACCAATTCTCCATATAATACTCCGGTATTTGTGATCAAGAAAAAATCCGGAAAATGGAGATTTTACATGACCTACGAGCTATTAATGCGATTTTAGAACCAATGGGCCCGTTACAATGTGGTATTCCAAATCCTAATTTGATTCCTTATGATTATCAATTAGCTATTATAGATCTGAAGGATTGTTTTTTTTTCAATTCCTCTCCAGGAAAAAGATTATAAATACTTTGCTTTTACTGTACCTGTTTACAATAATGCACACCCTACTACTAGGTATTGTTGGAAAGTTTTGCCCCAGGGAATGTTAAATTCACCCACTATTTGTCAATACTATGTTCATCAAGCCTTGCAACCATTTCGTGCCTATTTCCCTCAACTTTTGGTATATCATTATATGGATGATATACTAATTGCAGGGATAACTCTTCCCCCTTCTTGGAAATCTACTTTAATTTCTATCTTGGCCTCCTCAGGATTAACAATTGCCTCAGAGAAGGTTCAAGAAAAGGAACCCTATTTATATCTAGGTTTCCGTATGACTAAAGCTGCAGCCCAACCTGTCGCTCCTCATCTCAATTTACAGTCTCCCACGACATTACATCAATTACAAGAGATTTTAGGAAATCTCAATTGGTTACGTCCCTACTTGAAACTTCCTACAGAATTTTTACAACCCCTGTTTCTCGCATTAAAAGGTCATAAAACACCTGCTGAATTAATTACACTCACTGCATCGCAACAAACAATTCTGTCACAATTGGATCAAATCTTACAAACAAAATGGACAGATAGACGAGATGCATTTGCCCTTTTTTGTTTTTGCGTTCTCAAAGACCCCACCCACCGACAACCGTTTGGTGTCTTATATCAAGATACAACTCCTCCGAAATTGATAGAATGGGTCTATTTACAGAATACTCTCCATTCTACTATTACACAATGGCCCCAGCAACTAGCCTTGCTGATTACTAAAGCTCGAGAGCGAGCAACATTCATGACTGGTTTCGACATTCTTAAACTCATCATTCCTCATTCTTTGTGGCAGTGGGAAAAAATGATTCAGTTCTCCGACGACTTGCAATTTATTTTAGCCACTTATGTTGGTATTATAGATTGCCACTATCCTAAAGACCCTCGCATACAGGGCACATCCATTTTGCCAATCACTCTTCATGATCCCATTTCTTTACGTCCACTCCCTACTGCTCTCACCGTCTTTACAGATGGTAGTCCCACTCGTGGGGTGGTTACTTGGTACAATCTGAACAAATGGCACGTCAAATTTACCTCTCCACAAACCTCTGCTCAACGTTCAGAGCTTGCTGCCATCATCCTGGCTCTTTCTTTATTTTCAGATCAACCACTGAATCTTATTGTTGACAGTCAATATTGTGCTAATCTTGTCCGTCGCATGCCCGACAGTTATGTATCATTCAAAATGGATGCCTCTTTTTATGCTTTACTGTTAACCCTCCAAGGTTACTTGGAGAATCGCCTTTCTTCTCTCTTTATAGGTCATATCCGCAGTCATCAACCTTTTCCTGGTGGTCTGTCTGAAGGGAATGCTCGAGCGGATCGCCATCTTCATTTTTTCTCCACAGCACACTGCAGTCATGAACTTCATCATCAAAATGCACCTAGCCTAGCTCGCCAGTTTCAAATTTCTTTAGAAGAAGCTAGAGCTATTATCAAAAATTGTCCACAATGTTCCTTTTCAGCTCCTACTACCTTTTTTCCTGGAGTTAATCCTCGTGGTCTGGAAGTTAATAGCCTCTGGCAAATGGACGTTACTCACTTTCCCCCTTTTGGTCAATGGTCTAAGCTTCATGTGGTTGTTGATACTCATTCTGGATTTTTGTGGGTCACTGCACAAAAAGGGGGAAACTACATCTCATGTCCGCTCTCATCTTCTCCAAGCTTTTGCGGTCATGGGTGTTCCTAAAACTCTCAAGACAGACAATGCCCCTGCTTATACTTCCACCTCCTTACAGGAGTTCCTGACCCTCTGGCATATTGAGCACCTTTTTGGTATCCCCTATAACTCCACTGGTCAAGCTATTGTTGAACGTGCTAATCGCACACTGAAAACTGCTTTAAGTAATCTGACTACAAAAAAAGACGGTATTCTCCGTCATAGAGTAAGCATTGATGAATGCTTAGCACAAATCCTTTACACACTGAATCATCTCAATCTCATCAATAATCCTGCTACAAAAACTTTTTCTTCCAGATTTGAACAACATTTTCGTACTCCTGCCCCACCTTTATCTCGTCCTTTGGTCATATACCGACAACTACCTTCTGATCAGTGGAGTTCCCCTGTGCCTCTCCTTACCTGGGGTCGTGGTTACGCTGCTGTTCAAACAGATTCTGGCCCGGTGTGGATTCCAGCAAAGTGGGTGAAACCTCATGTCGTGGCATCAAGGTCTTCACAACCCAATTCCCAATTTCACACTCACCCTTCAAGGACCGCAGATGCAAACACGCAAACGGTCAGTGACTCGTCAACCTAATGCTCCTGTTACTTGGGGACAAATTAAAGCCTTGAGTCAACAAGCTACAGAGACTTTAGAAAAAGCTCATATTGAAAAGACTGATGATAACTTCGTAGTGGCTATTATTGCAGCGCTTAATGCTAATTCCATTACATTGCTTCTACTGTGTTGTTGTTTGTACATACCTTGTGGACAGTCACAATTACTTCCCACAAAAAATATTTGGGAAGCGTTTGCAATTTCACTGAACCAAACTGATTTCTGTCTTTCTCATCAAAAGGCAGTTGGAGAAGTTTTGGCAACTTGCCTGATTCCAGTATGTCATGATCCTAAAGATATGCAAAATGATACTTGGTTTTATTCACAGCTTCCTGTTAATTCATCCTATCGAAATGCTTCTTATGAATACCATAATTGGGGAACACAAACCCTGTTGCCGCCTACTTTGGCAATGCATGTGAGAACCAATCAAATAGCTAGTATCAATATGACATGTGCTCGTATGGTTAATTGTACCCGATCAAATTGTGTTAATTTTGGACCAACTTTGTTAAATTGTAGCTCCTACGAAAATGTTTCATATATTTATAAATTTACTCATTTACCCCCTGGCTGGTTTTGGTCATGTGGAATGTATACCTTTAATTATATTCCAGCTAATATATCTGATGGTACTACATGCTGTCTAAGTCGACTCACTATGGTACTTCCCAGTAAACATATTTTATTTTCTAACTCCTCACATATGCGATCCAAGCGTATGACCCTTGCTGCCAATTGCAATGATAATGTTAAATTTCTGAGTCAAACTGAATATCTGGCACTTGCATTTTCATTAATAGGTGTCCCTGCATTGGCAGCGGCAAATGCAAAAAATATTCGTGAATTAGCCTGTTGGGCAATTAAATCAATCAATGCAACCTCCACTGCTATTAGTTTACTTAATGCTGAGCAACAGCAATTACGTCATGGAGTTTTACAAAATCGAGCAGCCATTGATTATCTTTTATTACTTAACCATCATGGTTGCGAAGAGTTTCAGGACATGTGCTGTTTTAATTTATCTGACAATTCAAAGGCCATTGACAAACAATTAGCTTTCCTACGGAATTTAACTACTCATATTACTATTCATAATAACCTACTCTCTGATGTATGGGATCAATTGTGGCAATGGATCCCTTGGACCTGGCTCCGCCCTATTATCCAGTATTTAGTCATTGGTATTTTTGTTTTCACTATTTTTTGCTGTTGTATACAATGCATTCCTAACCTTTTTTCTTTATGTTTTCCTCGTCCAATCGCTCCAACACGTCACTCTGCTCAATATGTTTATAAGCTATTACAAACATCTCCACCTCCATCTCCAGCTGGCACACCACGGAGATTTCATTAAAAAAAAAAAAAAAAAAAAAGGTGGAGATGTAGATAGAATGTATTTGGATACAGGCAGCAGATGATGTTTTGTATATTCCTGAGAATCTAGCATGTGATGTTTTTGTTCTTTCCTGAGAAAGTAGCAGAATAGCAGGTGATGTTTGTACATTCCTGAGCAGGTTCACGAGCTGTTCATGTAGAGTTGTTCTTGTAAGCAATGCATGATCATGGTTGTGTAAGCAAAATGTAACCAATAGTAATGATAATACATGTAATATCCATGAATATTCATAGAGTATATAAGAAGGGGATTGACTCCCAAATAAAGAGTTTTTTGCCCAGACACACGAGAGGAGAGTTATTTTGCAACAGATGAACATTTGTGAAAGGAGAAGAGGAGGCAGAGAACTCCCCTGTGTTTGAGGCAGAGTCCTGGTGAGTTACCGAGAAGTGTAGAGCCCAGCAGTGACTGTGTGTGAAGGAAGCTAAGCAGGGTCAGCTCTGGCTGGGTCCTGGAAGGGTGACCAGCTCATGTCTGATCTATGCACAGAAAGCTTTACTGAATGCTCTTATTATAATCAAGGTTAGACTACTGCAATGTCTTGCACAATGGTCTCTTAGCAACCTTATCAAGAGATTACAATTAGTTCAGAATGTGGAAGTCAAACATATTCATTTTGCCACACATTGAGATCATGTTACACTGAATATGATCCACTGTCATTGCCTTTCAATTGTGTATTGTGTATTAAGTAAAATTTAAAGTTGCAGTTCACAAGATTCTGAAGTTGGGGTATCCACTGTCGTCGTATAAGCTCCTGATACCATATATGCCTGGTCATTATTTTAAGTTTGACAACAATATTCTATTGGCAATCCCACCTCTGTTTTTTTTTTTTTTTACATACCTTAAGAGTACACTTAGTTTACTGTGGGGGGGGGGGGGGTCTTTTACTAAAGATTAACTGAGACAGGGAGGATAAGAGTGTCATCCACAGAGATGGAGAGGTGGGTTTAGGGGGAAAGATCAGAAGCTCAGTCTTGGTCATGTTCAGTTTCAGATGGCAGTGAGACATCCAGGCAGCAATGTCAGACTGAGACTTGGGCCTGGATTCCTGCTGAAATTTCTGGTGTGGAGAAGTAGATCTGACAGTCCTCGGAATAATGGTGATACTGAAAACCATGGGATGAGATCAGAGTACCAAGGGAGGAAGTATAGATAGAGGAAAGAAGAGGTTCCAAGGCAGATCCCTGAGATACACCAACTGATTGTGGGATAGAAGTGGAGGAGGATCCACCAGAGTATACCCTAAGGGCCCTGTTTACTAAGCTGTGCTTTAGGCATGCTAACCTTTTAGCACATGCTAAAAATTAGCACTCACTAACGCTAGAGACACCCATAGGAACATATGGGTGTCTCTAGCATTAGTGCACGCTAAAAAGGTTAGCGTGCTGAATATTATCATCATAGCTAAGAGCTTTGGTTCAAGGCCTGACTTTGGTTCAGGATCTAAAAATGACAGAGAAGCTTACAGGCCTGTAACTCTAATTTGAACTCTAGGGTTACAGTAAAGCTCCTAAGCTGTTGTGACACACTCATGCAGCAAAATGAGGAAGGGGCTAGGGTGCAAAGACCTCAATAACAGGATGGTGCGGTCTACTAACAGGACAGAGAGTCAGTTACACCCAGGAAGATATGGTCAAAATGTAGAACTGAGTGGTCTCGCAAGAAGATGACCAAGCTTTCCGAGCAATACTAAAAAAAAGTCAAGCACGTACAGTAGAATTACTGGAAATATTAACTGTTATGTTACCATATATAGTCACTAAGATATTAACCACAATATTAACATATATCCAATAAGGTGTGAATATGTGATTTTACTTGTATCCTGAATGAGCATATAAAAATGAGTGTACTTCCTATTTCAATGGAGAATCTGGACAGCCAGTACTTTTGTATGGGCAGCTAGTCTCCCAAAAGCAATTGTCAATTGTAATTATACTTGGTGAGTAGAGAAAAAATAAAATATCTAATTGCATTTCTAACCAAACACAGCCTTGGGTGATTTGTTTATTCCTAGGTATTGGTGGGTGGACCACCATATTGGGAGGGATAAATACACCCCCAAAATACAGTGCCTACAGCATGGCTTAGTAAACAGGGCCATAAAAGTGTAATGGTGAGATAAGAAAACCAGGAAAGAACAGAGCCCTGAAATCCAAGTGAGGACAGTGTTCCAAGGAGTAGATGGTGATCAACAATGTCAAAAGCAGCAGATCAAGAAGGATGAAAATAAAATAGGGATCTTTAGATCTGGCCATGAACAAGCCATTGGAGACTTTAGCAAGGGCTGTTTCAGTTGAATGAAGAGGGCAAAAGCCAGATTGAAGTGGATCAAGAATAGCTTGAGTTGAAAGAAAGTCAAGACAATGGCAGTGAACAGCACGTTCCAGTATCTTGGATACGAAAGGGAGATGGGGCAATAGTTGGAAGGACAGGTTGGGTCCAATGAAGGTTTTTTGAGGAGCGGTGTAACTACTGCATGTTTGAAGGTATCAGGAACAGTTGCAGTGGAAAGTGAAAGATTTGAGGATATGACAGATAGAAGGGATGACAGTACTGCAACAATAATAAGGACCTACCTATAATTCATTGCATTGTTGACTGAGTTTGGAAGGGCGGTGTTTGAGATGGAACAGTAATCTAATGGTTAGAGCAGAAGGTTGAGATCCTGGGAGCCTTGTTTGAATTTCAACTTGGCTCGGCAAGTCACTCAACCCTCCATTGCTGTAGGTATCAATTTAGAATGTGAACCCTTTAGGGACAAGGAAATACCTAGTGTGCCTGAATATAACTCACTTTCAATTACAATTGAGAAAGGTATGCACCAAATCTAAATAAATAAAAGTGCTACACTGAAGGACTGTCAACTTTGCAGCACCCAACCCTCTATTTCCCCCAACGATAAAGTCAACTTTAGTAAAGAATTCACAGTTATTTGCAAGTACACAAAGGCATGCATGGGAAAGTTTAAGTTGTAGTCACCCTGAAGTTGGTGTTGATTAACTGGCGAGGACGCACATTAACTTTCTCTCTTCCAACTCTGTCCACTGAACTCTCAGAGAAATTCACACACTCTCTTCTTTCCCATCACCCTTACACACTTTCCATTCTTCCAAGCCTGTAGTACCTGTAGTTTGGAGGGTGACCTATGTAAAGCAAATTTTTAAAAAGAGTTCCAGGGATGATCTGGGAAATTACAGAACGGGAAGCCTGACTTCAGTGCTGGGCAAAATATTGGAAACCATTATAAAGAATAAAATTATGGAACACACAGACAAATGTGGTTTAATAGACCAGAGTCAGCATGGTTTCAGCAAAGGGAAGTCTTGCTTCACTAATTTGCTATTTTTTTGGCATTAGTATATGTCTGCGTCAGGGGTAATACAATCTCTTGCTTTGCATTACATTTTGAGTGAGGTGTCTAATGCTGAATAACACGTCTACTTCTGCCATTTACTGAGCTTCATTGACATTGATTTTCAAGCAGTAAGAAAATACAGATCTAGCTAATGATTCATTTATTTTCTGATACTGCAAAGTAAGAGATTGTATTACCCCTGACACAGGCATATACTTATGCCCAAACACAGCTGTGTTGGGTTCTCCTCCATTTACAGTTGCTGACTATAAGAATAATAAAGAATCATCTGGTTCCAATATATGTTGATTGAGTCCACTTTTTCATTTTACTGAGGTCTACAAAATCCTGTAGAATGAATTTCCCCATCTGACCACTTATTTCCCAATAATTACTCATCCCCTCCTATCACCTTTTCCCCATCAAACACTCTTCCTATCCCATCGCCTATCTTCCCATTGACCACTCTCCCTTTTCCATTGTGTCTCATCCACCTTGGCTCTCTCCAAGGCACCACTTCTTTCTGAACTTATGAGGACCACAACCTAACTTTCCTTGGCATCATATTTCTTTGATTTTGTTTTTCTATTGCTCAAGATAATAAATCAATAAGTAAAAAGTCATTCACCCCACATCACAAACAGAACTTCTCAGAAATACAAGGATATGAACTTTTCTCTCTTCTAACATGTGTGACATTGTTTACCATGATCTTATCTTTCTTCTAACATATGCAGCATTGTTGATCATGACTTTTCACAAACCTTGATCTTTTCTCTTCTCATGTTGTGGATATATCTTGAACTGTTATTTTAAAAATTATTTTATCAGAAATTGGTCTTGTGTGAAAAGTCAAAAAGCATTACCTCGTGAACAGATGGAATCCCTTCAACCAGATGTTTTCAGAAGTTCTTATCAGTGCTTCCTTCTTCAGAAACACTAACTTCTGAGAAAACATTCATTATTACCCTGGAATGTCAGACGGTGTCATTTCTATGAGCAAGGGATAAGACCAGATAATCCAATTATCAATCTCGCGTTTCTTCCTCATGTAGTCTTAGACCTATTGTTCTCAGAAACAGTAGTTTAGGGATAAATAGGTCTCTCCGTCTTGACTTCCACACACAGAAGAGTTTGCTCTGCTCTGACAGTTTCTGATCAGTGGACCCCACAAGACCAGATCCATCATGCTGAAGATTCTTGTGCTTTCAGTCTTGTTGGCTGTAGCCTTTGTCAGGCTTGAAGCGCAAGGTAAGAGTTTTCTTCCCTCTTTCCATCTCATACTTCTTTCTTCTTCCTTTTCACTTTCCCTGTGTTTTCCATCTATCTCATTGTTTCCTTTTCTAGTGGTGTCATAACATCTTACTTCTTCTCAGCATTTCTCTTAGAGATGCTTTCTCTCTCTGTATTTCACTTTCTCTCTATTATATTCTCTTTTCCCTTGTCCTTCTCATTCTCTTTTCCCACAGTTCTATCTCTTCCTTTCTTTCTCATGTTGAATTATGATGATAAAATGAAGACGGTCAGGAGGTGGGGCACCAGGGTGCTACTGACTGGGGCACTAATAAAATACTTATTTCTCTCCTCGCCTATTTCTCCCACTCATGTCTTCTGTTTTTTACTCTCTCTTTTCCTCTCATTTCTTTTCCTCTTTCAAGGTCAGGCAAAACATAGAAACAGAGAAAAACATAGGCAGACAAAGACCATATGGCCTATCCAGTCTGCCCATCAAAGCCATCTACTCTCTCTATATTTCCCTTAGAGATCCTATATACTTGTCCTGAGCTGTTTTGAATTCAGATACTGTTTTTGTCTCCACTACTTCCACCAGGAGGCCGTTTCATGAATTCACCACCATTTCCATAAGAAAGTATTTTCTCAGGTTACTTCTATCCCCTTTCACCTTCATCCTATGCCCCCTCATTCCAGAGCTTCCTTTCAATTGAAAGAGATTCACCTCCTGTGCATTTATGCTGCATAGATATTCAAATGTCTCTATCATACTTCCCTTATTTCATCTTCCAACGTATAGATATTGAGATCTTTAAGTCTGTCCCCGTAAGCTTTATCACAAAGATCACTGACCATTTTAGTAGATACCCTCTGGACTGACTCCATCCTTTTTGAAGGTGCGGTCTCCAGAATTGTACACAATATTCTAAATGAGGTCTCACCAGAGTCTTATACAGGGGCATTATCACCTCCTTTTTCCTACTGGCCAGTCCTCTCCCTATGCACCCGAGCATCCTTCTAGCTTTTGCCATTGCCTTTTCTAGCTGTTTGGCCACCTTAAGATCATCACATACAATCACACCCACGTCCTGCTCCTCTTTTGTGCACAAAGGTTCGTCACCTCCTGAACTGTACTGTTCCCTCAGGTTTTTGCAGGCCAAAAGCATGACCCTGCATTTTGTTTAGCATTAAATCTAAGCTGCCAAATTCTGGACCATTTCTCTAGCTTCGCTAAGTCCTTCCTCGTGCTATCCACACCATCAGGAGTGTTTTCCCTATTGCAGGTGATCAGTACACCCAGCCCAGAATATAGTAAATCTCTTTCAATAAAAGTGAAGGCTGTATTGCAGGTCTGCGAGAGTGGAATAAATAGTCTTCCATTGTTGTAAGAACTACGAAGAGACAACAACTCTTAAGAGACAGCTGAAGGTGTATTTATTTACAGAAGCATTTGGCTGTGGTTTTGAGCTGAGTTGTGATCGTACCTTTCAATGAATGTAGTTTTTCCCCGGGCTGGGATAGTGATGGGTTAATAGACTCAATTACTGAAATCTACCGGTATTATTTTCCTTTCTGTGTATTTTCTCGTTGGACATCTTTGTTTTAGTTGTTTTTGTAGGTCTGTTGTATATTGTAATTATTTTTATACTATGTATGTTTTGTCGTGATCTACATAGGATATAAATGAGTACAACAAGAAGGATCCCAATGTTTTTTTAAACCAAAGAGTAGAGTGTTTCTGGGTTTCTCATTGGCTTGAATAATGTACCAGAAGGAAGCATTTTCCATACAATTAGAGGCTTAAGGACAAAAGTTCATTTTAATGGTACTGTGAGAAAATATTTTCTCAGTGAGAGGGTGGTAGACATTAGACTTCTAGCGGATGTCTCAGGAGTAAAAACATGGGCACATTGGGGAGAGTCAGTGTTTTAATATACCTTAGTTACTTCTTGGGTATCCCTTACAACTCATTATACCTTCTCCCTCCCCTTCCGTGACAGGTCTCTGAACTAAAACGCTTGTTGAGGATTCCCTGAATCTTTTCTGCTTGAGGATGCTTTATTTAATTATATGGTTGTTGCCACCATCTAATAGAATTAGGTTTAGCATATGGTACATATACAATAATCATTGTTGTAATGCTTGGATTTAGTAAATTCTGTGTGGTTTTTTTTTCTTCTTGATGTGTATTTCTTTGCTTGTGTGTAGACCACATGGCTTCTTTCATTGTATTTCAGTGTCTTGTAGATATAAAAGAGGGAATTGTCCAGGCAGGGTTGACAGTGTGGAACACAGGTTTGAGGAGGTGCTGCCCATCCTCAGGGTGGGGCAGGATTATGAAAAGGGGGCTCTCTGAGGCCTTGCATGTTTTTGGCCATTGACTAGGGAGCAGAGGGAGGTAGTGAAGGGGGCTGCATCTCAGGTGCTCCATGGGAGGGGAGGAGAGGGGTTGTCTGTCCAGTTTGCTTTTTGGATTGAACCACCAGGAAACTCAGAGGGGCAGTGTCCAGGAGGGTGAGGAGGATCCATATGCCAGAGGGGAAGAATTTTGGTCCTGAGATCTTTTATTAAAAAACAAATATTGAAGTCGTGTATGAATCTGAGGAGAGACACCAAGTCCTTCTCCAGGTTCCCTAGGATTCAGGAGAATTGAACACTGGGAGCAGAAACTTGATGCTGGGCTTGTCTGGGTAGATCTTGGTTAGAGATTTTAAGCGACTTTCTTTCTGGAGTGGTTAATCATGGAAGATTGACATCTGGAATTTTCAGATTCTGTTTTCTTTCTGTACCATCTGTGTTACTGTTCAGTCTTTTCTTCTCCACGTTGGATTTACAGTTGCTAGAGTACCAAGGAGTAAGTTATCTCCTAGCTGGACCAAAGGCTTCTCCATGCTCAAGAACTTGTTCCCACACACTGTAGCCTCTGAAAGTAAACTCCACTAGTGCTACTGGGCATGTTCCCAATATATATCTCTATATATGTATCTATATCTATATATGTAATTATACTGTCCTTCATCCTCCGGAAATAAAGAGGAAGGTTCTCAGATGCAGGGGGAGCCTTGGGGGAGGGGAAAACTGAGGCAACTCTCCAGTGTCCTGCACTCTTCACCCAGTAGTTTTACCTCTATAATGGTCTACAGAAATCAGTCACAGCATAATCCCTACCTCTTCCCATCCTCTCAGTCACTGGCAGGAGGCATACGAGTAAGGTGCTCTGGCCTTACAGCATCTTCTGTGCCAACTTTATGATAATGGAAAAGGACCAGGGTTGGGTTAGTAAAAGAGTAGTGGTTTTTATAATCTGCAACCAAAGCAGGTCATATATTATATACATTTACTCTGTTTCTAGTGGGCTCATATAATCTAAGGTTTGTACCTGGGGCAATGGAAAGTTACTTGAGATGCCCAGTGTCACAAGGAGCCACAGTAGGAATTGAACTTAGTTTCCCTGGTTCTCCATCCAGTGCGTTAACCGAGACAGAGAAATAGAGAAAGAAGTTTCAAAGTTATTCAGTACATACACAGGGCCAGATTCAGTAAATATTGCTCAAAATTACGTGCCCCTTATAGAATAGTGCTTGACATGAGGACTTTCACCTGATGAAACCTGGTGTAAATCCTGGTAATCTATAACACTGTACCAAAATATTTGGAATGCCCCTGACCCGTCTATGCCCCTCCCATGGCCATGCCCTTTTGGGTTGTGTGTGAGACAATTTGAGCATAAAGTGTTATAGAATCGCATGTAGGCAGATCCATGCATAAGTCCAAATTAGTACCAATTAATGCCAATAATTGTCCAAATTTGAGATCTGCGCACAAGCTAATTAGTTACTGAGCCATTAACAACCTATTGTATAAAACATGTGGGAACCTGTGTAAAGTACAAGCAGACACTTATCCTTTCTTCAGGCTAGGTGAAAATGTGGGTTTTGCCATTTGTATTGTACTGGGGCTGGTTCTGGAAGCCCATTTTATAAATGGTCATAGACAATGATGTTTGCCTTATAAAACAGGCTTATCGTATGGGCATTCTCCTGTAAAAATATTGGTCCCTATCTATTATATGTATATATTTGCCTATATGAAGGTATTTATTTGAGATCCCCTTTATTGGTTTTCTCTTCTGTAAGCATTATGCAATTTATTCCCCTCAGAAAGTCCCGTTGAGAATCCGGCAAACGATTCACCCACCGACCAAAATGAAAACCTGGAACAAAGTAATGGAAGAAATCAAGAGCAAGACCAGGAATCAGGTCAAGGTAATGACCATGGAAACGGTAAAAGAAGAGGTAAAGGAAAATGTCAGGGTGGCCACGGAGAAGGCAAAAAAGGTGGCAAGGATGGACAGGGACGCAAAGGTCGTGGTCAAGGACGAGGACAGCTTAGTGATGTGGAACAAGGCCTACTTGGTGCACAACGTGTCCAAGCTGTTGGCCAGGCACAACTCCAAGTTGATGGCAAAGGAAGAGGCCAAAGAAAAGCACAAGGTGGTAGCCAAAGAAGAAGCCAACTTAGTGACTTGGCACAAGACCGACTTGGTGATCTTGGAGGACAAGGAGGGCTTCTTGGATCTCTGGTAAGTGTCATTATTATAGTACAGCTTTTGTCAGCTTTTTAGTAGTAATACAGCTGAACATTTTGAATGTAGGAACCAGATTCATTCCAAGCGCACAGTGTGAATGAATCCATAGCAGTGCAACAATATTGTGCTTTTGGCCAACCAGGGGCAAAGAAGAAAATTAACTGAAAACATTCTTCTTCAACAAGGCCTACAACGAGAACCTATAACCTTACTAAGTCACCTCACCAACCCACTCAACTATGAACACCCACCTTCTATAACTACCCTAACAACTCTCTTCTTTCTTCCCTCTTCCCTTCCTTAATCGCTACACATTACTAAGTGTATCTGATATCCTGATTCGACAATGTTAACAAATCTATGTAAGCCACATTGAGCCTGCAAATAGGTGGGGGAATGTGGGATACAAATGCGATAAAATAATAAAAAAAAAACTATTAATTTCACAGATGGAATAAAAGCGCTGACTTAGTATAGGTTTGTTAAATGTCTGTGTGCATAACTGAAAAACAGAGAGAAAAGCAGCAGAACTGGGGGATCTTAGTGGGAAGGAAGAGACATAGGAGGAAAAAGTCTATGGAACAGCACAAGAAACTAATGCAGAGATAAAGGGCCTGACTCCTGTTTCTGAATGGGAGAACTCACGCTTTTCTGTAATAATCAGGCCACAGGCAGCAACAGGATAGCTTTGATGGGTACCACTGTAGCCAGAACCAAATTTGGTTTCTTCTGTGTAAGTCATGAAACGTAAGTTGTCTCCAACAACAGAATCAAAACCTATTGAACAGGGGTTGGGGGGGGGGGGGATTAGAGCACAGGTCTTTCAGAAGTTAAAAGATCTGAGGAAGTGGTCGTCTAACTATTTGCTGACAGCTACAGTAATCCGAGCACTCCTGTAGATCGCTCACTTTCAGCATTGCCAGTTGGTTCTAATGGCATTACTAACAGGATGAACCAACCCTAGCTTTGCCCAGGTGAATCTAAGCACTTACAGCGTCGCTTTTGCTAGAAAGAGCTGGAAAGTAGTAGACCTGAACAGAGCTCAGCCTATCAGCTACTGAAATATTTATATAGTTATAGGCTGGATTGATTTTCAGCTCCCTCCACAGCTACCTCATAATAAATGTTCTGCCTTGTTTTGGATTTTAGGCATAGAAGAGGCGAAAGGATGCTGGAACACATCGGACTCTCCCTTCCTGGCTGTCCTGCTTAGCTCTCTTGCTTTTCTAACTCTCCTGCTTGGTTCTCTTGCTTCACTCATCGAAAATTCCAAACTAAAAGCTGCAATGGGCAAAAAGCAATAAATTGCATACGTAATGTTGATCTCAGTCTCTTTTTATCATGATAAAGAATAAGAAATTTAATTATTAGACACAGCAAAGTGGGAGAGGTTAATCCCAAGAATATTGAATAGATAGGGCTGCTTCCCGGTCATCTGCCATTCCCTTGAATTCAGACAAGAAATAACTCAGATATACATAGGAAGTATAAGGTCAAAAGGTGAGGAATTTTGGGACACTGTTCTCCAAAGATCCAAATATCTGTGTGGAACCCCACTACAGGCAACACTCCATTACACCATTACATTTCTATTCCAAGACTTTGGTATATGTGTGAATGCCGATTGGACTCCACCCCCATTGCCATGTGTCTGATCATTGGCATATCAGGGTAGATAGGAAATGCTAATTGGCCGGTCCCATCCTCCCATCATTTTTTCAGCAGTTCATGCTTTTGTCACCCTACTTATGAATCAGTGTGGTTCCTGCCATGAGTCCCAAAGATCTGTATTCATCTGTCCATGGTCTATTCAGGATTACACATATCAGCCTGATAGCCACAGGGAAGTTCTGCTAATGACTGGGAAAACTGATAGAAGAACCTGAACAAAAATCTCATAAATTCCCAAAGGCATGAGAGAGAGAGAGAGATATGAAACAAACAGCCAAAGATCTAAGAAGCTTCAATAAAGTACCAGAGGGTAGAATGTTTCCTAGAACAATAGGTCTTCCTATGATATTGAAGGGAGGGAATTCTCAGTAGTCCAAGGTCAGTAATATCCATGTACTGTAGGCATTTTCCTATGCTCAATGGTCTTCCAATCTAAGTTTGTATCTGAGGCTATGGAGAATTCAAACATGGCTTTCCCGGTTCTTAACCCATTACTCTATCCATTAGGCTACTTCAGTGAGATACAACAAGAAACACAATTCAGCCATGCCTAGGGTAGATCCAACTGACATTATTAACAGAAAAAGGGAGAAGACCAGAGATCAATTACTACCTGTGACAGTATAGTAATAATAGGAATCCATGAGTAGCTTGGTAGGGTCAAATGGCCCTTATCGTCCAACACTAACATTTGTAAAAGTTGAGTGGGTTTGAGGTGCAGAATCATACTGAACATGCAAAGCTCATTCTTGCATAAGATACAGAAAAAAAGGATCAGTTACTTGCAGCGAAACCAAGTATTATTATGAAAGGCCGGAGTGAGTTGAAGTTCAGAAGGCCCCCAAATATCATCTGCATTAACAATAGAGTGTTGTCAAAATGTACATCAGGGGCCCATCCCAGTCCTAAGCTTGGGTCTCTCATCTCATGCACCTGACTGAATCCAGCCCCATATTCCCAGTCTGAAAACTCAAGTAATGCCAAGGAACCGCATGTACCTGTACACAGTTATTTACCCACCTGGGATTCTGGGAATGCAGTTTAGTTTCATTTAGAAACTACCAGAAAATTGCTTTGCACTGGCCGAGTCATTAGGGCCTGTGGAAATCATGACGGGGCATTGGGTCTCAGGTAAATACATTTTGAAAGGACAAAGAAATAGGGATAGGCTGTCATTTGCAATGACATAAGAACATAAGTGTTGCCAAACTGGGACAGACTGAAGGTCCATCGAGCCCAGCATCCTGTTTCCAACTGTGGCCAAATCCAGGTCACAAGTACCTGGAAAGATCCCAAAACAGTACAACATATTTTATGCTGCTTATCTTAGAACTAACAATTGTGCCTGTGCTCTGTCGAGCATCAAAATATAACAAAATATTTAAACACACATGAATACAAGTGTATTGCTTCTTCAGCTTATTGAGAGTGGAGTAGTCTCATATATAACACACAATAAAAATTATTTGATTTTTCACCCAATGACTGGGTGTATTATCTGTGTGTATTGTCTAATCATTGACTTAACCTCCACCACCCTTTGCTAATCTTATATATGAAAATATATTTCTGTTTATCAATATGCTATCATCTAATTTTATGCAGCACTTAGCTTGAACAAGTTGGTGCTCTTAAAACCCTGACAGCTCCCCGTTTCGTGGCTACTTTTTCAAGGGGGAGTCACCAGTTCAAGTAACTGTCTCAAGTGCAACTGCAGCATTACTCTGTCTTAGAACTAAGCAGTGGATTTTTCCCAAGTTCATTTTAATAATGGCTTATGGGCTTTTCTTTTAGGAAGATATAAGTACATAAGCATCGCCATGCTGGGACAGACCAAGGGTCCATCGAGCCCAGCACCCTGACTCCGACAGCGGCCAAAAGAACAAACCTTTTTTAAACCCTGCTAAGTTAACTGCTTTTACTACATTCTCTGGCAACGAATTCTAGAGTTTAATTACACATTGAGTGAAGAAATATTTTCTCTGCTTTGTTTTAAATTGACTACTTTGTAGCTTCATTGTGTGCCCCCCCCTAGTCCTAGTATTTTTGGAACGAGAAAGCAAAAGATTCACATCTACCTGTTCTACTTCGCTCCCCTCAGCAGTCTTTTCTCCAAGCTGAAGAGCCCTAGGGTGGTAGAGCAGGTGCTGAGGAAACATGATCATAAACATACCGAAGAAAAAAGCTGGCAAGTAGATTTACTCCCTTCCCCTCATAAAGTAAATTATACCCCCTCTATACAGCAAATGGTTAGGAAATAAGTAGGAACATAGGGCCAGAGATGCTGTGTTAGGTTCACGTATTATGCAAAGGTTGAAAGGTATAACTTTCAGGTCAGGAACATCCTACAGCTCTTGGTCTGCTACAAGCTTTCAGGGATACCTCCTGAAAGTGGGGGTTGGGACATTGCCGCACCATAGATCTATTGAGGGAAAGGGAAATGGGACTTGATATACCGCCTTTCTGAGGTTTTTGCAACTACCTTCAAAGCGGTTTACATATATTCAGGTACTTATTTTGTACCTGGGGCAACGGAGGGTTAAGTGACCTGCCCAGAGTCACAAGGAGATGCAATGGGAATTGAACCCAATGTCCCTTGCACTAACCACTAGGCTACTCCTCCACTAGCAACATTCCATGTAGAATCTCAAATAGGGAAATGGGACTTGATATACTGCCTTTCTGAGGATTTTGCAACTACCTTCAAAGCGGTTTACATATATTCAGATACTTATTTGTACCTGGGGCAATGGAGGGTTAGGTGACTTGTCCAGAGTCACAAGGAGCTGCAGTGGGAATCGACCCCCCAGGATTCCCCTCTGCACTAACCACTAGGCTACTCCTCCACTTCTTACTCTTTGGGATTCTGGGATCTTGCTGTTCTACATGGAACATTGCTACTGTTTGAGATTGTGCATGGAATCTTGTTAATGGGACTTGATACACCGCCTTTCTGAGGTTTTTGCAACTCCATTGAAAGCGGTTTACATATATTCAGGTACTTATTTTCTACCAGGGGCAATGGAGGGTTAAGTGACTTGTCCAGAGTCACAAGGAGCTGCAGTGGAACTCAGTTCCTCAGGATCAAAGCCCACTGCACTAACCACTAGGCTACTCCTCCACTAGCAACATTCCATCCAGAATCTCAAATAGTAGCAACAGAATCTCGGAAAGGGAAATGAGACTTGATATACTGCCTTTCTGTGGTTTTTGCAACTACATTCAAAGCAGTTTACATATATTCAGGTACTTATTTTGTACCAGGGGCAATGGAGGGTTAAGTGACTTGCCCAGAGTCACAAGGAGCTACAGTGGGAATGGAACTCAGTTCCCCAGAATCAGAGTCCGCTGCACTAACCACTAGGCTACTCCTCCACTATTTTTCATCTGTGAACTGCATGGATACTGGTGTCACCATGTTGATGGCATCAGTGGAAGGTGCCAAGCCAGGACTGAAACAGAAGAGCCAGACTCCAAACTTCAACATGTTAAATAAAAAAGTAAACTTTAATTTGTAGGAGAATTCACAGTTATTTGCAGATTCACACAGTCCATCCTTGGAAGGGGCAAACCACACTTTGCATCTTCCAACAATACCAGTAGTCTGAAAGGTCAAACACTGGTAAAGTATCCACCCCTTCCATAGATCAAGACATTCAAGTATACAACAATAGTGTCTGTTTATAATATCTTAAAATACACAGGATGTGTGACCTTTGACCAGTCCCTCAACTGATGATCAACTTACAAAGATTTGTGATTCTTGAGTGCAATATGAGAATCCCTACAGCAAGTTTCAGTGTATCATGTTGAAGGTCCCACTATTTCCAGATAACATTGAGGAAAGAAAGACCTCAGCTTCACCCTGTGTTGAGGAAACTCTTCCACACGAACTGAAGTCTTCAATACTGGAGATTGTGTTAGACAAGGTCAAAAATATGAGGATGTCATTGGTTTTTTAATTGTCTCTACTCATACCCTTCTGATAAGGCCAGTCTTGTATACAGAGATAATCTAGGAGTACTCAACCAGTATAAAAACAAATAACCGGGGACCCAGTTAATGAGCCCTCACTGATGCCAAGCACTTTGGCTGAGGCAGAGGGAGCAGCTAAGAGATGTGCCAGTAAGACATATCAGATATGGGTTAGATGACTGCCAGTTGCTTATATGGGGAGTTGTGTGTAGGGAAGGGGGAAGACTCTAGAACACATCAATTCATCAGGGTTGAGGAAGGCCCTACCTTTCCAGAGAAAAACAGAACCACTAGACTCTGACTTTGAACCATTTCAAGTAGGTCTACCCCCTTTACTCACTGCTAGGGGTATTATGGAAGAACCATCCAGCACAAGGGAGAGGAGAGATGGCCTAGTTCTAAGGCTGACCCATCAATATCCCAGGGATTATTTCTGTTCTTGCTATGGCCTCTTATTATACAAAAGAACACATTATGGGAACACCCGTACATGTTGAAGGTCACCCCAACATCACAGCTGTATATCAAATTACCATTAAAGTGCATTAAACAAAGGAAGAAGGGAGAGAAACACCTCCATACTACCACCGGGGTAAGATCTGATCTCTTAGAGGTTCCTGACGACAGGAGACTCATCGAGAAGGGGGCGGGGGTCGTCACAAAGACAATGGGGACAGGATAGAGTAGCTTGATGCTTGGCAGTAGAGGTAATAGTAGAAGAAGAGGGAAATCACTGATTTATAGAGGTGCCCTGGTGATTTTTCACATTAAAGAAGGCTGATTTATGTATCTGCAAAACAGCAAAATTCGGCTAAGTTCCCTCAAGCACCATGACGCCACCTCATACAACTGAGGCAAAGATGAAAAGGTGCTGCTAGACAGAACCATGGCTTGCCTCTGTATAGCAGTACCAGATTGTTCTTTCACATATTATATTGCATTTAAAAGTAGAGCATACTATAATAAAAATCAAATGTTAAAGCTCCTCCATCGAGTCCAAACACTGATGGCAATGTGATCTTTGTGGTAGAGTAAGTAATGATCCAAGTACCAAATGACAGGGGGATATAGCAAAACAGCCCCACTATGATAGCATCAAGACTGTTCTTGAGGTAAAGGGAAGAGAAAATAGTTTTATCATCCGTCCATCCATAGCACAAGAAGGTATATTCCACCAGGCAAGGAAGGGAGAACACAGCTGTAGCAGCTGTCCATGCTGTAGAAGGACTATTCCAAAAGGGTATGGAGAGGGTTACGGTGCTTCTATGTCCTCGGATTCCCTCATAACATAATGATGTGATGAAATTGACTCCTGTTTTTGGATGGATTACTGCTACCACAGATTACAGAATTCATACCACAAGAAACAGTATTATACCACATAACGAAGTGGTGAGGACAAGTTACCATATTTTATGCCGAAGACTTTAGGTTGTGTTATGTTCACAACTTTTCTGGTGAAGGATCATCCCAACCACAAAGGAAGTAGGTGGGGCAGAGTAAGGCAAGGTCCGGTATGTATGAAGGGAAAAAAAAAGATAAGATGTCCTTGCACCAAAAAAAGCATCTTTTCCCCTTGATACCACTCACTTCTGGTAAAGGTCCAGTAATCCTTACAGACTAGATCAAACATGGTAGACTTCCTCTTCACCTTCCATGGCATAGTTGACCTTTCCTTGGAGATGATGGAGATGGTGAATAGCTGTTTCCCTCAGGATCTTCCAGCCCCGGCTGGACCTTTGCACAGATGTATTACGAGAAAGGAGGGGTGGTTTTGGTGGTGGTGTTGGCGATGGCGGCGGCAAAATTGCAGTTGGCTTGGATACTTCTTCGCTACATGGATGATCTATGTAATCTTCCAGTTCTGCCTTCTCCTGACTCTCTGGGCGGCTGAAGGCGTTCACATACTTCTGGACCGTCTGTTTGGTATTATCCCTGCGTGCTTCCACCCTGCCATAAAATGAGATGCAGGAGAATAAATGGCTTGATTATTAGTGGTCCTGGCTAGAGTGCATGCTTGCTCTGTGTTCAACTAGCCAGTCATAGACACCACAAAGACCTCACATGATAATATTTGTTTTACAAAGTTATTTTTGTTGCAGATTTTGAATCAACCTTAGCACAGTAGGTCCCAATTTGCAACTGAATACGCAGATTAAATGGTCCACTCTGCTCATGCTCCCAGAGTAATGTGTAACTTGAGCTACTAGATTGGAGAAGCGAACTACCTCAGCATTATGCTGTACACGGGCTGTTGAGCCCACAATGGCTGTGCATACCTGAGGTACCATCTGTTTCCTAGGCCGTACTCTTTCCCACAGATCCCCAAGCGAGGCCACAGCCAGCGTGGCAGCTTCCTTTCTAGCATTACTGTGGTTGCAACCACCTGTAAAATATAGGAAAATTACTCAATTTAACTCTGGTTAGTGTTCTGTGGTAGGTTTATTTTGCAGGTCTCAGAGCAGGATCTTAAGTCAGAGACGTTGGCTATATAGTAACATAGTAAAGACAATCTCGCTGTCCTTCCATGGGCAAAGCAGGGGTAGAGTTGCAGTGGATTTGTTTTAATTTGTACAATATGTGAGCACACATTGTACACGGAAAACCAAAGACTGGAGGGATGGATTCTTAAAACAGTTGTTTATTAATGAAAAAAGACTCGACACAAGCGTTGTGTTTTGGCCTTTAGGCCTGCATCAGGAGTCTCAGTTGACGGAGAACAGCGGATATAAACGTTTAGAAGCAAGTGGTATGGTGATCAATAAGGTGGTTCTCAGTCAACAAAGAACAGTTGATGCGAACGTTTAAAAGCATGTGATGTGGTGATCAATGAAGTTGGTCTTTAAAAATGCTGAAATTCAATTGTCTATGCACAAGTTTCTTCGGAAAAGGTCTTTTTAAAGACCAACCTCATTGATCACCATACCACATGCTTCTAAACGTTTGTATCAGCTGTTCTCCGTCGACTGAGACTCCTGATGCAGGCCTAATGGCCGAAACACAACGTTTGTGTCAAGTCTTTTTTCATCAATAAACAACTGTTTTAAGAATCCGTCCCTCCAGTCTTTGGTTTTCCGTGGTCAAACATCCCACTCTCTCCCATATTTGTATTCTCTTGTGGGGCGTTAGAGTTCTTCGCTTGTTGCGGATTATCTGAGCACACATTGTACACCTTTCTTTTGAGCAGGTGTAAATTCAAGCTTCAGCATTTGAGTGGCATTGGGCTGGAGCTGGGAGTCCTTTTTATATTTAAAAAAAAAGGCAATTAGGTGTCACATTATAAAAGATGACCCATGGAAATTCTTATTAATCAGGCCAGTGCCTCCCAATCCAGAAACCCTCTAATTTTTTATAGGTTGCCCCCCAGTTATGGAACGAGTTCTAAATAGACACTTCATTGGTGGTACGTTCCATTAATTGGTGTTGGTATTAATTTGTAAATACATGAGTAACTGACTTAGGACCCTGTAACTCTTTTCAATAAACTTAACGCCTAATTTCTTCATTATACAAATTTTTTTGGAGGGCGGGGGAGCGTGGACAGGTCAGGGCTAGGTCAAACAATTACATGCTAAATTTACAGAATTCTGTCAGTTATGTATATAACAGACATGTCAACAGCTGTCTAAATGCCGGCAAAATGCTTGCGACTAAAGATAAGCATTAAAATGCCAGCTTAAGACTCCTATTCTAGAACAGCAATTACTTGCGTAATGTTGATATACAATTTGTGTTTAGTACCCAGCCATTTTAGCACCGAGCTTTAGGCGAGCTTTATAAAATTAACTCCAAAGTGTCCCAATTGCATCTTTCAGTCATTCTGTCTTAGTCTCTAAGTCCTAATGTTGTAAAGAATGGCTTGGTACTGACACTCCTGGTAACAAGGCCCTTCCTGTGTTTTTCTCCATGACCATTATGTCTACCTCGTTATCAGATAGAATGGAAACGGATCCGTGTGACTCAATTTGTGATCAAGCTGTGTATTGTAAAGAGTGACCGAGGGCCAATGTGCACTGAGAGCTTTAAACGGTCAACTGGAGAAGTCAAAGCTACAAACACCATAAGAACATAAGGAGTTCCTTCCACCTATGAGGGCAGACCCAAAGTCTAGCAAGCCCAGAATCCCATTTCCCACAGTGACCAGTTCAGGTCTCTCGGAATCAGCCAGCAGATCCCAAGGAGAAGATTCCTTCCCTGTTGTTCATTCCCAGAAGTGGCTTTCCTTAAATCTGCCTAAGTGAAGAGCTTTCCATCAGTTTGACCACCTTCTTTTCTGTGATTTTTCCTTTCTCGTACTTTGAAAGACAGTGCAGTAGGTGGATTAGTAAGCATAAGCATATCGGGGCCATAGCTGCTTGTATAAACACGTTGTACCCATATAAGGAAGTTATTGATATGACTGAGCTCATATCGATTCTGGAAAACACTGCATGCTTCTCAGCATTGCGCAGAGTTCCCATGGCACATATATGCTGTGGTCTCTTACCTGGGCTCTCCACAGTTCATATCTTTCGTTTGCAACCCGCCAATGGGTGTCGCCCATCATGGCGATAAGCAAGTTGAGCATGAGGAGGGCTGCGAAGATGCCGAAGGTGAAGTAGACAATACTGAACATGAATGGTAGATCCACATTATAATTGGCTGGTCCATCAATAATTGTGAGGAAGAGTTCGAAAGTGCTGAAGAGTGACATGGGGTAGCTGTTGAACTGCCCTAGCTGGCTGTAGTCCTCAGTCTGGAAAATGATGTAAAAAGCTGGTGGAAGGAAGGAGATTGGCAAATGAGAGGGGTTGGGGGAACAGAGACAGATACATTACCCTCTGCTGTCGGTAGGATACAAAAAGAAAAATGATCAATTACCTGAAGCAAAACCAAGTATTACAACGGCCATGAGCCAGCAGAAGCGCAGGAGGTCTCCGAATATCATCTGCATTGAAAAGAGCACCGTCAAAAAAGTCACTAGATTGTGCGATACCATTTCTTAGTCCCTGCACACATCCCGGGTGTCCCTATCCTCCTCCCACCCACATCCCTCCGTTTCCTCTTCTTTCCCAGTCACTGGTCTAGGCTTCTTTTGTTCTCTCGGCTCCCTTCTTCCTTCCCGGCTGTACCTTTTGAATCATGATGGTGAAAGGTCCAAGCATCTGGAATCCACGAGTAAAGTACATGACATAGCTCCATCCCAGCAACAAGGCAAAGGACATTGGGACAATCTCCCCATCTGTGTTCGTAAGACGCATGACCAGGGTCACCAGCACCATGCAGGCATACAGGATGCTGAAAAGGAAGATTGGAAGCAGTGAGGGAGAGAAGTGCACAGAAGAGCAAAACTGGCAGAATGCTCCCCCTTTCTCACCATGCTGAGCACTCTTACCCACCCCATCACGATCTCCATCACCCCCCACACATGGGGAGCCCTTTCCCTTCCCTTCACTTATGGTCTGCTCTGGCACTGGATGCCCTCTGTTGACCCCTTCCATGCCATCCCTTCTGGAGATGTTGACTTACATCATAATACGAAATGGCCCCCCAAGAACAGTGTGTCCGAAGTAGCGAGTGGCTCCAACCCGCAGGATATCTGGAAGCTAAGAGAATAGGGAATTAGGAGTAGAGATGTGGAGGAGGGGGGGGGGGGGGGGTAGGAAAAGTTTCATGTTAGAGTGGAGAAGGGGCATCTTACCTCCAAAAATAAGATGGCAACGGCTCCGATCACACTCACCAGCTCGCCTGCTAGCCGAAGGTCATCTTGGTAGCTGATGTAGGCTTCCTATTAGGAAAAGGATGACAATATGGTATCCAGTGTGTGAAAACCACTCTATGTTATGTTGGACATGTCACACTGTCTCTTCATGATGTGACTGATTCTCTCTCCTTCTGGGGTGAGGGGGAGGGGAGAAGGAGACAATATGTACCTGCAGGCTTTTCTGTACATAGATGGTGATGTCCCTGGAGTTGTTGGAAAGCTGGGCCTTGAGCTTCAGAGGCCGATAGACGCAGCACATGGTGAAACAGGTGATGTACACCAGGTAGAAGAAAGCTAGGCAGCAGAAGTAGGGACGGCCAAATTTGCACCATTTCAGGCTGACCAGTTGCTTCACTGGGGTCAGGTCCAGGATGCGGTAGGCCTGGCAAGGGGAACGAAGGCCGGCGAGAGGAAACAAAGAAGAACGGAAGGGTGGGGGGGGTCCAAAAGTAAGGAGATAAGGGGTGAGGAAAGAAAAAAAGAGCAAATCATTAATCTATAACCACTGACCCCATGCTGAGCCCTTCCTCCACAACAACTGCCTTAGAGATCCCCAACTCAATGCACTCCAGCTCTTCCACCTGGAAGCACCAACTGTCTTCTTGCCAGTTTCTGATAATTGTGATGCTAAATGCTAGTAGAGAAGTAGCCTAATGGTTAGTGCAGTGGGCTGAGAACCCAGGGAATCGGGTTCAATTCCCACTGCAGCCCCAAGTGACTCTGGGGAAGTTATTTAACCCTCTACTGCCTCAGGTTAAAAAAAAAAGATTGTGAGCCCACTAGGGACAAAGAAAGTACCTTCATATAATAAAGATATAAACCACTTTGATTGTGCCACAGGAAGACAGTATATCAAATTCTATTACTGCTACCCATTAGTTCTTCCTACCTCTCTCTTCTTTGCAGAGAGAATGAGTTCCAGAACCGAGAGGTCATCATCCCACGAGTCAATCCCGGTGAGGTCATATAGGGTAGAGGTCAAGGGGCCAAAAGTCCACTGTATGTGTTTTCTCTTCTGCAGCAAGTGATGAAACATCTGGAGAGAGAGGGAAGGAAGAATGAAGTAGGTATTGTGATAGTCACATCCAGGATAGTTGGGTTAAGGCAGTTTCAGTTTGAAATACAAGTCCCAGAAGGCATTGCAGGCAAGGAGCCAGGGGGTGAGATGAAGAACCCGGACTGGACTCCTAGCTGCAATCGGGGAAGACATGGGTGTAAGCTGGCAGGATGTGTAGATTGGCTGCCACTAGGGGGAAAAAGAGATAGGAAACCCTGTGTGCAGGAGCTCCTCATTAGTCTAATGCTTAACTCAGCTGGTATGGCTGTGAGGGAAACTAGTGGAAGGAGAATGAATGGTTGTGAGAGCAGAAGCCAGGGATTGATTAGGCAGGTGGGAAGAAGTCTCAGGAGTTCAGTTCAGGAGGAGAGAAGCAGTTGCAGGCTGAAATTCCTTGGGCAAGAGAGGTCCCTAAAGTACTGAAGCAGGCTGAAATCCCTTGGGTGTGAGGAAGTCCCTAAAGTATTGAAACCTCCTGAAGGTAAAGGCTGCTTTGTGATTTAACTGGGATGATGAACTGAATGAACTGTTTGTCTTGGGAATTGAACTACTGTTTACTGTGCATTGGATAAAGAGCCCAGACTGAAGCTGACTGTGAGCCTGTATTGAATCCTGGTAGGTGCTGGCAGCCTACTGCTTAAAGGGGACTATTTGCCACACGTGTTCAGGTGGCTTACATGTGCTTAAGATTAAAGGCAAATGCTGCTGTTGGAACCGTGTATCAGGTCTACTAGAAACCTGCATGGCATAAAAGTCTTAAAATTGAAGTTGCTGGTGGACATTTGTTTCTGGATTGTACCGGGAGCGCTCTCCCTGGTGACAGTATGATAGAAGAGGCCACATTTGATTTTTTTTTTTTTGAGGACAAGGTAGGAGGGAGGTTGATTTGATCTATTAAAATTGAATTAAATCGCCTTTCCTCTAGAGATGACAAAACGATGTACATAAAAACTTACTAAAATTAACAGGAAAATAGGAGAAGAATGCCAAAGGAAAGAGAACCAATGAAGAAATGAGAGATAAATAGAGAGGCAGAGGCTTCATTGTTAGTGAATCCTGAGGAGATTACCAGGATCTACATGAACAGAAAAAGTGGTCTCGAAAAAATGGTTTTTTTTTTAGGAGAGCTTTGAATTTAGGGTAGGAATGTTCGAGGTGAATAGGGGCAGGAAGGGCGTTCCAGAGGGAGAGTTGGGGGAAGGAGCAACAAGCATGGATTATATTGATTACCACTGATTTTTTCCAGAATCTGAATGCATTTTTCATGTTGTGAATGAGAATGTCAGGCTTATTTTCGAAAGAGAAGGGCGCCCATCTTCCGACACAAATCAGGAGATGGGCGTCCTTCTCTCAGGGTCGCCCAACTCGGCATAATCGAAAGCCAATTTTGGGTGTCCTCAACTGCTTTCTGTCGCGGGGACGACCAAAGTTCATGGGGGCGTGTCGGCACCGTAGCGAAGGCGGGGCTGGGGCATGATTAAGAGATGGGCGTCCTCGGCCAATAATGGAAAAAAGAAGGGAGTCCCTGACGAGCACTTGGCTGACTTTACTTGGTCCATTTTTTTCTTGCGACCAAGCCGTAAAAAGGTGCCCGAACTGACCAGATGACAACCGGAGTGATCGGGGATGACCTCCCCTTACTCCCCCAGTGGTCACCAACCCCTCCCACCCTTTAAAAAAAACTTACATTTTTTTTTTGCCAGCCTCAAATGTCATACCCAGCTCCATGACAGCAGTATGCAGGTCCCTAGAGCAGTTTTAGTGGGTACAGTGCACTTCAGCCAGGCGGACCCAGGCCCATCCCCCTTACCTGTTACGCTTGTGGTGGTAAATGTGAGCCCTCCAAAACCCACCCGAAACCCACTGTACCTACATGTAGGTGCCCCCTTCACCCCTTAGGGCTATGGTATGGTGTACAGTTGTGGGGAGTGGGTTTGGGGGGGGGGGTTGGGGGGCTCAGCACCCAAGGTAGGGGAGCTATGCACCTGGGAGCAATTTGTGAAGTCCACTGCAGTGCCCCCTAGGGTGCCCGGTTGGTGTCCTGGCATGTGAGGGGGACCAGTGCACTATGAATTCTGGCTCCTCCCATGACCAAAGGGCTTGGATTTGGTCATTTTTGAGATGGGCATCCTCGGTTTCCATTATGGCCGAAAACCGGGGACGACCATCTCTAAGGAAGACCATCTCAACATTTAGGTCGACCAACTCTAAAGTCGACCTAAATGTTGAAATTTGGGCGTGCTCGACCGTATTATCGAAACGAAAGACGGATGCCCATCTTGTTTCGATAATACAGGTTTCCCCGCCCCTTCGTGGGGCCATCTTGCGAGGACGCCCTCATGAAAACTTGGGCGCCCCATTCGCTTATGTCCCTCTTTGTCTCAAAACAAAAATGTCTAACCAGAGATTCTCCCTACATTAAAGACACATTGAACTAAACATGGTTCGCCTAACTGTTTGCTCTCCCTCCCAGTCTTCAACCAATAGAAGAGCTCTCCCAGCCGCCTCTGCTTCTCCAACTTATCTCTGGGAAAGGGCTCTCTGTGTTCTTGGTTGGGGAGTTAAGGATATATTGAGTGGTTAAGACAGGTCACTTAAATAGGCTATACACCCATTCTGGACTAGGTTGCTACACACACTAACTTAGACCAGTTCCTTATATCTTGCATAACTGTACAAAGAATTTGCCTTTAGTTCAGCCACCCATCTATTTATCCCAACTGACTCTGTACCATCCATCTTATCCCCACCTGTATATCTGCACTCGGCCCCTCAAGCTATATGGTAAGCAGTATCGTAGAAAAGCGTTGGTATCGTAGCTATGCTATTTGAATGTTCTAATTGTGTAATTATTAGATATTCCATTACTATTATGCTGACATTGTATTATATCTCTGTTATGTGAATTTCAATGCTGCTAAATGTGTATTTTTTTCGATCCTGTTTCACGGTAATCCTATTATTAGCTTTATATTTGCTGCTTTCAAGTTGTTCATGTTACTATTGTTAACAAAATTGTAAATTTTGATGTTAAACTCTACCTGCTGTACACCACCTTGGGTGAATCTCTTCTTAAAGGCGGTCAATAATCCCAATAAATATATTGCAGACTTTGCAGGGACACTCTGCCCTGTAGACGGGTTGTTGGGGAAAGGGGAGGAGACATTCAGAACTCACCACAGCATTCCCCTCCAGAGCAGCCAACTTGAAGGGGGTTAAGAAGTCATTATTCATAACCATGTCCAGTGTTAAACCCCCATCCTCCTTGTCGTAAGACAGGATGAGGTCATAGATCTGGCTAGAGAAGGTTTTACTGGGCTGGAGGGTCAGGATGTGAAGGACCGTGTTCCCTGAGGAGAGAACAGAAGGTCAGAAATCCATGGGGGAAGGATGGCAAAAGTCATCAAGCGAGTGAGGCACAGGAAACGTAATGGCCTCTTTCTACTACTACTCATCATTTCTATAATGCTACTAGACATACGCATTGCCCGATGCCACAATGTTCTTCTCTGAGGTGCTCTCATATTTTACCTCACGGGACACTCTTCCCTCCTCCTTACCTAGAGAGTCCTGGGCTCGGAGGTCAGCACCACTCTCGATGAGAAACTGCACTATTTTCCTATTCCCTATGCAAGCCGCAAAGGACAGGATGGTCTCACCTGCAGAAAGATCAAGGGAAGAGAATTACGATATGAAAGAAACAGAAGGGTGGGCTACAGAAAGAGAATGCTCCACAGCAAGGGGTAAGAGGATACGAGTACCCTCTGCAGTCATTCTCACCAAAGTAGATGAGATTACAAGGGCAATATCTGAAGAAGGTGCCGATGGCCCGTGGTGAGGAAACATCAGCTCCCCTCCTCACCAGCTCCATCACCAGGTTTAGATTCTGATTCACTGCTGCGATATGAAGCGCTGTCTGCCCTGTAACACATGAACACAAAGAGGGATTAGGCCAACACTGTGTATGTGTTGGGGTGGGGGGGGGGGGGGGGAAAGAGTGGCATCTCTCTCATTTTGCCATGACTTGCTATTAGCTAACCTATTGCACTTTCTCCTAGAAACCACTCAGTGCTCCTCACTGGACATAATTTTAATTGGCCTATGTGTTCAACTGTTTCCCGGTTTCACAGGTCAGTGTCCCTTCCTCTAGCCAAATCATCTCCCTGAGTCCCACCAGCAACAGCATCTCCTCATTTCCTGTTGATCCTGCAGAAAAGTGGATTCTTTGCAGCCTGCAATACCTTGTGTAGGACAAACAAGACTCAATCCAAAAAGGATACCGAGCATCAGCTGTAAATACCTGGCACACAAGTCTCTTCTCCAGGTGCTTGACCTCGACTGGAATAGCTGTTAAGGTCACATCTGAAGAAGAACCCAGTGTTAGGCCTGCACGATCTATGTGCCTACGTCATCGTCAGATAATTCTTATCTTGGTTCGATACAAGGGATCAGAACCTGCAAAGGGTCCCCCTCGTCTTGGTGATGAGGCTCTCTGTTCAGTTGGGGTTAGTGAAAGACACATTGAGACAGATGGTTGATGTCATTCATCATATTGATTCCCTACTTCTATGACACAACCTCTTTCATCTACAGCTTCTCAACCAGCTCTTTCTGATTTTGGTAGCCTAGTAGCCAAATTGTGTTAGCTGATCTGCTTAAAGTCTCTCTCTCAATGTATAGTCTATACCTCTAAATCCATTGCATGGGTGCACAAGGACACTTGTATATCTTTGGAATACAGTTACCATCTCTTTTCTGTCTAAATGATCAGGTCTCCCCCCACTCTTAGCCCCTGCATCTGATCAAGTGACATTTCTCTCCCTTTTTATACTGAAGAGCCTTCCTCTTTTTGCTGTGCCACTGCTCGGTCTCTCACTTGCCCAGCCTCCTTCCAGAAATCACTGACTGAAGACTGCTGAATAAGTGTATTTCAAGTTTTCATCTCATCACTTTCACCATTGATCTAACTTTTGCTCCTTAGCTCACTTTTCCTTATGTTTACCTTCATAGAGCTTGGACATCATGGGCTCATTGGCAAGATCTGGGGCAAACTCAAGGAGGACCTTGGCAACCTCAAAATTATCATACAGAGCTGCTATATGCAGAGCTGTCTCGCCCACTGCACCTGAAAACCACAGAAACACAGAGATTTTATTTATCTCAAGCCAACCCAAGAGACTCACCTTGTTCGCTACACCTAGAGATCAGAGCAACTGTAAGGAGCAAGAAGAGACAGTAACCCTGTCCACATACCTCTTTCAAATATGTTGGTTGACGGGCATTCCAAGAGCTTTCTGATGGCTTTGACATCGTTCTGCTTGGCCGCCAGAAGCAGCGGCGATTCCCATATCCTGAAATAAGAAAGCAGTTGCTAAGGAGCCCAGCTCGCTGAAATTCCAGAAATGTAGCCCCAAAGGTCCATCAAGCCCAGCATCCTGTTTCCAACAGCGGCCAATCCAAGTCACAAATACCTGGCAAGATCCCAAAAAAGTACAAAAGCATTTTATGCTGCTTATCCCAGAAATAAGCAGTGGATTTTCCCCAAGTCCATTTTAATAATGGTCCATGGGCTTGTCCAATTTTGCAAATTCATAAAAGTGAGCACATTTTAAGAGAAAATCGTCAGATCTGCAGTTCAATACGCCAAGCATGAAGACACGGAAGAGAAGCTACTCAGGAATGAATATTGTGGGCAAGACCTACAGGAACGAACCATTACAGGTTTCACAGGGATGCTTTGGCCTTGAAATATTCACAATTCCGCACGGTAGATTTACCTTAGAGAATGTGCTAAATGTTGGAAGATCTTCTTTGAAAAATCACTAAGAGGGTCTTTTTTTACTAAGGCAAGCTAATGTTTTTGGCGTGCTAAACGTTAGAGACGGCAATGTGTTCCTATGGGCGCCTCTAATGTTTAGCATGCCTACAATTTTAGTGCACGCCAAAAATGTGAGCTCACTTTAGTAAAAGACGCCCTAAGTGTTAAGAATTTCAGGTGTACTTGAGGATGGGTGGGAGTGGGATTGGGGAGAGGGAGGGGGGGACACAAGAGTTTAACAAAGTTAAAGGGCATTGTGAGGACTCTAAAAGGAGTCCAGTTCCAGTCATGCTGAGACCGGGGCGGGGAAGAGGTTTTCCTTTGAAATGTAATGATTCTTCTTCACTAATCCTTTCTCTAGACAAAAGGTTCGCCCTCTAGTGGTCAAAGCCCCAGCGAAAACACTAGTTAGGGAGAGAAACTACCAGTCCCAGAAACCACTGGGGCATCAGCAGGACTCTCAGGAACTGGAGGGAGGGGTGAATGATTGGGAAATGAGTTCTGATCCAGGGAATGAGCAACAGCTGAGGGAACCCAGGGAGGAGGAGTGCATGGAGGTTGGAGGGCTTGCTCAAACTTCCTCAGGAAAGGTAAAGGCTTTGGTGGCGGGAGTGTGGCCCAAGCTGTGTGTACTTGGAGAGGAGAAAATAATCCAGTGGGGAAGCCACTGGTGGAAGAAGCTAACCCATAAACTATGTAAGGGTAGAAGATAGTGCTGATGAGGGGAGGCTACAATTGGGAGCAAGACAAAGGTTTGCTGGGTGTGATATTCGGAGTTAAGATTGGACTGTGTTAATAAACTGAATGTGGGAAAACTGAACTGACTCTTGCATTGCTGATGAGGAAACTGCTTGAAGATTAAGACTGTATTAAAAGGTGCTGAGAAACTAAAGACCTGGGGTTTTCAAGAACTATAAGACTGCTGAAGTTTTGTGTGTCCCGGTCGTGAGCTGATCCTGGGCGCAGGTCAGCTGGGGGGCGGTTAAACCAGGACAAGCAGTGCAGCGAGGAGGTGGTTTGGAGCCCATACCGGGGAAACAGTCAGCCAAGCTAAGCAGGATTAGCTCTGGCCACCACGTGGAAGGGAGACCCAGCTCACAGCATGATAGCTGCATGGTAATATTTGAGAATGTGAATTTGGTTATGCCAAAATAACGGTAACAAGTGCTGAACCATAAGAGTGGGTGGATAAAAATGTTAAAAGTTTGATGACTGCCTTTATGTTTCAACATTTGTATTGATGACAAAGCATCTGAAAAACATACAGCATCTGGCAGGAACAGAATGCCAACAGCATAACATTCATAACCTATTTAACTGATAGTGTCCGTCATCAACTTATTTTAACCATGTGTTCCCCCCCCCCCTATTGGTGACTGCCTTTAATAATTTGTCTTTATTGTGAACGTTTTGATATCTGAATTCTTATCTACTCACTTTGTTGGATGAGTTTACTTTACAGGGCTTTTTTTGAGGGGGTACTTGGGGGTACTGAGTACCGGAACCTTTTCTATTGTCTGCTACAATTGACCCACGGTCCCCACGTTTTAATGAAAGAGCTCAGGCTCTACACAATAATTCTGCCTTGTCATAGATTCTCTGACTAGTTGCAGGAGGCCTGGCTATTGTGGGGTGGGTCCCTCAGTGATCACCCCACCCTGAAGGGTGGCCTCGCATTTGAGTACCAGCACCTTTTCCATTGTCTGCTAAAATTGACCCATGGACTCCAAGTTTTAATGAAAGAGCTCAGGCTCTACACAATAATTCTGCCTTGTCGTCATAGATTCTCTGACTAGTTGCAGGAGGCCTGGCTATTGTGGGGTGGGTCCCTCTGTGATTACCCCACCCCTGAAGGGTGGCCTAGCATTTGAGTACCGGCACCTTTTTTCCTAGAAAAACGCACTGCTTTGACATGTCATCAGTAAAACTTGTTAAACCATAAACTGTAGCGTACTCAGACAATACATTGTGCTAGTCTCATGCTATCAATTTCTTTCCCTCCCTTCTCCTCTCATCCTCTTTCACATTAGTTTCGGAGAGAACGTTCTCGAAAACGCAAAGTATCAACAAAACAGTGCTCATTCACGTCGCAGTATTTTACCATAACAACATTCCATAACAGCATAGCCTATTTAGCGCTAAGGCCCGAGCTGAGACGCTGCAGTCATTTTTTCTATATGCGGAAGCACTGGAATGTTGTTATGGTAAAATACTGCGACGTGAATGAGCACTGTTTTGTTGCTACTTTGCGTTTTCTTTTTCAAATTCATTGATTTATTATTTTTGCAGAGAGCCTCTGCCTTGAAGAAGCTAATTGCGAAACCTGGCCACGTCGGTGGAGGTTCTCCTGCGGTCTGAGGCTGCCGCCGTATGAAGATAAGTTGCTGATAGATTGCACGTTTTTTTTTATAAATGCTGTTAGATCATGCAGCTATGAGAAATGAAAGATGTAAAATAAGAAAAGCAAAGAAAATTTTAAAAATTCAGGGTGATCTAATGAGGATGTGCAACACAATCATTTCTTTTGTTGAAGAAAGAAAACTGTTCATATGAGTTGTGCCTGCAGTTAGATCTGACGATTCCCCCCTCAAAATTAAGTAAATTTTCACTGCAGGTATATGAAAGTTGTGATGAAAAGCTGGATGTTTGGGACATTTAAAATATTTGAGCACAAATAGTCTAAAAGGAGACCAAGATCTCAAATTAGAGTTCCAATTGTGATGTTTCATATTTCTTGATCGCACAGAGACGGATCCACCATGCAGAGAAATTTAACTTGGAGTTTGTCTTTCCAGTTGCAAATTATGAGGTGTAAAGCAAGAGCTCACATTATATGAAATAATTTATGGCGTTGATCTGGAAGCGAGATATCAGGATTAGAGGAATGTATTATATTACTGGTCTATAAGGGATGCGGTCTATAAGCAGGACTGGTGGTTGGGAGGCGGGGATAGTGCTGGGCAGACTTATATGGTCTGTGCCAGAGCCAGTGGTTGGGAGGAGGGGCTGGTGGTTGGGAGGCGGGGATAGTGCTGGGCAGACTTATACGGTCTGTGCCAGAACCGGTGGTGGGAGGCGGGGCTGGTGGTTGGGAGGTGGGGATAGTGCTGGGCAGACTTATATGGTCTGTGCCAAAGCTGGTGGTTGGGAGGAGGGGCTGGTGGTTGGGAGGCGGGGCTGGTGGTTGGGAGGTGGGGATAATGCTGGGCAGACTTATACGGTCTGTGCCAGAACCGGTGGTGGGAGGCGGGGCTGGTGGTTGGGAGGTGGGGATAGTGCTGGGCAGACTTATATGGTCTGTGCCAGAGCTGGTGGTTGGGAGGAGGGGCTGGTGGTTGGGAGGCGGGGCTGGTGGTTGGGAGGCGGGGATAGTGCTGGGCAGACTTATACGGTCTGTGCCCTGAACAGCACAGGTACAAATCAAAGTAGGGTATACACAAAAAGCAGCAAATATGAGTTATCTTGTTGGGCAGACTGGATGGACCGTGCAGGTCTTTTTCTGCCGTCATCTACTATGTTACTATGTAATCGAGGGCTAGATTTACTGAAAGGCAAAGGTCAAGTTGTAGCACATCGACTCGTACTTCTTACCACAGGTCCCTTTTTTACGCAGTGGGGATCAATTTACTAGTAATGAGTTAGAATCTGGGTTTAATGCATTTTAACACGGGAGCGTCCCACGCACTTACGGGCTCTGCATTAGTGAAGACAAATGTTTTTCCCTTGCGCCGAGGGAACCACAGCGGGTAAAAAGGCTGAAAAAAAGAAAGAAATGGCCACATGCGATTGCACTTGCTGTGTAGGCATGTGGGAGGGAGGGGGGGGGGGGGTTTGCATTTACCACCCACCCTTTGAGGTGGCAGTAAGGGGCTCCCGCGCTAACCCTTATTATTGCATTGAATCCGGACTTAGGGCTCGTACAAAGCTGCCTAGCGATTCCCGGTGCAGCAAATGAGAGGAAGTCCATTCAATTCCTACTGGCCTCCTCTCGTTTGCCGCACAGGAATGGCTAATGCCCTTAGGGCTGCCCCCTGCGGAAATCTTTTTTTTTTTTCCAAAATATTTCCGCTAGTGCCATAAATGCCACGTGCTGGGGGGGGGGGGGGGTGTGTGTTAAACTTCTGCTGCTGCCCACATTGAGCCGGCGGTAGTTACGGGTTGCCACGCGGTAAGCCCGCTGATTTGTAAAAAGGGCCCTAAGGGCATTAGCCATTCCTGTGCGGCAAACGAGAGGAGGCCAGTAGGAATTGAATGGACTTCCTCTCATTTGCTGTACCGGGAATCGCTAGGCAGCGTTGTACGAGCCCTAAGTCCGGATTCAATGCAATAATATTTTTTGCAGGTTCTGCGCTAATTTCTCTATTAGCGCACGGGATTTGCAAAGATATTAACGCAGGAGCAGTTGCCGATTCCTATTTAGGAGGTGTGAAGCGCTCCTGCAATTTCTGCGTTGTCCGGTTAGTTCCACGCTGAGTTGCATTCTACGGCAAAGCCTTTTGTTCACATGCTTAATGTCCTTTAGTAAAAGGACCTGAAACCGCAGTAGCAGGGTAACACTTTTACACTCTTTGCAGGTGAGCTGGACCAGGGACAAGTGTAAAAGAAGGACAAAAAAATAAGCCCCATTCCCTCCGGATCGTAAATGATATTTCTTTCCTCTGGCCCCTCGTACTTTATTGTATTCTAAGGGATTTCTTTCTTTTTCCTCTGTGACTCTCTTCTTATTTTGAATTCCGATTTCCTTTTTTTTTTTAATGTAATTTCAATCATGCATAGAAGACCCCCTTCCCCCCTCATTTCCAGAACTCTCTTCTGTGTGAAGTAGGATTTCCTTGTGTTTGTTGTTCTTCTGAAGATGTCATTAGGGGCCTCTGAGTCCCCCTGTTAGGAGAATTGAGCCTTCATTGTCTTTTTAGTTGACACAAGATAGAGGCAGAGCCAGTGCAAGGATATTAAACACCCTGGGTGAACCTCATGACCCTAGGACCCCTCCCCTGAGACTTTCATAGTTAAACTCAATCAGGATTATCCCAACCTCACTCATTCCAGAACAATCCTGTAGGAATACATACCAGGATAAATGGCTAGTTGAAAATACCCCTCCTTGTCATACACTACACACTGATGGTTCTTTGAGTTTGACCATCAGGACCTTTTGCTGCTCTTTGCCACTCCCTCCCCCCCTCCCCCCCCAAAGCTGTCACCTTAAGCTATTGCAGCTTTTCCAAACTGTGTGGTATAGCACTGCAGGGGTGTAGCCAGACAACAGATTTTGGGTGGGCCTAGGCAAGAAGTGGGTGGGCACCAAGTGTTCCCCCCCCCCCCGCACCACCACCAAAAAAAAAAATATCTCAGCTGGCAAGAAAACGCTTCTTTCCAACTTGAGAGTCTGCAGCAGGCATGCGCTGAAGACTGAGCATGCGCAGGTGACGGTATCAAGGAGAGAAGCGTTTTCATTGCCATCAGGGGGAAGGTCTTCAGCTGGTGGAGCTGGGGATCCCCACCAGCTACCATTAAACGTGTGCTACTGTTGGGTGGGCCCTGGCCCACCCAGGCCCACCTGTGGCTACACCACTGCAGCACTGTAGTGCGCCGCAGCGAACTCTCTGGGGTGCCACGGCAAATCCTGACCTCCCTTCCGCCCGAACTGCTACTGCAGACAGCAGGGGCAGAAAAACAAGCGCAGTGCCGCAGCAGCCTTCAGGCATGCGCTGTCAGTTCTGCCGGTCCTCTGCCCCCTGGAACTGGAAGTTGACGTCAGCGGGGGCACAGGACCAGCAGAGCCCACAGCGGATGCCTGAAGGCTGCTGCGGCACCGCGCTTGTTTTTTTGTTGTTGTCGCGGCCACTGGGGACAGGGAGCAGACAGCCTTCAGGACTCGCAGAGGTGACAGGAAACGAGATGAAGCCAAAAGGTTGAAGCCAATAGGTCAGCCTCGACTTTTTCCTTACTATTCAAAAGGAAGCAAGCAAACCTATCAGCTGCTGCATCCATGTTGTCGTTCTTTATTGTCGGTAGCATTTTAAAATTTAATCTCACTTATATTTACGTGCTGGCTTGTCCAGCATACAGCAGGGGCGTAGCCATGGGTGGGCCTGGACGGAGGGGCTGATTATAGGGACACCCTAGTACTGTTATATTTGTTCAGAGAAAAAGATGGAGACCTGTGTGTCTGGGTGGTGGGGGCGACCATCAGTGTGACTGGGGGGAGGGGGGTACCTCGAAAAATTGCTCGGACACGAAGGGTGCCATGAAATGAAAAATGTTGGGGAACCACTGAGCTATTGCCTGGTTTGTCTATTGGTTAAGTCAGTGCCGAATATCGGATAACAGATGTTTGCTTCTTCTTGGTCATAAGGGTAAGTCTATAACTAGGTGCCATTGGTTTCATGCCCCTTGCTGTGTCAATGCAGAAAAGTGAGCAATAAGCATCCTAAGCTCTATTCTATAAGGGTAAAGCGCTATAGCATGTCACTGTTTGAGGTTCCCAGTTGCACAGGCAACATTACAGAATACTGTAAATCAGACATGCTCAGCTGCATTTTTATGCCCGGTCTATGACTTATATTAACTGAGGGCTTGTAAACGTTACGCAAGGATTCGACGACACCTGAGCACCGAGGATCATTATACAACAGGCTCCTTTTGTGCGTTATTGTGACGCCTAACCGGAGGCACCCAGTTATAGAATTCCCCTCCCCTTGTGTCCTAATTCTAACATGAGACACCCTTTCATCTGCATCCAAGAGCATATTAACGGCCCTCGTCTTCTTTCCAGTGGGGATGGAGTAAGAATTGTCTCGCTCTACGGTCTACACATGCCTGTGATGAAACCATCTATTACGTAAAAAAAAAGTTTCTACATATCGCATTCCAAATTCTTTTGTGCTTTCAGTTACACAGGACGGAACTTCTCTTCCAACACTTATCGCGAACAACGCCAAACCTCTAGCATGCCTAAGTACCAACCCTGCACCATGTTACAGACCAACAGACTCATTTCAAATGTGTGTCATGTCTAAACTCATGCTAATCACAGAGACCATCGCCAACTTTGCCCAGTGTCCACATGGCAACACGAATCACTATCACCCAAGCCCACCTTGTGTCATGTAAACGCCAACACAGATTACCAAACCAATTGCAACCTTGTGACATGTTTACGTCATTCACCGGCGTCACTGACATCAGCCCTGAACTCAATCTGTCAAGTTCCAATCATTGCAAACACCAGTCCTGCTCGGCACATTTCAGCACCAGGTCACTAGACAACATTGTGCAGTATGTTGGATCTCGGAGGTAGAATTCAATGGTTGACAAAAAAAAAAAAAGAAGCATCCTTTTAAAAAGGATGAAAGCAGAGAATGTGTGACTTATTACTGTATTGTGTGATGTTGATGGGGAGCCGGTAGGGGGAAGGTTGAAGGGATGTCCTTCATACAGCGATGTTAGATAAGTAAAGTGTAACATCGAGATAACATTGTGACCCAAGATCCCAGAAAACTAATTATGAAGCTCCTTTTATCTAAGTCATTAAAAAGACGGCATTTTATTGGCTTATAAGGCGACCAATATCATGACCTTCTGTGTCAATATCAGTACAGGACACCGATTATCCCTGACCCCTGTACCCCACAGGTAACATCGTGCTTCCCACATAGGACTTCACATTACTGCAGTGTGACGCAGGAGGCGTGTAACATGAACACACAAATTGGAACCTAATCCTTCATCCATGTGGCAGCCCTAATGTCACTCACATGCATGACACACATGCTGCTTTTAGGGTATTCACGCAGGAAATGTGACATGGCACCTCAACTGCATTTTGAGACTGTGCATTTCCACAAATTCAACAGAATACTTTCATTAAATGCATTGGCAGGGTGAATGTAATGCAGTTTATATCCCAGGACAGAGGAAAGAGATGGAAGATAGTGCCAGGAAACCAGAACATTTGGGGGGGGGGGGGGAAGAGGGGCAGAAGAAAGTGCTCTAAGGTCACAAAATGGGGGAGGGGGGAACGGGGCAGCAGAGTGCACCAAGGTCAGCAGGAGAAAGAGCACCAAGGTAATGGGGAGGGGGCAGCAGGAGAGAGTGTGCCAAGGTCAGAAAATGTGTGTGCGGGGAGAGGGGGCAGGAGAGAGTACACCAAAGTCAGAAAATGGAGGGGGGGGGGAAGGGAATTGGAGGGGGTAGGAGAGTGCCCCGAGGCTGAGATGTCAGGAGTATATGCTGCAATTATTGGTATACACTGCCTTTTAACTCATTGTCTTCACCGTGTGGTCACACACCCTGTTAATTAAGAGCTCAGAGCCTGGCGATTAAGATACAGATGTCAGCATGTAGATCACCTGTTAATTAGCCGGAAGACTTTCCAGTTTGTTGAAGTGGGAGTAGCCAGAAAATATTTTGTTTCAGTCAACAGCCAAGGGTGAGCGAACAAAAGAAGAGGAAGGCTGAGGCTGGTCCAAATGATCAGATCCTTGTTGTTCCAAAAATGCTGTAAAGTCAAATGTGAAAGGCTCGACATGACCGTGTTTCGGCTTCCCTGCCTTCATCAGGAGCCTTATCTTATCAACCACAGAAACAACTGTGTAACCAATGAAGATTGTACTGTAATATACATCTAAGGATGAAGAAAAAAAAATGATAATATGGACCGGACAACGATATACCAGACAGCAAACTCTCAACATTTGAATACAAAATGCCGAGAGTCTGCTGCAGGGTATGAATAATTAGAAGCAAATCAGGACAGTGTTCAGCCACTGTGGTCGCCATTATCCGTAAACAGCAATACAATAAAACATGGATATTCGGCACTGCTACCCAGCTACCGAGAGGCAGGGTGGCGAGTCTGCTGCTGTCCGCATAGAAGCAAAACTCAAACGTGGACAGCAATTTTCAGTCCTGGCGTGATCAGATTGTGGTCCGAATATCTCTGCTCTCTGGATAACTGACAGCTCTGCGCTCACACCACCCTGGCACCATCTGGACAGCACAGAAACGGTATGTCAGGATATTTCGCAGCATCTAGATGGACATTATGCTAGCACATGCATCCAGTTTCTCCTACATAAGCACGCAACTATGGAATGCACTACCAAAATCCACAAAAACAACACAGCACATAACTCATTTCCGAAAATTACTAAAAACCAACCTATTTTACAGTGGCGTACCAAGGGGGGGGGGGGGCGGTGGGGGCGGTCCACCCTGGGTGCACGCCGCTCGGGGGGGGGGGGTGCCGCGCGCCTGACGAAGAGCCAGCAGGCGCGCGGCACCCCCCCAGCGGCGTGCACCTGGGGGGGGGTCTTTCACCGGGGGGGGGGGGGGGGCGTCGCGCCTTCTGTCTCGCTGCACCCTACGCCTGGAATAAACTTCCTGAGCCCCTACGTCTTGCCCCATCCTTGGCCACCTTTAAATCTAGACTGAAAGCCCACCTCTTTAACATTGCTTTTGACTCGTAACCACTCGCCTCCACCTACCCTCCTCTCCTCCTTCCTGTACACATTAATTGATTTGATTACTTTATTTTTTGTCTATTAGATTGTAAGCTCTTTGAGCAGGGACTGTCTTTCTTCTATGTTTGTGCAGCGCTGCATATGCCTTGTAGCGCTATAGAAATGCTAAATAGTAGTAGTAGTACATTAAGAGGCGGACCGCAGTAGGGAGAAGAGGTCGGTGCCAGCAGCAGGGCAGCCTATGGGAATCGCTGTCGCCGCTGCCTTTTGAAAATGAAAAAATAAGGTAAACATGGGAAAGAGGGTTGAGGAGGGAAGGGGAGAGTGATGCCTGAGGCCCCCACCTCAATTGGCCTAATGGTAGGGCCACCACTGCCCCTGGGGGTAGATAATATGGAATCTTGCTATTTTGGGGGGGGGGGGGATACTGCAGGTACTGGTGACCTGTCTGGGTCTCTGTTGGAAACAGGATACTGGGCTTGATGGACCTTTGGTCTGACCCAGTGTGGCAGTTCTTATGCTCTTATGTTTATGAATAAATGGCTTTGAATACTGACCCGAATAAAATTTAGGGACCCTTTTAATAAAGGATGTTAGAACCTGCCTTAGCCCATGGTAACCCAGGACTTTCCTGTGCTCTAAGCCCAGGTTCAATGTGGCACAATGTGCAAACATTCACATATTACCGTTTACATATCACCCTTACCGTTCAGTGAATCCAGACTGCCCCAATTTGACTGCCCCTATCGGACCGACCGTTCACTTGTCTATTAGATTGTAAGCTCTTTGAGCAGGGACTGTCTCTCTTTGTTAAATTGTACAGCGCTGCGTAACCCTAGTAGCGCTCTAGAAATGTTAAGTAGTAGTAGTAGTAGTAGTATATTAGGATTCCCCTATAAGGAAAGATCCTAACGCAAAGTGTCCGTTTCCATTCTTTTATACTTCATAATGTAATTATCACACTCTATTTAATCATTGTTTAATTCAACCCTACGTCTTTTCTACTGATGTACTCACTGGCTAATTTGTATTGTAACTTTAATAATACGTTAGATAACATTGAACTCAATTTGTATTCTTAGTATAATAATCTGTTAGCTACATTGAACCTGATTTTATTGGGCAAATGTGGGATATAGAAATGAAATCTAACTATATAAATGAGAGGTGACCGACTCACCCGCAAATGCGCAGTAGAGAGCAGCTGTCATCAACGTTCCGCGCATGCGTTGGACTCACGGAACAGCTGTCAAGGTGCCGCGCATGAGCGACACGCCACAGGTCTCTCCCGACGTCAGCCGATCATAACCGCAACACCTACTACTACTTATCATTTCTAAAGCGCTATACTAAACGTACGCAGCGCTGTACAGCGACCCTCCTCTCTCCCCTGCCCCCCTCCAGTCACCCATGTCCAGCGACCCTCCTCTCTCCCCTGCCCCCTCCAGCCACCCATGACCAGTGACTCTCCTCTCTCCCCTGCCCCCCTCCAGCCACCCATGTCCAGCGACTCTCCTCTCTCCCCTGCCCCCCCTCCAGTCACCCATGTCCAGCGACTCTCCTCTCTCCCCTGCCCCCCCTCCAGTCACCCATGTCCAGCGACCCTCCTCTCTCCCATGCCCCTCCAGCCACCCATGACCAGTGACTCTCCTCTCTCACCTGCCCCCCTCCAGCCACCCATGTCCAGCGACTCTCCTCTCTCCCCTGCCCCCTCCAGCCTCCCATGTCCAGCGACCCTCCTCTCTCCCCTGCCCCCTCCAGCCACCCATGACCAGTGACTCTCCTCTCTCCCCTGCCCCCCTCCAGCCACCCAGGTTGTCCAGCGAATTCTTCGGGGCAGACAGGAAAGATCCCCAGTCTTGCCTGCCCGCTGCTGGTGCTGACCCTCCCCCACTGCTGGACCGCTCTTCAAAACGGCCACCGAAGTCTCTCGAGGCCGCTGCTGGATGTCTCAGCAGCCATTTTGAAGAGCGATCTGGCAGCGGGGGAGGGTCAGCGCCGGCAGCGGGCAGGCAAGACTGGAGATCTTTCCTACCTGCCCCGAGGAATTCGCTGGACAACCTGGGTGGCTGGAGGGGGGGCAGGGGAGAGAGGAGAGTCGCTGGACATGGGTGGCTGTATGGGGGGCAGGGGAGAGAGGAGGGTCGTAATATATAAAAGTGTACTGTAGACATCCACTCTCATTTCTTGCTTTGGATATGTCATTACATTTTTCACAACAAAAATGTCGCCCGTTTTAATGGGCTTTACGGCTTGTTAATAAATAAATTAGCATGTGTTACCTGCACAAAAATTAACGTGGGAGCATTAACCCAACGTTAGCCAGTGAGCAGAAGCTAACGCAGATGTGCCAGCTGGTTAATGCTTCCATGCCCATCCTCTGCCCATGACACACCCCTTCAAAAATATCTTTTAAAAAAAACACCTAATATGCAAGTTAGCATGTGCGAATAAGGGAAAGATCCCGTGCTTTGTGGTAACCTGTTTTTTCATGTGCTAAAGCATGCATTTGGACCTAATGCTCTTCAGTAAAAAGTCCTTGGCTCTTTAGTTTTCTGATTCAGCAACACGTTGTTGCATAGAAGCCACTGCTCAGTAGAAGTAGATTACAAAGCACGATATGTGTTGTTATATGCCCCAGCACAAGACAATGCTGTGATCTTTTGCCTCTCTGCTGCCATTACGTCAAAGTCCCTCCAGCTCACTCTAGGTTAATGAGCAAAGCGTGTGACATCTTGCAGCTGGAAATGCAAGGCATGAAGCAACACGCAGGGTCCTGAGCTCCATGACGTAAGGCACCTTCTGTCTCGCTGCTTGACACAGTGCGAGGAATAGAGAACCATCCCCTGGTGTTTCTCTTATGTAATTTACTGTCAGCTTATGCAATATCTTAACGTAGAGTGCATGCTCCTCTGTACATTTTAATTGCTAGGTGGACCCATCACTTTCTAGTGCTGTACTTAGGCTTAGCTGAGAAGTTCCATGGTCATGTGCGGTTGCATGAAAGTCACGCATGATCTCTGTTTTTAGCACAGAAAAAGAAAGCAGAGCTCGAGGGGAACAGAGAGAGAGAGAGAGAGGGTAGACTGGGGTCACCAGCAAATTTCCAGGGGAACTGGGGACTCTTCCTTAGACCGAGTTCCAAGTTTATTAAAGGCTTGGATCCCGCCCATCAATTTGAGCGGCTTACAATGTAGGGCTAATCCTTATCCAACCATGGCCTTAACCCTTTCATCTAGGTGGACGATGTCACAATGTACATTCCTTACAAACGTGATCTGACAGAAATCACCAACGAAGTCAAGCTCAGCTTGATTATCATGGACTCATGGGTAAACACATTTCAACTAAAACTCAACATAGAAAATACACACTGTCTCATCCTCTCATCCCAATACAATACGAACAAACCCACAAATATAAACACCCCAGATTATACCCTCCCTATCTCAGACAGCCTGAAAATTCTCGGTGTTACAATCGACCTTAACATCACACTAGAGAACCAAGTGAAATCTACAACAAAGAAAATTTTCCACTCAATGTGGGAACTCAAACGCGTGAAACCATTCTTCCCGAGGGAAACATTTCGCAACTTGATACAATCAATGGTACTAAGCCATGTAGACTAGTGCAACGGAATTTATGCGGGATGCAAAGAACAAATTATAAAGAAACGTCAGACCGCTCAAAACACGGCAGCCAGGCTTATATGTGGAAAAACGCGATTTGAAAGCGCCAAACCCCTCTGAGAAAAACTGCACTGGCTCCCCAATCAAAGAACGTATTGCTTTCAAAATCTGCACCCTGGTTCATAAAATTATCTACAGCGAAGCCCCGGGATACATGACAGACCTCATAGACCTACCAACCAGAAACACAACAGGATCAACACAAACATACCTAAATCTCCACTACCCAAGCTGCAAAGGACTCAAATACAAATCAACCTATGCATCCAGCTTTTCCTACATGAGCACACAACTATGGAACGCACTACCAAAAGCCGTGAAAACAACTTATGATCACCTAAGCTTCTGGAAATCATTAAAAACTAACCTGTTCAAAAAGGCATACCCTACCGACCCAACTTAAATGCCTGTACCCTGCGACACAACGAAACCAAAGCTCGTAATGGACATATAATAACTCTTCCTCTCTACGATTCCCTAATGTGTCTGTACACATGAACCTTATTCTACCACAACATTACTGTATTTGTTCATACCGGAATTGGCGAATGCCTTTACGGTATTATGTAAGCCACATTGAGCCAGGGAAAATGTGGGATATAAATGTAACAAATAAATAAATAAATTAGGAAAAGGTAAAGAGAACAGAGCCTGTTTTTAGTTTAAGAACCTTGTCCGACATTGACGTCCGTATTTCTTGTCTCCTCAGTATCAGCCAGAACTAGGTCTCGTTTTTTGTTTTTGTTTTCTTTCAGATTTACACCTCCGTTTTAATATCGGCCAGACAAAACCTTTTACACTCACACAGGCTTTCTTCATTGTGTAGGCCTCTTTTTTTGAACACAAATTACACATATCGATCGTTAGCACCCTTACAGTGATCCAGTCAGGCGTTCACTATATAAACGATACACCGTCTCTCTCATATAATAATTTTATTATTTATTATTCCATGCATGCAAATATCGTCTTCTTTAAAAAGGGAAACAATTTTTTTGCATTTCACAATCTTATTTGTTTAGGATGTGTATCCATAAGGGAGTTCACCATTCACATTTTATCTCACCTCCAGCATCATTTAAAGAAAACTACTGTTCCATACAGATGCATTTTATATATGACCATTCTCTACATTCTAGATTTGGTGGGTACATATACATACATATATTTCTGACACAGAGAACTTCATGTCTTTGTGTTTTCATTTCTTGTGCACTTTGACATTTAAAAATGATTCTTATAATAAGCGAGCCTGCTGCTTTGATATACCTTATGCGAAAGTATTTTTTTAAACAAACCATCGACTATATACATTCAGCTATACACCGTAAGGTTAATATATCTGTTGGCGTATACTGTATTTGTTCTTAACTTTTGGTTTCATTTTTGTGTAAAATAGTTTCATGACAATCTTTTTTGATATGTTTATTGATCTTGGCACACAACACTCAATGTGGAAATTATAAAGAGTAAGACCATTCTTCCCAAGGACCGTCTTCCGTAATCTGGTACAATCATTGGTACTCAGTCATCTAGACTACTGCAACGCATTCTACGCTGGTTGCAAAGAGCAAATACTCAAAAAACTCCAAACAGCCCAGAACACGGCAGCCAGACTCATATTCGGAAAATCAAAATACGAAAGTGCAAAACCCCTACGAGAGAAGCTACACTGGCTCCCACTCAAAGAACGCATCACGTTCAAAGTATGTACCCTAGTTCACAAAATCATTCAAGGAGATGCCCCAGCCTACATGTCAGACCTGTTAGACCTACCACCCAGAAATGCTACAAAATCATCTCGCACATTCCTTAATCTTCATTTCCCCAACTGTAAAGGTCTAAAATACAAATTAATGCACGCATCAACCTTTTCCTATATGAGCACACAATTCTGGAACGCATTGCCACGCAACCTAAAAGCGATCTATGAACTGACCAACTTCCATAAACTACTGAAGACCCATCTCTTTGACAAGATATACCACAAAGATCAACACATCTGAATCTCCCCACATATACCCAGTAATGTTTAATAATGCCTTCTGTTATATTACTATCATGTATTCCATTACCATGTAACCCCAAATCCTTCTGTAATAACAAATGTCTATTCTCTTCTTAGTTCCACTATTCATGATATATTGTAAGCCACATTGAGCCTGACATTGCTGCCTGGATGTCCAACCGCCACCTGAAACTGAACATGTCCAAGACCGAGCTTATCGTCTTTCCACCTAAACCCACTTCTCCTCTTCCTCCACTTTCTATCTCAGTTGATAACACCCTCATCCTCCCTGTCTCATCTGCCCGCAACCTCGGAGTCATCTTTGACTCCTCTCTCTCCTTCTCTGCGCATATCCAGCAGATAGCCAAGACCTGTCGCTTCTTCCTCTTTAACATCAGCAAAATTCGCCCTTTCCTTTCTGAACACACCACCCGAACTCTCGTCCACGCTCTCATTACCTCTCGCCTGGACTACTGCAACTTACTCCTCAACGGCCTCCCACTTAGCCATCTATCCCCCCCTTCAATCTGTTCAGAACTCTGCTGCATGTCTCATATTCCGCCAGAACCGATATACTCGTATCACCCCTCTCCTCAGGTCACTTCACTGGCTTCCGATCAGATACCGCATTCAGTTCAAGCTTCTCCTTCTTACCTACAAATGCACTCAGTCTGCTGCCCCTCACTATCTTTCTACCCTCATCTCCCCTTACGTTCCCGCCTGTAACCTCCGTTCACAGGATAAATCCCTCCTCTCAGTACCCTTCTCCACCACCGCCAACTCTAGGCTCCGCTCATTCTGCCTCGCCTCACCCTATGCTTGGAACAACCTTCCTGAGCCCTTACGCCAAGCCCCCTCCCTGCCCGTCTTCAAGTCTTTGCTTAAAGCCCACCTCTTCAATGCTGCGTTCGGCACCTAACCCTTACCGTTCAGTGAATCCAGACTGCCCCAATTTGACTGCCCCTATCGGACCGACCGTTCACTTGTCTATTAGATTGTAAGCTCTTTGAGCAGGGACTGTCTCTCTTTGTTAAATTGTACAGCGCTGCGTAACCCTAGTAGTGCTCTAGAAATGTTAAGTAGTAGTAGTAGCCTGCAAAGAGGTGGGAAAATGTGGGATACAAATGCAATAAAATAAATAAATAAATAAAACACCTCATAAATTGTCTTGCGATATATAAATATATATATATATATATATTTTTTTTTTTCATTTTCTTTGAAATTTGAATAGGTCTTTAAATGTAACATAGTAGATGATGGCAGCAAAAGACCTGCACGGTCCATCCAGTCTGCCCAACAAAATAATATCACTTGTGCTACTTTTTGTGTATACCGTACCTTGATTTGTATCTGCCATTGTCAGGGCACAGACCATGTAAGTCTGCCCAGCACTAGCCCCGCCTCCCCCCATCGGCTCTGCCTCCCAATCTCGGCTAAGCTTCTGGGGATCCCTTCCTTCTGAGCAGGTTCATATGTATTCATTTTTGTGTACAATGTTTTTACATTCCTTTTTCATCTATCCTTTCGGTTTATTGACACAAATTTGTTTTTATCCATGAACGTTTTTATCAGTGACTGATTTTTCGATATTTATATATTTTGTTTTTAAAAATGGATAGCTTTGGTAACGTGTTTATATGTATTTATGATTGTCTCATATATATCAATATGGACTTTATCTACAGATGTTTATATATTTTCAAGGTGTGCTTTTGCTATATATATGTGTAATTACTTTGGCATTCATCTATGGACTCAAGTTGGATTAGTTTATTTATTTTATATGTAACATTTTTATATATGTATTGAATTCTTATATATTTTCCTTTCAAACATATGTTCTTTTTTTGGCATTGGTGATTTTGATCGATTTTTTTTTTTGTATTTTTTTAAACACGTTGTTTCATAGACTCCCGAGGAAGGCGCGTGGTAGCGCCGAAACACAGCTGTATTGAGTCGAGTCTTTTTTCGTTTTTCTTGCAATTAAGAATTGATTCTCAACAGACGTCTCCTCCGTTTTTTCAGAAGAGCCTACCCTTCCTACTTCTTGCTTCTGCAAAGAGAACAGAGCGACAGACTGCAAGGGAAGAAGGGGAATGAAATATAGCGTTTAATAGGAAAGACGAGCGGAGAGCCAAGGTGGGCAACCTGGTTTGGCAAATATCTGTTACCCTAGAATAATTCTTTTTGATAGAAAGGACAACACCATCCTCCGGCATCCTGTCTCCTCTTTGGGACTAATAGAGCATTTGATGTGGCCGGCACTGGTTTGGACTTTTGATGGCTGCTCACATCTTCTCTCTCCCCTCGTCTGCTCCTGAAAATACCCAGCTGTGTTTTTTTTTTTCTTCCTATTTATTCCACACTGAATGAACAGGAGATATTAAAACTGCAAAACAACCAGTATAAAAATTAATCAACCTCAAAAGCTAAACAAACTGGGCACCTGTCTGAATATGAGTAAACCAGAGAAGTCCTATTTTGGTTGTTGTTTATAAAGTCATCCTTAACTGGTACATTTGTCAAACATCATTAATCTCCCCCTCCCCACCACCATTCATACCACTACTAGTATTTATTTCGATAGCGCTGTTGGACATACGCAGCACTGTACACGTTATACGCAGGTACTTTCTCTGTCCCTAGTGGGTTCACAATCTAAGTTTTGTACCTGGGGTAACGGAGGGTTAAGTAACTTGTCTAGAGTTGCAAGGAGCTGCAGTGGGAATCAAACCCGCCTACTTCCACAGTCGCACCCCCCAACCCAGCTGTGTTCCGGTGGATGGGGATGTGGTTAGTGAGGAACCTTTGAGAGACCACTTGCAGCCCCTCATGCTAGACTGGAAGCCATTAGTTGTCTAAAGTAGGAACACATGAGGTTGCCAAAATATGTAAATAGCACACTCTCCCCTCCCCCCCAGATATGTCTCATGTCAGACTGACAAGAGGTACCACGATCCACACAGAGCTCAGTTTTCAGGCTGGATAACGCCCCCCCTGCCCCAATCACCATCTTTAGAGTCCAATTCACGTTTCGTACTTGGAAAGAATCCATTCTAGTAATTTTCCCATTAAGTTACACACCCACCCATTGTCTTCAGTGCTGCATGTATTTATAGAAAATCCCTGATAATTACCTCTGGTTTCCTCCTTTCAGATAAACAAGAGCTTTCCCAACCCTTCTTAGCTTGGTAAACTTCCATCACCTCAATGGAAGAGGCGTCCGTCACTGCTGGGCTCCCCTGTATCCCCCCTCCCAGCAGTTATAGCCTTCACTTTAATACTGGAAGAGGTGGGAGGAAGGGAAGACCAGTAATGACATTCCCCCCGCATCTCACAGGGACACCAGAGGAGCAGTGACCTGGTGGTTGAAACAATGGGTTGAGAACCAGGGTTCAAATCCCACCGATGCTCCTTGTGACCTTGGCCAGGTCGCTTGCACTTGGGGAGTGTAGTAATCCAAAGAAGGGGAGGGGTAATATGCGTGGACTAGGAGAGAGACCTTGGGATGATAGAGTGGGTATCTCGAGGCAGCGGCTGAAGCCAAAAGGTTGCTGGGCTGCTTAAGAGAGGCATAATCAACAGAAGAAAAGAGGTGTTAAAGCCCCTGTGCAAGTCAATGGCCAGGTCCTGCTCAGAGGCTCTATCTTGCTAAAAGCTTAAAGACTTGAAGCTACTCAGTGGAAGGCGACAAAAGTGGTAGAGGTTTGTGTAAAAAAAAAAAAAAAAAGACATATGAGGAGAGTTTTAACGATAATCTAGAGGAAAGGAGGGACAGGGGAAATATGATACAGACATTTAAACACTTGAAAGGTATTAATGCACACACACACACGTCTTTTCCAGAGACAGGGACGCGAAAGAACTAGAGGACGTGAATCGAGGTTGCGGGATGGTAGACTAAGGAGTAACATCAGAAAACACTCTGTTCACGGAGAGGGTGTTGAATGCCTGGAATCTCCTCCTGGTGGAGGTGGTGGGGACAAAACCAGTGACAGAATTCAAAAGCACGTGGGATAAATACAGAGGATCGCTACATGGAAATAAGAATCAAATCAAAACAAACCTGGCTGCCCATACAAGTATTTGTGTGTTACCATTTACTGTTCCTCTGTTCACTTTCCATTGCTAGACTTCCTAAAACACACTTACTGCAAAGGGACCTGCTTATTAATAATGTGCGTTATGGGATCACCCTTTCTCTTTTGGGCCAGGGAAAAGACTTATCGTACCTAAATAGTGACATGAAAGGTGACTATTTCAGATTAAGCCCCATTCCAGTCTGTCTGTCTGGAAGAAAAGGCATCTGTCCTATTTTCTGAACGCCTCCAACTGGCTGCCTGGAATCCTGCCTAGGGATATCCTGGTTCAGGATCTGTACATGCCAGGCTTAGGGCTCCGGAGTCACTTGCCCAACTGGGCTAACCGGGACCCATCTAGGGATCTGGCAGATTGGGTCCAGCCTAGCGAAGCCGCTGCATTGGAAACACATTTAACACAGTGGGTTGAGATCCTGGGGAACCAGGTTCCATTCCCTCTGCAGCTCGGTCTGACCCTGGGCAAGTCACTGTCCCAGGTATAATATGTAACTTACACCGCGAGTCCATTAGGGACAATGCAAAGTACCTGTAATAGAAACTGAAAACTGCAGCCTCGCCTCCGAGATCACTTGTGGGTATACCTAGTGCTGAAAATAAATAAATAACTAAACGTGGCCGGCACATTCGTGGTGGTGGGTCGTTATCAATGATACGTGTTTCTTCCTCAGGTATAAAACTGATTTTGTGTGGCAATATTCCAGCAAAATATAAATAGCAGACCTTTGTCAGATGATGGTGTTCAGTCAGGCCTGGCTTAATCATTAGGCAAGGCGACGCAATTGCCTAGGGTGGCGGCTAAGACGGAGTGGCCAAGAACAGTTAAGAGTCGGAGCGTCCTGACAACCACAAATTCAAGGAACCATCAGTACGAACGTTTACCCGCAGGGAAGGTGGGCAGTTTTCAAGTAGCCCTTTACCTCGTTAAATGGCTTTTGAACATTGGCCTTGTACGTACAATGCGTCTGTATTGGATTCAGCCGACACCTTTTCGGTAGAAGCTCAACATGAGTTACAGTCAGGTACACTGGGTATTTCCCTGTCCCTGGAGGGCTCACAATCTAAGTTTGTACCTGAGACAACGGAGGGTTCAGTGACCTGCCCAAGATCTCAAGGAGCGGCACCAGGCAGGATTTGAAGCCGCATTTCCCCGGTTGCTTTAACTACACTGGGCTTCAAAGATTTATGTTCTTGGAGGGGTGGTGTCAGATTGGGCATGAGTATTGATTTAGTTATCAAAATCTCAGGGGAGACTGCATAATTGGGTGGGGGGAGGGGGAGAAAAAGGAGAGGGCAGAAGTCTGAAGATTCGCTTACACTGGCTTAAATGCTCTGTCTTGCGTCAGCCCTGTGTTCAGTTGTCCAGTTTAGTTCTTTCCACTTCAAAAGGACACAGAGGAAGTGAAATGCAGAGGGTGCAAGAGAGAGAGGACTAGAGGCCTGGAGAATTCAGGAGAAATTGGGTTTATCTAGCGACTGTGAGGAGAAAGGATCATCATTTGCCCTGGGAGAAGGGCAAGTGGTCGGGGGGGGGGGGGGGGGGGGGAGGTCGGTTGGCTTAAAATTCCAGCCATGGAAACAGATTCGAAATTAGGAAGAACTTTCTTCCTACGGGGGAAGAGAGAGAGAGCAGTGCAGATGTGCCAGATTAGCAAGAAAGTACATACCGCAGCGATGCAGTAAGTTAATGAGACACAAATTCAAAGTGCACAGAACTTGCACACCAACCAGGGAAACCCTACCAGATGCACCACAGACACAAATCGTTCTGCTGTAAGAGCAGCACATAAGCACCGCCATACTGGGAAAAGACCAAGGGTCCATCACGCACAGCATCCTGTCTCCGACAGCGGCCAATCCAGGCTTCAAGAACCTGGCAACCCCCCCCCCCCCCCCCAAAAAATAATTTTTTAATAATGTTCAATGGACTTTTCCTTCAGGAATCTGTCCAAACCCCCCTTAAACTCCGTAAGGCCAGCTTCAGTGTGCGCAGGTGTGAAGAGAACAAAAGTGCAGGGCACATCTGTGTAGAACTATTAACCTTGCACATAAACTGTTCAGGAGGCTGGTATTTATGTTTTCCAGACCACACATCCAGTGAAGCCGCTGTTATTACCTCTGTCTGCCTTTTAACGTTGCAGGAACTTGTTGTGGTCATTTAAAAGAGAAAAAAACTGGCAGTAAACCCCAAAACTGGCATAACATCCTCTTGCTTAACCGTTCTGTGCTACCTCAGACCTGGTGGTCTCCAGTTGTGCGCCTTTAAAATCCCCTGTTTAGTTGTGTATAACGGCAGAACACCCAAGGGCCTCATTACCATGCATTTTAATATACAGTGCGCTGATATGTACTGTGCGAGTTAACGCCTTTCTGCTTTTCCATTAACGTGCGCGTACACGTCCCGATAACTTTGCACTTTCCCTATCAGCCCCTCTGTAAAGAGTGAGCTACCTGATTGGGGGTGGGACAGGGGGTCTTCCTTGAATAGGTTTAGATATGCAGCTATCTGGGGTTGATTATCTAGAGACAATCTTGTCTGAAGGGAATAGACAAGATTTCCCCAGGCCCCTCTAGACAACCCCTCTTAGCCACCCCCCCCCCTGTGACTCCTCAAAGCCCCCCTGCAGTCCTATCTCTCTAACTATGATAACAGCCTCAAGGTCCATTTTAACCTCATTTTTCTAGGATTTTCTGCTCTCTTTCCCCTACTTTTTGGTCAACTGAATTTTAAAATTTACAGGATTACTGAGTTCTGACAACAAGAGCAAAGTAAGGTGGAAGGTCTCAGGTTTAAGCCTCTGGGAATTTGTAAGGAGCAAACACCCCCCCAATACCCTTCCTTAGTGCTTTAAAACATAACCTGGGTGATATAAGAGGGGAAATGAAAGATACAGATCCCCCTTTTAGGTACCTCAGTGCATCTGCTATTGCCATAATAAAGATGGTTTGGATTGGGGGGGGGGGGGGGGAGGTGGTCAGCCACCCCTTTTTCTCTTCATAGGTGAAGTAAAAGTCTGAAAAACAGAAAGATAAGGAAACAGGAGTCCTTTCAGTACACAAAAGTATTTAACAGGGAATGTCAGGATCCAAGAGAGAACTAGCTGAGACCACTGATCCTAATCAGCAGAAACAGCAGGGCAGGAGAGGAAAGGAAAGGAGGAGGGAGATGCAGCCATTGCCACCCAGAAGCTAAATTGGAAAGCTGGACTCACCTTCGCTGTTGCAGCAGGTTGATCTTATCCACATCAGCACACTGGATGCCTTGAATCCTCCCGTTCACCCCATTCCAGATGTTGGAGACCACAGTACGAGGCTTTCTCATGAAGAACATCCTTAAGTCCTTGATCCCCCCCCCAGACACTGAGAAGCAAAGCCAGAAACAAAAGTGTCACCCTTCTACCTCAGCTCTGCCACCTGGGCAAATCTCATCCCTTTGCCACCTCAGCTCTGAGCTCTCCAGACCATGCCTCAGAAAGTCACTCTTGAGGGCAGCTTCTGGGATACACCTGGGATGTGTCAGGGAGCTTCTGTTGTGGTGCTGCAGATCAAAACCTAGCACGTTTGAGGGATTATCCACACATATAGTCTGCAGAAGCTGCTACCTGTGATCAGGTGTGTGTGTGTGTGTGTGTGTCAAGTCACAGAACCTGTCCCTTCTTATAAACTCTTCAAGCATGCTAGCTGTCAGTGATTCCAAGAGCTGGGCTAAATATATGCCCGGCTAATAACCGCCCTCCTAGAGACTTCCCAGAGCAGAAAGGCAAAGACAGGACTGGGCACCTTCCACCTCTGGGACACACCTTTTCTTCCCAAACCTGCCTTTTGTCTTAAAGAGATAGCAGCTCAGGCCACAGGCAGCAGACTTCCAATCAGTGGGTTTCTACAAGAAAGCCAAATATTTCCAGGTCTCACCTCCAACCCCCCTACCCAGCTCACCAAGAAGAGGGGTTCTGACAGCCCCACCCCCAGCTGCTGGCCAGGAAACCTTCTACCAAAGAGATACACTGAGGCAGAGAGAGGGGTCTTTCACACCAGCCCTAACCCAAAATGCTTTATGTACAGATACAGAGCCTCTCACACAAACTGTATCCCAAAATGCTTATATGATATATATCACCTGCAATCCCAAAAGCTATCAAAGTGGTGTACGTTCAGACATAGTAAGCAAAGGGTAAAGGGTCGTGGATTTGATATCCCGCCTTTCTGTGGTACAACTAAAACAGTTTACATTTATGATATGAGGCACTGTCTCTGTCCCTACTAAACTGCGGCCTTAGTGCGTCCTTATGTGGGGTTTTCGAACGTGCTAAGGTAATTTTTCCTGCAGCTGGAAAATGGCTGGTTTTCTATTTTTTTTTTGTTGAGTTAACGGCCGTGTTCTTATGTTGGGATTAGCGCATGACCATTAATAAAAGTTAGCTTGTCAGCACTTTCTGCCACCCATTTTGGAAGTGCGCTAATCCTGCATTAATCAGAGCACGGTAATGTAGATACAGTAATACCTCGGTTTTCGTTGCTTTTGGTTTTCATCGATTTTTTTTCTGCAAAAAATTTGTCTCGGATTTCGTCGGTTGCCTCAGATTTCGTCAGCGTGCCCACGTGACCGGCGCTGCTAATTTTGTAAAAACAAAGGGCCACCCACACGTTCTCCTGCCCATTTTTCAGCGCGCCTTTGCAAAAGACCCCCTAAATGATTTTATTTAAGGATCAGCAGTGGGATTTGAACTAGGCTCTCCTGCTTCTGAGCTTTAACCATTGCGCTACCCCTCACTCCACACAAGCTCTTCCCGCTCTGCTTTTTAAACACACAACACAGCCTTTCACAGAAACTTTATCCCAACCTGATTAATTTGCTAAGGAAGCAGAAAGCCTCTAGCATTGTCTCATAATTTGCAGACCCTCACAAAAAAATGTAAGTTCTGAGAGCTTCTCCCTAAAACAGAGGTTTTCTTCCTTAGTGCTGAGTACTTTTAAAAGAGTGGAGGAGTAGCCTAATGTTTTTTTTTAGCAGGCTTTGATCCTGGGGATTCCCACTACAGCGCCTTCAGATAAGCTTTGAGAACCTTTAACACTGTTAATCCTTGTCTATTTCTGTGTGCTGATTCTGACTCTCTCTCTGTTTTCTCTGCCTTTGTGTGAATTAATCTTTCCTATTTTTAATAGAGTTCATTTCCTTTTAGTTTTTTAAAAGTTTTTTTAAAAGTAGATTTAAGAAAACAAGGGTCAAAATGTTCTCATTGGATGTAAGAATAGTTCAGTTTTCTGATTGTCTTAGGAAAATGTCTTGAGGGTTCAAAATTTTAAATATTTTTTGGTACTTGTTTTTTCCCCCCCAATGCTTCTAATTCAAATTTGTCAATCTGACATATGGTTTGCCACCAAAAGGTATTATTTAAATGATTTGCATTCTTTCAGCAGCCAAGAATCATTTGAATAGTGATAGAAACCAAGACATCCACTGGATTCAGAAAGATTGAATGGAGGAAGAGAGGGCATTGTAAACGATAATTGGTAATGAAATTTGGCAATTTATATCTGAAATCTGTTGTCTAATAGACTGACTTTTTTTCTGCCAAAATATATTAATAATTGGACATTCAGAAAACGTATATAAGGGTGCTGTCATGCACATTTGAAAGCATAGTTTTGTGCTTGCAGTTCCTGATGGTGTGGATAACATGAGGAAGGACTTAGCGAAGGTAGAAGAATGGTCTGCAATTTGGCAGCTTAGGTTTAATGTTAAAAATGTAGGGTAATGTATTTGAGCTGCAAAACCCTCAGGGAACGGTTCCGTTTAGGGGCTGAAGAACTTAACAATTCTTTTATCTAATGGTCTGTATGAGACAGGTAAAGGTGCTATGGGAGATTACATTTTTGAGACAATTTATTTAGAAGTTATTTTAAAGACCAAATACCATGAGATCGCCACAATGGCCAAGAAGTAATGGAACGGTCAATTTTAAATTTAGGGTTCAACCAAATCAACATATTGAATGATTTTCTATCTACCTATATTTAAACGTTTATCTAATGTTATATACAGCTGAGTGTGTGTCCAGAATTAATTTGTGATCCAAGGTGTGTGATGGCAAAATACAATTTGGAAGAAAACTTAATGGATTCAGAGAAAGTGATTCTCTTTCAAGTTGAAGCCAACTTATCTGTTAGACGTTAACCAAGAAGTACCAGAATATATTAAAGAGGCAGTTTGATAAGAAACAAAAATCTGGGACGTTAATACCACCCGCTTCTCTAGTGGCTTTTCCAGAGAAATTTAGATAATGTACAGTCAATTTGTTTATAACATTTTTTAGAGAATTGATCAGGAAGAATTGTTAATATATAGTTGATTTTGGGGGTTAATATCATTATCATTGTATCTAGTCTTCCCCACCAGGATAAATTTAGCAAAGACAATTTGATGCTTGATGTTTCATTTAAAAACATTCCTAAAGTATCGTATTATTTTGCATTCAGAAGTCATATGCATTAAGGTACTTAAAAAATGTTATTTGCCTAATATTCGCTTCGAAACCCCTCCTAAGAAGCTTACGTTGGCTTCCTGTTCGCTCGCGTAACTTTCAAAATATGCACAATAGTCCACAGAATCATCTACGGACTCGCACCAGATTACATGATGGAACTTATCGATCTACCATTAAGAAACGTGACGAGAACAGCAAGAACCTACCTAACTCTTCACTACCCCAATTGCAAAGATATAAAATACAAATCTCGTTAATAGGCACACAACTTTGGAACTCACTACCCAAAGACCAGAAACTCACAGAAAACTACCTACAATTCAGAAAAAAACCTGAAAACACATCTTTTCAAGACGTCTTCCCCCCCCTCCCCCGGATCTGCCTAATCCCACAACACCATACATCACGAAAAGTTCAGAAATGGAAAACAATAATATTAAATGCCAAGCAAAAAAAATGGAGCCAAAAAACCTCTCTCAGATGGTGTCCACAACAAAGACTTTATTCGAATCGGTAAAATCGACACCATCTGAGAGAAGTTTTTTGGCTCCATTTTTTTCACTTGGCGTTTGATCTTCAGTGGAGCGCTTACCTTCTGTTGGCGTAAACAATAATATTAACCTCTCTCACAATATGCTAATATATCAACCTAAGCGTTTATTGTACTTCTGTATTATGTGCTAGACTTCTACAAATCTAAATTTTGTGACCGCCTTTTTAGCAATATGTAAGCCACATTGAAAATGTGGGAAACAAATGCAATAAGTAAATAAATATTAATGTGCAGACCCTTATCCTGTATCCAGTGACTGAGGTGAGAGGATCTGCTTTTGTGTAGTTTCTGTGTAGGGATCTGACTGTCTGGCTTATTTTTTTTCCCCAAGCAGGAGGTATATTACTACTACTACTACTACTATTAAACATTTCTATAGCGCTACTAGACTTACGCAGCGCTGTACAAATGAACATGAAAAGACAGTCCCTGCTCAACAGAGCTTACAATCTAAATTGGACAGACGAACAGACAGCTAGGGGTGGGGAAATTGCAGTGGTAGGGGTGATAAGTGAGGGTGTTGAGTAAGAGAGTCATGGTTAGGAGTCGAAAGCAGTAGCAAAGAGGTGGGCTTTAAGCCTAGACTTGAAGACAGCCAGAGACTGAGCCTGACGTACCGGCTCAGGGAGTCTATTCCAGGCATAGGGAGCAGCGAGATAGAAGGAACGGAGCCGGGAGTTAGCAGTGGGGGAGAAGGGGGACGACAGGAGACATTTACCCAGCGAACGGAGTTCACGGGGAGGAGTGTAGGGAGAGATGAGAGCGGAAAGGTACTGAGGAGCTGCGGTGATTTAACCAGAGCTGACATTGTGATGTCATAATGCCTACGAGCCAACCTCATCAGTGATGTCACAATGGCTTGACTGTCCTATACTTGGCTCATACTACTACTACTACTATTAAACATTTCTATAGCGCTACTAGACTTACGCAGCGCTGTACAAATTAACATGAAAAGACAGTCCCTGCTGAACAGAGCTTACAATCTAAATCGGACAGACGAACAGACAGCTAGGGGTGGGGAAATTGCAGTGGTAGTAGGGGTGATAAGTGAGGGTGTTGAGTAAGAGAGTCATGGTTAGGAGTCCAAAGCAGTAGCAAAGAGGTGGGCTTTAAGCCTAGACTTGAAGACAGCCAGAGACTGTTCTGGCACCTCTTATGCTTTCCTCAATAACACCCCCCCCCCTGTTTACTAAGCTGTGTCTCAGCATTGCCACACAGCAGCCGCTTGCGTGGCTTCGTATACGGGGGGGGGGGGGGGGGGATAAGGTTGTTGCAACTTTAGTCTCTTAGAGCTGCGGTCCAAAGTGTCCTTGCCGCGAGCTAAGGCCATTTTTACTGCTCTTGAAAAATGGCCGCGTTTCCGTTTTCCAAATTAATGGCCACACACTGAAGTTGCCAGTAGTGCACACTTCTAAGCCGAAGCAACAGGCAGTTCTCATTAAATCTCACATTAGCAATATATGCTTATTATTCTATACATTATTAAAAAGGAGGAAAAAAAAGACCTCAAATGTACCAACTGTGGCATTATATATCAGTGGCGTAGCTACAGGTGGGCCTGGGTGGGCCGGGGCCCACCCACTTAGGGTTCAGGCCCACCCAACAGTACCACACGTTTAGAGGTAGCTGGTGGGGATCCCAAGCTCCGCCAGCTGAAGTTTTCCCCCTGATGGTAATGAAAACGCTACGCTCCATGACACCGGCATCGGCGCATGCTCAGTTTTCAGTGCATGCCTGCTGCAGACTGCCAAAATGGAAAGAAGTGTTTTCCTGCCAGCTGAGAGATTTTTGGGGGGGAGGGGGGGACGAGAGAACACTTGGTGCCCACCCACGCCTTGCCTAGGCCCACCCAAAATCTGTTGTCTGACTATGCCCTTGTTATATATTCATAATTGAATTAATGCCTTCGTATGCTGGACTCCATTTTTCTCATTGGTCTTTAAAAAAAAAGCCTCCTGTTAATTTTTATATTCTGCTTGTGCACCCCTCAAACGTTTTATAAATAAGACAAATCTCATTCACGGCAACATTTGTGTAAAGAAAAGCACTTAGCTCTGGCTTTGCAAACACACGATGTCATAATTGAAGCCCCGGTGCTACTGTTGTATTAAGTATAATAATGAGCTGGGCACTTAAGTCCCCTGGTGAAGCTTGTGAACAAGTGAAACAGAGGTCCCCCCGTTGGGAACAAAGCCAAGAGGTAAGTGCTTTTCTTTACACAAATTTTGTCACAAATGAGATTTGTCTTTTACTATTACTACTACTACTTATCATTTCTATAGCGCTACCGGTCGTACGCAGCGCTTCACACTTGAACATGGAGAGACAGTCCCTGCTCGATAGAGCTTACAATCTAATTATGACAGACAGGACAAGTAAGGGATTAAGGGTCAGGACAGACAGGACATATCAGGGATAGGGGACAGTTGAAGGGTTAGGTTTAGGAGTTAAAAGCAGCATCGAAGAGTTGGTTTTTTAGCTTAGATTTGAAGATGGCCAGAGATGAGGCTTGGCGTACCGGCTCATGAAATTTATTCCAGGCATACGGTGCAGCAAGATAGAAGCTCCAATCTATTTATTTATAAAATAAGTAAAAGGAGAACCTAGACACTTCCTCCTGGCTATGCCTATAAGTGTACATTAATCCCAAGCTACAGTGGGTACCTAATGATAGTGTGTTTTTTTTACTTAATTTTTTTAAATGATTTTTGTCTCTTTACGTCATTCAAAACTAAATTTTGTTTATGTTGTTAAGAGATGAGATTTGAAGGAGGGAAAATGCCTCTGTACTGTTTATGCTTTACTTAGAGAAGCCCATAGAATTTATTGCTTCAGCTATACTCACTGCAAAAAAATATGTAAAGAATTATAAAGAGAAGGAGGTACAAGAAAACAGAGGGTTTTTTATTTTGCTAATGAAGAGTGGCTGTTCAGCGAATCTGTCAAAACAGACCACTGACTTACAGAGGCATTTTCCCTCCTTCAAATCTCATCTCTAAACAACATACACAAAATTTAGTTTTGAATGACGTAAAGACAAAAATAAATAAAATTTTTAAAAAAAAATTAAATGAAAAAACAAAAAAGAATTGAATTTTTGGAATTTAGGTAACCACTGTAGATTAGGATTAATGTTCATTTTTCAAGCGGTTAAGGTCTAGCATTTTGGAAAGTGTGCCAGGATCTGATAATTTAATTTTAGTATGGTGTACAGTGCTGCGTATGCCTTGTAGTGCTATAGAAATGATAAATAGTAGTAGTAGTAGTAGTAGTAGTTTACACTCCATCTTTAGAGAGAACATAACATAAATATAGATTAAAATCAATAAACACGAATGCTTGGGATGAATAGGCATCATGTGTAATACCCCATGGTGGCCACAGGGCGGCTTCAGAACATAGACAAACACCTGGCTCACTGAAGCTCAACTCTTCTGTGCCTTCCAGAAGCTTCTGGGTTAAACACAAGAGCTGCCAAGTTGCCCATTCCAGGAGGGAGATTTTTGTCAACCTCATCCTGGTGCATTATGGGACCTAGAGCACTGATTTCAAAGAATCATGGACTACAAATACTGCACTGCTTTGGGATGTAAGTGTAAAACTAGGAATGGCCAGAAAGTCTCCCTCGTAGAATGGGTAACTTAGCAGCTCTGTCCTCACCTTATTTCTGTGCCTCCAGTCTTATAGAGCTTGGGGGAGGGGGGGTCTTCTTGCTCCTTCCCAGAGTCATCGAGGTAGAATGAAAGACCAGCTCAAGCTAAACCTTGAAAAGTCACTTCTTGCAGCTAAGGTTGCCAACTGGATCCAGAGTCACCCAACAGGGTCGATCCAGTCCTGGGTTTACACACAGCATGCAGAGACTTGTAGTCTTGCTTTTCTTAGCGAATGCAGTGGGGAAATCAGAACTACAGCTCCCTGCATGCAGTGGGGGGTAAACCCAGGACTGGATCAACTCTCTCAGACAAATCTGGATCTTGGCAGGTCTACTTGCAACTGTAAAGCACTAGTCAGTGTATAAGAGCAGTAAATGCTACTTTTCAAGAAAGGCTGATGGATGTAAAAGAATGGTCTCCCAGAGATTAGGGTGAAGGCAAAAGCTGTAATAGTAACATATGCGGAGGATTCTCAGTGGTGGGGAGTAAGAGGTAAAGCCAGGGACAGGCTTAGAGGATCTTCAGCAGTGGGAGAGTGAGGGGTAAAGACTGGAACAGGCATAGAGGATCCTCAATGGTAGGGGAGTGAGGGGTAAGGTTGAGCACAGAGGTTCCTCAGTGTTGGGGGGGGGGGGTGAGGGGTAAAGACTGGGTTGAGTACAGAATATCCTCAGTGGGGAGGGGAGGGGGGAAGTGAAGGGTAAAGCCATGGACAGGCTTAGAGGATCTTCAGCAGTGGGAGAGTGAGGGGTAAAGACTGGAACAGGCATAGAGGATCCTCAATGGTAGGGGAGTGAGGGGTAAAGACTGGGTTGAGTACAGAATATCCTCAGTGGGGAGGGGAGGGGAGGGGGGGAGTGAAGGGTAAAGCCATGGACAGGCTTAGAGGATCTTCAGCAGTGGGAGAGTGAGGGGTAAAGACTGGAACAGGCATAGAGGATCCTCAATGGTAGGGGAGTGAGGGGTAAGGTTGAGCACAGAGGTTCCTCAGTGTTGGGGGGGGGGGGTGAGGGGTAAAGACTGGGTTGAGTACAGAATATCCTCAGTGGGGAGGGGAGGGGGGAAGTGAAGGGTAAAGCCATGGACAGGCTTAGAGGATCTTCAGCAGTGGGAGAGTGAGGGGTAAAGACTGGAACAGGCATAGAGGATCCTCAATGGTAGGGGAGTGAGGGGTAAGGTTGAGCACAGAATATCCTCAGTGGGGAGGGGAGGGGGGAAGTGAAGGGTAAAGCCATGGACAGGCTTAGAGGATCTTCAGCAGTGGGAGAGTGAGGGGTAAAGACTGGAACAGGCATAGAGGATCCTCAATGGTAGGGGAGTGAGGGGTAAGGTTGAGCACAGAGGTTCCTCAGTGTTGGGGGGGGGGGGGGGTGAGGGGTAAAGCCTGGGTTGAGCACAGAATATCCTCAGTCCTAGAGGAGTGAGGAGTAATATATGGGAGGGACACAGAGAATGAGATTTGCCACATTGATGTTTTCTGGAAGGCAGGGTAACAAGTTTATTAAACGTTATCCATCCTATTCAAGTACATGAGCTTTTGAGCGTACACAGGGCCGGGATTCAGAACAGTATTGAGCACCCAACACATATGAGAACAATAAGGTGAATAGATGAAAGACTACCTTAATAGTTAGTGTAGCGGGTTGAGAAGCTGGGGAAGTGGGTTTAATTCCCACTGCTGCTCTTTGTAAGCTTCAACAAATCGTTTAACCCTCCATTGCCCCAGGTACAAAACTTAGCTTGTGAGCCCAGGGACAAAGAAGGTATCTAATAAATACAAAATTTTACCTCGGAAAGGCAGTATAGCAAATCCTCTTACTCTTACCTGGAAGGTTAAGTGACTTAGCAGGGTCACAAGGAGATGCAGTGGAAAATGAACTTGGCTCTCAGGCCACCTGCCCTAACTAAGAATTAGGTTAACACCAGCATGTACAAACCTTTACCCCCCCACAAGTGAGTGAAATCATGTTGTGTGTGAGCAGTGAGGCTCCTTTGTTGAAAATTCAATCCCAGGCATTGGAGCCAACTCTGTGGGTGCTTGAGCACCCCCAATATTGAGAAAATTCCTTGTATGTGTCCAGGGAAGGTCATTTCCATTGGGCTTAGCACCCCCAATAATTTTGAAAAGTTGGCTCCTATGATCCCAGGGTCATTTAGAACAAGGGTGTCCAACCTTGGCCCTCAGCAGGTTGGATTCATTTCCCCAATGAATATGCATACGATACTAAATGAGTTATCGTACCCAAACTGTGCATACAATTTATACCTTACTTCTAATGCCAGTCAGAAAATCACAAATTTCATTAAACCTTTATAATATTTCCCTCTTTACTGAAAACTTTTATGCAATAAACACTTTCTTGTGGAAATATTCCCTGAAGAGGGTTATGTTAAAGAGACAAGGCTGTGTTACAACATCACAGAGCTTGGGTTGTGAGGCTTATCCCTGTTCCTCAGCCAACCATGAAGCCGATAGAAAAATAAGGAGCCTACTTTTTGGGATTACAAATGCAGCACTGTTTTTCAGAAGACTCCTTGTTACAGATTGGTTCAGGACATTTGTTTATGCTTAGGGTGGTTTTTTGTATTGCGTTTGTATTTTTAGTAAAAAGAAAGGGTGGGGGCAATGAGCTCCATTGAAGTATGAATGGTGGTAATGCTTGGTGTTTAGTAAGTATGATGCTATAACATACATATGTAGGCTGATTTGTGTCTATGCAGTATAAACAGGAAATATTTCCACAAGTGTTTATTGCATAAAATATTTCAGTAAAGAGGAAAATATTATAAAAATTTAATGAAATTTGTGATTTTCTGACTGGCATTAGAAGTAAGACACAACAAATATGCATGAGATCTATTTGTGTACGATGGAGACAGTGCATGTAAATAGATCTCATGCATATTCATTGAAATAAACTAAGTTCTGAGTTCCAACATATAAACTGGTTACTTATCTAAATATATTTATTTTTTATTTATTTAGCACATTTATACCCCGTTTAGTAACCACCATATTGTTTTCTTATAGTAAATGCATATTCATTGGAGAAATCCTGAAAACCCAACTGGATTGTTGCCTTTGAGGACCGAGGTTGGCCAACCCTGATCTAGAAAGTTATGAAAGAATAAAAATGAATTTGAGACTATATATATATATCTATAAACAACAACAAGTATATGCAAGCAGAAAGGCAGGGGAGGGGATAGATTTTTTTTGTGTAAGACAGCAGAGGAAGGGATGGCAAGATCATTTCTCCCAGGAACCCTTTCAGGAGTTACAACCCCATCCACCCATCGTGGAATGAGGTTCTTAGGCAGGTTTATGTAACACTTCAGTGGGCTGCCTGACCACATTCCACCGGAGGCAGAGGCTTTGATCTCAGGAGTTTCCTGAGGACGCTGTGAGATTTATCACCACTGAATATGACAAGAAGAAATCCTCAGCTTAGTACGTGGCAGAAATTCAAAGAAGCAACGAGAATGCTAGGAATTAGGAACAGAAAGGAAAATGGAGAATAGCAGAATTTTTCTGTAGCAACTCAGTCGTCACATCTAAAAATTTTGTTTTGCAAAGATAGAAAAGGTGCAGAGAAGAATGACTGAAGCGATAAAGAGATGGTAGGGCTCTCCTTGAAGAAAGCCTCCAGAGACCAGGGATCTTTAGCATGGAACAGAGATGGCTGAGGGGATACATGATAAAGGTCTATAAAATCCTGAGTGTAGTGGAAAAGTAAACAGCTATTGAGGCTCTTACTCCTCACTCTCCTATAACTGGTAGCATATTTAAAACACATTCTGGAGGACTCAGGGGATGGACACAGGGATACAGAGCCTGTCACCTCTAGGACTCAGAAGATGGACACAGGGATACAGAGCCTGTCACCTCTAGGACTGGAGGGCTCAGGGATGGACACAGGGATACAGAGCCTGTCACCTCTAGGACTGGAAGGCTCAGGGAGGGACACAGGGATACAGAGCCTGTCACCTCTAGGACTGGAGGGCTCAAGGGATGGACACAAGGATACAGAGTCTGCCACCTCTAGGACTCAGAAGATGGACACAGGGATACAGAGCCTGTCACCTCTAGGACTGGAGGGCTCAGGGAGGGACACAGGGATACAGAGCCTGTCACCTCTAGGACTGGAGGGCTCAAGGGATGGACACAAGGATACAGAGTCTGTCACCTCTAGGACTAGGGGTTCAGGGGATGGACAGTCTGTCACCTCTAGGACTGGAGAGCTCAGGGGATGGGTGAAGGGATAAAGAGCCTGTCATTGCTAGGACTGGATAATCGAAGGAATGGGCTGAGCCTGGGTCAGTTGTAAGAGGCATATAGCACAGTATCTATCAATGGAGTGTAAAGTTCTTGATAATCAAAGCCTTTGACCCATAGGGTAATCATCTTCCACATTGCAGACATTTTGAGGAAAAAAAACCTGAGATAATGCATGGACTGGCAAGAGGGCGACTGAGCTCCATGACATTGCATTCCTGAGCTCTCAGTACCGAGCCTTGCCAGGAGATAAAAAGCTTCCTTCCATTCTCTCAATCTCTCTGAGCCTGTGATATTCCCTTCCACACACTTCTCACCTTAGTCTGAGGTTACAGTCAGCCATCTTGCTCTGTAAACTCATTGACATCAGTGAGCATGGAAATGAAAAGTACAGTAGTTGTAGGTGTGGTTGGATGGAAGCCATAAGCCAGAAATGCCCGAGAGACACAGCAGACAGCATTGGCAGACAGCCTTCAACCTCAACCATTACACTGCTATATAAAGAAATATTAATACTGGTACACTGGAGGTCCCTTCTCAAAAGAGAATGAGTGGAAAGAGAGGCAAACATATAGGATCAGATAACTGATTCTAGTTTGAGTCCTGATGACTCCTTATACTTCAGTGGTTTCACCCTCAAACCCTGTCTGTATTAAATGGTATATTAAGTAATTACATCAGCGCAAATCAAGTCAAATCTCGTTCACCTCTGTAGACTATAATGGTTCATCTTCCTAACCAATTCATTCACCCCCATAGGCTTCAATGGTATCAGCTTCCTAACCACATGATTCCCCTCTACAGGCTTGAATGGTATCGCCCTCCTAAACATGTCATTTGCCTCCATAGTCGTCAGTGGTATCACCCTTCTAACCACATCGTTCACCTCCGTAGACTTGAATAGTATCACCCTCCTAAACATACTGTTTCTCACACGCTTGCCCTCTGATGCCCAAACACAGAGTCGTTGCATATTGTCGAGTGCGTTTGGCATTTTTTCATTTGCTGTCTGAGCTGGTTTTTGTGTTACACCCATTGAAGTCAATGAGTTTATAGAGAGCAGGCCACATGCCATTCTTCACATGGGTGTTAGGAGATGCTTCACATTTGGCATGAAGTACCGTTCACAATTCTGTGGCCAGATGGTACAATCTCAGCGTAAATACAGGGCGCTTGAGGTCTGATCATTCCCTGATAAATCTCTGTTACATAACCAGTGCGTTTTTTTTCTACCAAAAAAGGTGCCAGTACTGAAATGCTAGGCCACCCTTCAGGGGCGGGGTGATCACTGAGGGACCCACCCCACAATGGCCAGGCCCCCCTGCAACTAGTCACAGAATCTATGTCAAGGCAGAATTGGTGTGTAGAGACTGAACTCTTTCATTAAAACTTGGGGTTCATGGGTCAATTTTTGCAGACAATGGAAAAGGAGCCGGTACTCAGTACCCCCAAGTGCCCCCTCAAAAAAAAGCCCTGTACATATACCTCTTTTGTTGCCGTCAATTGGTGGTCTGAATTCAGGATTTGCTTTAAGCTCATTTCTTATTTATATATTTTTTCTCTGCTTTTAGGAATGTAATTATCAATATGGGCTACCATTAAGACAGGTTATTGTACCAGTAATTCAGGCCATTTTAGCACAGGCCCCATCTTATACAATGAGATCTAGTTACTAATAACCCTGGTTAACGGTAAAATATCCTGTCTTAATGGAGGCCAATGTTGTTCATTTCTCCCCTAAAAATACATGTTTCTAGAAATGGAAATCACTGCTATATGTAATAAAAGTGAGCCAAGACTAGGACAATCAAACCATTGTAACACCACTGATGCGGTTGGCTCATTGGCGGAATGAGGCATTATGACATCACAATATCAGAAGTGAGCCAAGTATAGGACAATCAAACCATTGTGACATCACTGATGAGGTTGGCTCTTATTGATGGAATGAGGCATTATGACATCAGCAATATCAGCTCTGGTTACCAGACACTAAGGGGGGAAATTATCAATGTAGGCTTAAAGATGGGTTATTTTACCACTAACGTGCTATATTACCACAGGTCCCATTTTATGCAATGAGATCTAGTTACTGTGTCTTAATGGTAGCCCACGTTGATAACTTCCCTCTTTAATGGTGGACCAATTATGTCCGGGCAAGATTCCTCGCTTGCTGAGAGGTGAGCAGACCCTACTGCTAAAGGCTGATGTCACTTTCAACCCAGATCAGCGGAGTCCTCCTCTGATGCTGGCGATGAGGGATGATTGCTCGCAGGTGAGGTCCTCAACCACCGCTCAGGAAGTAGAGAGTTCTTGAGCAGCAACAGCGAAGCTGAAAGAAACGTTGAGTTCGAAGTTTGAAGTTTTTCTGTCTCTGTTGCCAGAGGAATTAGGGCTGGAGAGTACGCAGTCCAGAAGGTCAGAGTAACGAGATTGCCTCAACTACAAACAGAATTAATGAAGTCCTCATTTCCTCAAAAACCTTCAACAATCGCTCCAGCACACCATGGAAAAAATGGAGGTGTCTTTTTCTACTAAACTAGTAACCACGGTTAAATTTTATAAGGATTCTTTTTCTACTTTGGAGTCATGGATTAGGACAACGTCTGATGTGGAGCGTGATATAGCTGCCTTAAAGAGAAACTTGGGCTCTGATGAAAGATAATTTGCTTTTGCATAGGTAGAGAGGTATGGTAGCTGTGTTAGTCCACTCTTAAGGTTATCAATAGAAATCAAACAAAATAAAACATGGAAAAGAAAATACGATGATACCTTTTTTATTGGACATAACTTAATACATTTCTTGATTAGCTTTCGAAGGTTGCCCTTCTTCCTCAGATCGGGTTCTACATGGAACGTTGCTACTCCTTGAAATTCTGCATGGAATCTTGTTATTCTTTAGAATTCTAGAATCTTGCTACTCTTTGGGGTTCTACATGTTATCAATAGAAATCAAACAAAATAAAACATGGAAAAGAAAATAAGATACCTTTTTTATTGGACATAACTTAATACATTTCTTGATTAGCTTTCGAAGGTTGCGTTTCTAAGTCAGATCGGAAATAAGCAAATGTGGTAGCAGATAGTATATATGAGTGAGACATCCAAGCATTACTTTGACAGTCTGACAGGGTGGGAGGGTGGGGGTGGGTAGGAGGTATTCATGGGGACATCAAAGCATTTCATTGATATTCTAACAGGATGGCATAGGAAACTTGAGAACTCGGAAAATTTGGCTAGGTAGGAGAGATTGCGGCTCATGAACTTTCCAAAGGTTTTGGTTGTGGCATCAATTAATAACTTTTAAGAGGAATTCTAGAACAATCTTATCTACCCGTGGCACAGATATATTATATACCACCTTTCCTTAAATAGCAAAATGATGAACCTTTGGCTGGAACTAATGATGAAGACGTTTCTTTAAATGTTTTAAATCTTACTCAGACTTGATCCAGATCGTGACTGGGTGTTAGCTTCCCTTTTCATCATAGAGGTTCTTTATTTCTGAATTGTAAAAGTAGGGGTCACCCAGAGAAGGAGTAGCTTAATGGTTAGTGCATCAGACCTTGGTCCTGGGGGACTGGGTTGGATTCCCACTGCAGCTCCTTGTGACTCTGGGCAAGTCACTTAACCCTCCATTGCCCCTAGTACAAAATAAGTACCTGTATATATGTAAACCGCTTTGAATGTGGTTGTAAAACCCACAGAAAGGTGGTATATCGAGCCCCATCCCTCCCTCTTAGACCATGGGTGCAACAACTGGGAGCTTTATTTTGGTTGAATTTTCCGTGTAAATGTGTTAAGTGGAATTCCATAAAATATATTTTCTTTGACCCCCCCGACCACCTAAAAACTTTTTTGAGTTCCAAAATACCTGTAACACCGCCTAGGTCTGACCTCCAAGTGGCGACATCTACTGCGTAGAATTTCTTCTGTACATTGGATGTAGAGGTTCTTCTGTCTTTTCTTTCTATTTTATATTTCTTGGAATTGTGTGAATTGCTCCCGCTCAATTTGTGGACTTGAAGTACAGCGTTGTGGAATTGTTTTTTCTTTCTTTCTTTGCAAAACTTGCGGTGTTGACACTGTGATTTCCAGTACGTTGAAAATTCTTAAGGATTTGCTTGATGTTGGTTTCTCATTTATATATTTTGGTTTTGTTTTCCTATATGTTTGGTTGTGGTGGAATTATTATTATTTTTTTTTATATCCTAGAAGTTTTTTATTTATAAAAATTGAGGTACAATTATACAACAGGGATATATATATATATCACAACATCCACTTACAATAATTATACAGTTAAAAAAGAAGTTGCCCTAGTGCAACATTAGATAAGTCATTATCTAGACCTGCATTTCACTTTGAGCAACTGATTGTTTCTTTGTGATTATTTGTTGAAAAATATAAGTATCAAATAAAAAAAAATAACAAAATTCATTAGACATTTAATTGGGCCATTTGTATGTTGATAGTCCAGCGTAGATGTGTCCTTTTATGCAGTAGGCTCATGGATAGAAGAAAGACCAAGACATCCCATGCCGATGACATCTACTGGGCAAGTCTTAGGGTGCACAGGGGCCGAGTTGCAGAAAAACTTGCGGTCTGTAGCCTCTATCACTACAATGACTGGGCTTTTTTTTTGGGGGGGGGGAAAGGAAGAATCAGGAGAGTGAAGGTGTTGGATCTGTCTGTTTACTGCTCATCTGAGGAAGGGGGTCTAATAATGATTACGTTGAGCACAATTTTAGTATTCAGAGACTTTTCTTACACATATGAATCCTCAGATGCCTGAGCATAGCATCGCTGCATACTGTTGAGTGCATGTGGCACTTTTCCAGGTACTGTCTGAACTGGTTTCAGTGCTACACCCAGTGGTGTCAATGAGTTTACAAAGAGGGCAGAGCACCTGCCATTCTCCTTCTGGGGGATCAAGAGCTGCCTTGCATTTGCCAAAAAGAACTGTCCTGTAGATGCCTTCCATTCCCTTTTAATGAGGTCAGGTGTGTCCCACTTTCACCTCAGATCTCTCCTCACCCCCCCCCCCCCACGACTCCGCAGTCCTTGCGGCACACCCTGAAGGTCAACTGGCAGAGGAGCCGGACGATGTTGTGGCCTCTTTTCCATTGCACGGACATAGTGCAGAGCTGAGATGGTGTTAACCAACTTCTCATTGCTAGGAAGAGGTTCTTCAGGACTTGTGTCCCCTAGAACTGCGTCAGTCGCTTAGAAGAGGCCCGACTTGGCACTGCAATTCACTCATGGGTGATCTTTTACACAGGATATATTTATGCCCACAGATCAATACTTCTGGTCTTTAGTTTGGGATGAAATTAAATCAGTTTTGTTTAGCAGCAAACGTTATTATATACCAATTCTCTTGCTCTACCAGTCTGTTTAAACAAACGGGTCATTATTTTATTCAATACTAGGAAAAAATGCCCATTTCTGACACAAACGAAACGGGCGCTAGCAAGGTTTTCCTCGGAGTGTGTGTGTTCTACAGAGTGTGTGTGAGAGTGAGTGTGTGATAGAGAGTGAATATGTGAGTGTGTGAGAGAGAGAGTGAGTGTGTGTGACAGAGAGAGTGAGACTGCGTGCGAGTGTGTGTGTGTGAGAGATTGAGATTGTGTGCCGGGAGTCCCCTCCCTCCCTCCCAGTTTCAGGGTCTGCCTCCCCCTCCCTACCACCCACCCAGTTCCAGGGTCGTTTCCCCCCCCTTCCCCTCTCTCCCAGTTTCTGGGTCCGCCCTCCCTCCTACCCACCCAGTTCCAGGGTCGTTGCCCCCCCTCTCTCCCTCCCTCCCAGTTCTAGGGTAGTTGCCCCCTCTCTTTCCCCCCTTCCCCTCCAGCCACCCAAATGCAACATTGTGAAGCTGACTCCGTGGCTTCATTGAAGTGAAGGGTTCGTAAGGTTCATCAGATTCGTCAGTCTGTTACCATCTCTTGGCCCCGCCTTCGCGCCTCTGATAGGTCCGTGACATCAACACGTGATGACGTTGAGGACGGCGGACCTATCAGAGGCGCGAGGGTGGGGCAGAGAGAGATGGTTACAGAGCGACGAACCTAACGATCCTTACGAACCCTTCACTTCAATGAAGCCACGGAGTCAGCTTCACAACGTTGGAGGTGCCTTTTATTATAGTAAAGATTTCTATTGCTTTAACACTACAAATGATTCTTGCCAATTGAAAGTCGGGTAAACCTTTTAAATTTAACTTTCTGGAGGATGAATATTCTCGTGGTTCATAAATTGAAATATTAAGTCGCTGAATAGTCCAACAGACAATCTGGAATAGAGAAAATAGGGGCCCCAGTTGGCTCTTAGTTCTGATAACATCGTTACGAATGTAATTTCTTTTTACTTTGAAATACATTTTACTTTTTGTGACTGCAGAATAATTTTCCATATTATTGATAGTATTCTATATTTGTTTCTTACATCGATATTATATTTTACTGCTCTCCCTCCAGCGTTTAAATACTTGACGACCCCGTTTGCTAAACTGTGCTAGCGATTCCCGCCGTAGCAATGCGTTGGCTTAACCGCGTGGGATTCGCTAGCGCGGTTTGGTAAAAGAGGCCCTGTGTTTTACATGTTTTCAAAACTTTATTGTTCAAATGTTTTAAATATTGCTTAACTGCTGGATATTTAATTTTTGCATAAAACTAACAAAAAATTGTGAAGTAAAAAAAAAAAAAAAGAGAGGCCTGACTAGGTCGCTTTTCACAGACAATTTAAGACAGCTCCTCTCAGGAAAGTTTCATGTTTCATTGCAGCCTGTACCCTGGAGGAAAAGGAAACAGGAGAATCTTTGTAGCACTGACAGCAGAATTCCTTAGGGGTCCTTTTACTAAGCTGCGGTAAAGGGGGGGGGGGCTGCGTTAGCGTCAGTGCGTGTTTTTGAAGCATTGCCGAGGCCCCCTTTTACCGCAGCAGGTAAAAGACTCTCTTTTTTTCGAGGAAAAGAAACGGCCCTGCGGTAAGTGAAACACTTGCCACGTGACCATTTCGGGGGGACCCCTTACCGCCACCCGTTGAGATGGCACTAAGGCTCCTGTACTAAACCTGGCCGTAACCAGGCATGTGCAGCAACGCCTGATTACCGCCGGTCAGCGGCGTACCAAGGATGGGGCGGTGGGGGCGGGTCCGCCCCAGGTGCACGCTGCTGGAGGGGTGCAGCCGCGCACCTATCGGCTCTGCTAGTTCCCTGCTCCCTCTGCCCTGGAACAGGTTACTTTCTGTTCCGGGGCAGAGGGAGCCAGCGGAGCCGAGAGCCACGCGGCTGCTCCAATGCACCTGGGGGGGGGGAGGGGTGCGCATAGGCGATTTGCCCCAGGTGGTAGCCGACCTAGGATCGTCGCTGCCACCGGTTAAGTTCAGGCACTACAAAAATAGGACATATTTTTGTAGCGCCGGACATGTCGCATGCTAGGGGTGGGAACTACCGCTGCTAGCCTGGTGGTAGTTCTGGATTGGCGCACGTTAAGCCCGCGCTGGGCTGCATCGGAAAAGGGTCCCTGCACCTCATAAGCACATACTGCCTCATCACAGAATGAGTTTGGCATGCACAGCAAATGCATGCTTCCCCCTCCCTCATATGTATATACACTCTCTCCCAGTTTTCCCCACACATACTAACAGATTCTCAGGAGCTCTCCCCCCCCCCCCCCCCAAGATAGAAGCTGCATGGAGACTGCTACACATAGGCCTAAGCATCCTGGCAATGCAGGATCTTCTGGGCTTATGCTATTGCTCTGCAGACCTTTGCACATTATTCATCCATTTTCTACCTGTGATGCATCCAGGGCTACACCCACTAGAGTCAACGGGTTCGTGGATTCCAAAATAAGAAAAGGTGCCCATCCCTGAGCTCAGAGACAAAGGAGACTGTCAAAATATGAGGCTGGTGGGTGGTGAAGTCAAGATGGGAGGGTACCGAGGGAGAGAGAGAGGCATTCTGCTCCAGTTTCTCCTTTCTCTAGGGACCGGGGTGCTTGTATGCACAACTCATGTGGCATTCTCCGACTCCCTCAGTGCTTCGCTCGTGTGGCATTCTCCGCTTCCCTCAGTGCTTCGCTCGTGTTGCATTCTCCGCTTCCCTCAGTGCTTCCCTCATATTGCATTCTCCACTTCCTTCAGTCCTTCATTCGTGTTGCATTCTCCGCTCCCCTCAGTGTTTTGCTTGTGGTGCATTCTCCGCTTCCTGAGTGCTTCACTCATGTTGCATTCTCCGCTTCCCTCACTGCTTCGCTCATGTTGCATTCTCTGCTTCCCTCACTGCTTCGCTCATGTTGCATTCTCCGCTTCCTTCAGTCCTTCATTCGTGTTGCATTCTCCGCTCCCCTCAGTGTTTTGCTCATGGTGCATTCTCTGCTTCCCTCAGTGCTTCTCTCATGTTGCATTCTCTGCTTCCCTCACTGCTTCGCTCGTGTGGCATTCTCCGCTTCCCTCGGTGCTTCACTCATGTTGCATTCTCCGCTTCCTTCAGTCCTTCATTCGTGTTGCATTCTCCGCTCCCCTCAGTGTTTTGCTTGTGGTGCATTCTCCGCTTCCCTGAGTGCTTCACTCATGTTGCATTCTCCGCTTCCCTCACTGCTTCGCTCATGTTGCATTCTCTGTTTCCCTCACTGCTTCGCTCATGTTGCATTCTCCGCTTCCTTCAGTCCTTCATTCGTGTTGCATTCTCCGCTCCCCTCAGTGTTTTGCTCATGGTGCATTCTCTGCTTCCCTCAGTGCTTCTCTCATGTTGCATTCTCTGCTTCCCTCAGTGCTTCTCTCATGTGGCATTCTCCGCTTCCCTCGGTGCTTCACTCATGTTGCATTCTCCGCTTCCTTCAGTCCTTCATTCGTGTTGCATTCTCCGCTCCCCTCAGTGTTTTGCTCGTGGTGCATTCTCCGCTTCCCTCAGTGCTTCACGTGTTGCATTCTCCGCTTCCCTCAGTGCTTCACGTGTTGCGTTCTCCGCTTCCCTCAGTGTTTCGCTCATGTGGCATTCTCTGCTTCCTTCATTGCCTCTCTCCGTGGTATTTTGTACCTGAATGATGGGAGCCATTGTTCTTTCAAGGCTCTTCTACCAATTCATAATAAACCTTTTCCAAAGCAAAGTCGACATTTTGCCTGTTTATTTATTTATTTATTGCATTTGTATCCCACATTATCCCACCTCTTTGCAGGCTCAATCTGGCTTACAATACATCATGGATAGTGGAAATGAGAGGAGAATTGACGTTTGGTGTTACAGAAGTATTTTGGGTTACATGGTAATGGAATACATGATAGTGATATAACATGAGGAACAATTTGCCCTGGAGAATTGCTAACACCATGCACATTTTCCTTGTAGAATTTGATAGAAACAGTTTATTTCCTTTTTTGCTGCAGTTCATTGTCAGTACTTTTAAAGATTTAAAAATAAAACTCTTTTAACCAAGTGAAGCACTTAAGAACTGGCAGATTTTGCTGTTCCTCCACCCTTTGCACAAAAATTCTTTGTGAAGGTATGTCCAAGTATTTATATTAACAGGTCTGATACTGAGTACATGGCAGCCAGTGACTCTTAACTGCTTTTACCACATTCTCTAGCAACGAATTCCAGAGTTTAATTACACGTTGAGTGAAGAAATATTTTCTCCAGTTTGTTTTAAATTTACTGCTTGGTAGCTTCATTGCGTGCCCCCCTAGTCCTAGTATTTTGGGAAAGAGTAAACAAGTGATTTCCATCTATCTGTTCCCACTCCACTCAGTCATTTACAGACCTCTATCGTATCTCCCCTCAGTTGCCTCTTCTCCAGGCTGAAGAGCCCCAGTCTTCAAAGGCCATAACCTGTTTTTGTTTTAGGATAGATTGAATTAATTTTAACCAACTGAGAGCTGTAGACTCTTTCTCAGAGACAAAATTAAAGTCACTGAGTCATACTTTAAAAAAATAGCCTTTCTCCCTTAGAATTCCTAAGCACAATAACACTTTCACTCTATCTAAAGTCTTTCCAAAGACTATTTTTTAAGAACTCCACAAATCCAGCCTCTCAAACACAGCCGGGCTCTTCTGCTGCCTTACCCTCTAAAGCCGTTGCTCTAACTGAACTTTTTAATTAAAACAGTAGTTTCTGGTCACTTCAGAACTGCACTGCCCAAGATTATGCATAGGACGTGAACAGCACAGAATTCCCAAAGCGGCAGAGCCAGGCATACAGCTTTTGCACATCAAAATACGAATTCGCCCTAAAAAATATTCTGTTTCCAGAAGTTAATAAAACACACTTCTCAATCACTCCAGCCACAGCCTTCTGAGCTCCCTGAAACATCAGACTGGCAGCCCAGCCGAACAAGCTTTTAATTAATATTTTAATAACCCTGGTTACAGTAGTTTTACAGTGCAAACATTTTTGAACATGCAAAAATCACTGGGTGGTAAACGCTAAAAAGTCTGTAACTTTGACGCACTTCAAGTTAATTTCATGCCACTTGGCACAAAAACGTAGATAGTTACAACAAATAAAGCTGTGAAATTTCGCATTGAAATTTCAAGCGGTTGCTGAGAAAACAGCAAAAAACTCTAGGGGGATTTTCCTCACTCTGTATAGCCTGCATTTATTTATTTTAAAAAAGTTATAGCCCTCTTACAACCTAGATGCATTACAAAAAAAAAAACACACATAATAAAACAAACCAAACAAAATCCCTACCGCCTCCTTAATCTTCTTTATATTGCCATCTGAAAACATCTATACAGTAAGAAGGAGTCTTCAAAAGCTTCTTATGTTTCTGTGTATTTACGTGATTTGATACACTGCTATTTGTAATCACAGGTCACAGCAGTTTACATCTATAAAAAAAAAGCAGTAATCATAAAACAAAAACAGGAAATCCATTTAAGATATAAAATAACACAATCACTCACCAGTAAGAGATAGATAACACAACGTACCACAAACCTGCAGTTGCATCACCACTACACAAGTCAACCATGCATCATAGTCCAGGGGATCCAAAAGCAAGCTGGAAAAAGTGGGCTTTCAAATGAGTTTTTTTGCAATTTTGTCGATGAACATTCTGAACGGATGTGAGGAAGGTGCTAAGAAAAAGAAAGCGGAATTTCTTGTTAAGTACATAAGTTTTGCCATACTGGGAAAGATCAAAGGTCCATCGAGCCCAGCATCCTGTTTCCAACTGTGGCCAATCCAGGTCACAAATACCCGGCAAGATCCCAAAAAAGTACAAAACTTTTGATACTGCTTATCCCAGAAATAGTGGATTTTCCCAAAGTCCATTTAATAACGGTCTATGGACTTTTCCTTTAGGAAGCTGTCCAAACCATTTTAAAACTCCGCTAAGCTAACTGCCTTTACCACATTCTCTGGCAACGAATTCCAGAGTTCAATTACACGTTGAGTGAAGAAACATTTTCTCCGATTCGTTTTAAATTTACTACATTGTAGCTTCATCGCATGCCCCCTAGTCCTAGTATTTTTGGAAAGCATGAACAGACGCTTCACATCTACCCGTTCAACTCCACTCATTATTTTAGAGACCTCTATCATATCTCCCCTAAGCCGCCTTTTCTCCAAGCTGAAGAGCCCCAGCCGCTTTAGCCTTTCCTCATAAGGAAGTCATCCCATCCCCTTTATCATTTTTGTCGCCCTTCTCTGCACCTTTTCTAATTCCACTATATCTTTTTTGAGATGCGGCGACCAGAATTGAACACAATATTCGAGGTGCGGTCGCACCATGTAGCAATACAAAGGCATTATAACATCCTCATTTTTGTTTTCCATTCCTTTCCTAATAATACCTAACATTCTATTTGCTTTCTTAGCTGCAGCAGCACACTGAGCTGAAGGTTTGAACGTATCATCAACGACGACACCTAGATCCCTTTCTTGGTCCGTGACTCCTAACGTGGAGCCTTGCATGACATAGCTATAATTCGGGCTCCTCTTTCCCACATGCATCACTTTGCACTCCCTGCCCTTCCATCTTATTTGGAAGCATTTTGCACACTGAGCGTGCTCATACTATTACTGTATGCACTTTCGTAGGATACCACTAGGGTGTGCTGTGTGATAGAGTGTGCCATTACTCTACCCTGTTTGGGGTGTGCTATTACTGCATGTTTTGTGGTAGAACGTGACATTACTGTACCCCGTTATAGGATGTACCATTACTGTGTGCACTATTGTAGAATGCACCATTACGGTAGGCTCTGGTTCCACGTCACATGGAAGGGTGGATCTAGTCCTTGATTTCCCCACTGCATCAGTGCACTCATATTATTATTATTAGCATTTGTATATAGTAACATAGTAACATATAGTAACATAGTAGATGATGGCAGAAAAAGACCTGCACGGTCCATCCAGTCTGCCCAACAAGACAACTCATGTGTGCTACTTTTGTGTATACCCTACTTTGATTTGTACCTGTGCTCTTCAGGGCACAGACCGTATAAGTCTGCCCAGCACTAGCCCCGCCTCCCAACCACCGGCTCTGGCATAGACCGTATAAGTCTGCCCAGCACTATCCCCGCCTCCCACCACCGGCTCTGGCACAGACCGTATAAGTCTGCCCCGCACTATCCCCGCCTCCCAACCTCCAGCCCCGCCTCCCACTACCGGCTCTGCTATCCAATCTCGGTTAAGCTCCTGAGGATATAGCACTACCAGATGCACGCAGCGCTGAACACCTGATGCAAAGAGACAGTCCCTGCTCAAAAGAGCTTACAATCTAAATAATACAGACAGACAAGACAGTTACGGGTGAGGGAAGTAATGGGTGAGAAGGGAGGAAGGGACAAGGGGAGGGCAATTGTGACTAGTAGCTAAAAGCAGCAGTGAAAAGGTGGGTTTTCAGCATAGATTTGAAAACAGGTAGAGACGGAGCTAGACATATAGGTCCAGGAAGTCGATTCCAGGCATAAGGTGCCGCGAGAGAAAAGGAACGAAGCCTGGAGTTAGCAGTGGAGAAGAAGGGGGACGACAAGAGAGATTTGTCCAGTGAGCGGAGTTCACGGGGAGGAATGTAGGGAGAGATGAGAGTGGAGAGGTAATGGGGGGCTGCAGAGTGGATGCATTTAAAGGTCAGTAAGAGAAGTTTGAACTGTATGTGGAAGCGGACAGGGAGCCAGTGAAGTGACTTGAGGAGTGGGCTAGTGTGGGTATAGCGATTCTGGCAGAAAATAAGTCGTGCCGCAGAATTTTGGACAGATTGGAGAGGAGAGAGATGGCTGAGCGGAAGACCAGTGAGAAGTAAATTGCAATAGTCCATAGTAGAGTTGAGGTCTAGCCTAATGGTTAGTGCAGCAGGCTTTGATCCTGGCAAACCTGGGTTTGTATTCCAACCAAAGCTGCTTGTGATCTTGGGCAAGTCATAAGTACAGTGAAACCTCGGTTTTCGTTGACTTCGGATTTCGTCCCTTTCGGTTTTCGTCAAATTTATTAGCGAAACATTTGTCTCGGTTTTCGTTGGTTGCTTCGGATTTCATCATCGTGCCCATGCTGCTAATTTTGCGTTCTTCTGCGGCGTTGTTTCTCGTTGTGTGATCACTGCCTGCTCTTAGACAACAGATTGCAAATAAGAATTTTGTCGTTTGTCCCATGTAAAAGAAAAAATTTCTTATTGCCTCGGTTTTCGTCGGTTTCAGTTTTCGCCTATTATTTTTGGATGGATTATCAACGAAAACCGAGGTTTCACTGTACATAAGTACATAAGTGTTGCCATACTGGGACAGACCAAAGGTCCATCAAGCCCAGCATCCTGTTTCCAACAGTGGCCAATCCAGGTCACAAATAACCGGCAAGATCCCAAAAATATACAAAACATTTTATACTGCTTATCCCAGAAATAGTGGATTTTCCCCAAGTCCATTTAATAACGGTCTATGGACTTGTCCTTTAGGAAGCCATCCAAACCTTCTTTAAACTCCGCTAAGCTAACCGCCTTTACCACATTCTCTGGCAACGAATTCCAGAGTTTAATTACACGTTGAGTGAAGAAACATTTTCTCAGATTTGTTTTAAATTTACTACATTGTAGCTTCATCGCATGCCCCCTAGTCCTAGTATTTTTTGGAAAGCGTGAACAGATGCTTCACATCTACCCGTTCAACTCCACTCATTATTTTATAGACCTCTATCATATCTCCCCTCAGCCGTCTTTTTTCCAAGCTGAAGAGCCCTGATCTTTCTATTGCCCCAGGTACAAAAACTTTGATTGTGAGAAAGTACCTGCGTATAATGTGTACGGCGCTGCACACATCTAGTAGCGCTACAGAAATAATTAAAAGTAAGAGTTCTAATTTCTCTAGAAGAGCTGGAACTCCCGAGTCTCAGAGATGCAACAGTGGTGAATTCAGGATTAGCTAAATTGGCACCTTACGTCTTGGGCTTCTATTCTTAGCTGTTTACAAATTACACACCTGGATGTTTGCTTTCCAGATAATTAGGTGTTCCTTGAGGGTGTAAAACATTGGTATTTATCAGCGCCTTCATTCAAGAGGTTGTTATTTGTTTTGCAGATTTTCAGGGGAATCCGGTCCATTTTGAGCCACTTTAGACTCATCAATGCACATAAGGCACAAAAGAAATGAGTGGATGCAACAAAATAAGCTGGGGAGGGGTGAGAGGATACTAGGGGAAGTGTGTTTATGTGTGTGTGTGTGGGGGGGGGGTTACTGTTTATACACAATAAACACTTCGGGGTCAATATTCAAAGCAATAAAGCAATTTAACCAGACTGAAATGGCTCCTGGCCAGTTAAATCATTTGTTAGGGGCTTAACCAGTCATTTTGAGCACCTGCTGGCTGAATATCGACCCGCTATTTCAACATTTTTTTTGGATCTGTTAAATTCTAAAATTTGAAGCCCTGCATATTTTATGGAGCTACGAGGCAAATTTTAACTAAGCAAAGTCCCCCAGTGACGCAGCTCCCTTAAGGAACCAACCCAGATTTTGAGTTCTTCTGGTCCTATTCTAAGAAGCGGAAGACTGCTGCTACTACTACTTATCACTTCTATAGCGCTACAAGGCATACGCAGCGCTGTACACCATACACGAAAAGATAGTCCCTGCTCAAAGAGCTCACAATCTAAATAGGACAGGCAAACAGACAGAACAACTAAGAGGTAAGGGAATTAAAGAGGTGGGGACAAAAGGGTACAGGGCAAGTGAGTAGTGGTTAGGAGTCAAAAGCATCGTTAAAAAGGTGGGCTTTTAGCCTGGATTTGAAAACGGCCAAAGACGGGGCTAGACGTACAGGCTCGGGAAGTCTATTCCAGGCGTGAGGTGCAGCGAGATAAAAGGAACGGAGTCTGGAATTAGCAGTAAAGGAGAAGGGGACGGACGAGAGATTTATCCACAGAACGGAGTACCCGAGGGGGGGCATAGGGAGAGACAAGAGTAGAGAGGTACTGGGGAGCGGCAGAGTGAACACACTTATAGGTCAGTAAGAGAAGTTTGAATTGGATGCGGAAACGGATAGGGAGCCAGTGAAGTGACTTGAGGAGAGGGCTAATGTGAGCAGAGCGACTCTGGCGGAAAATGAGTAGTGACTCTGAGGTCAGTTTTTAAATGCTTTACCTGGTTATATCTCCAAAGGTGAAAACTGCCCCCCCCCCCTTCTCCTTAGCCACTGAGTTTCACAAGGCAGTAAGCCACAAAAACGGAGGTAAGTGGAAATTGGGGTAGAGAATTATGTGCCAAATCCTTATGATACTTTCTCACTGGCACTCTGCCCATAGGGGAAGCAGGAGTAAAGCCCACAGATGCCTTCGTGCCCAAACTCCAGCTATTAAAAACTGCCCCCCTCAATGTACAGAGCTTTGTAAGAGTGTTTCTGGGGTTAACAATGATCTCTGGTGTCTCGGGACAGCTTGGCACCATTCCCTTCTGTACAATCATTATTTACTTATGAGTAAATGATAAGAATGTATTTTCCAGAGTGCCCTGGGCTCTTTGTCTGCCTTCCCCTTGCCCATGATCTATATCAGTGCTCCAGCCCCGACTAATGACTTCCTCTCTGCACAGATTTCTCATTGGGGTGGCGGAGTCAATGTGCCACTCTGAGGCCCTTTGCCAGCAGCATATCCGCTTTAGACATGCTGGAATAGGGCCCAGACCCTGGAGAGTGGAAACTACATAACATAAACCCTTTCCCAAATATGGCCAAGGAGCCATGTGCCTTGGGTGATAATCCAGCCTTCCTACACTCGCTAATCCTCTGCTGGGGAGGGAGGCTGGAGATGTGAAGACAAAGGAAAGAGGGCTAAGAGCATGGGGGAGGGAAGGGGAGAGAGGGAGATTGTGACAGAAAGATAGAGAGACAGACAGACAGACAAAGAAAGAACAGGACATTGATAGTGCAAGAGATAGACGTGGGAACAATAGAAGGGTCAGAAGGAGACAAAGTCAGAGGGATACAGATAAACAGACCAGAAGATAGATAGAGGTAGTGATAGAGTCCCACAGAGAATGAGAGAGAGATAGCTAAGATAGCTTAGCGGGGTTTAAAAAAGGTCTTGACGGCTTCCTAAAGGAGAAGTCCACAGACCATTATTAGATTGACTTGGGGAAAATCCACTGCTTATTTCTGGGATAAGCAGCATAAAAGGTATTGAACTTTTTTCGGGATCTTGCCAGGTATTTGTGACCTGGATTGGCCACTGTTGGAAACAGGATGCTGGGCTTGATGGACCTTTGGTCTGTCCCAGTCTGGCAATACTTATGTACTTATCTGTTTATGCACACAGCTTCCAGCAGGATGAAGGGGAGGCAAATTTTCTCTCCTTACATTGGCAGAAGTGTCCCCCTGGACACAGGAAGCTGAGTTTGTGACCAGTTACTGCTTCTGCTGTTGCTCTGTCTCTTACCGTTTCTGGGACTCTTGCATGCGATAAGCAGTGTCCAAAATGGCCAGAGATCATATGAGTCACCCTTGGCATCTCCTGTCTGCAAGTGGCTTTTATTCAGAAAACAGCAAGCAGGCAGGTGAAAAGGTATGCTCATGCCCAATTTAATTGAATAATGAGCCAATTAGCAGCAATAATTGGGCCCTAAAAATCAATTTTTGGTGCTAATTGGCATTAATTAAAATGTACTCACTGATCCCAAAAGGGGGCGTGGCTATGGGAGGGTCCATGGGCGGATCGGGGGTGTTCCCACAATCTATAGAATAAAGGGAATCCATCCCTCATTTAGGCATAGGAATTTAAGCAAAGGGTTTCATTGGTGTACATGGTTGCGCATAAAAGTAGTCGCTGTTACTGGCACTGAATGCTACTCTATAAATTGCGCATAACTTTGATCTCTAGTTACAGAATAGCACTGGTGCTATTTTTTTCAATGCTGATTTTTTTAGCTGCCTTTAAGACATAAGACATAAGCATTGCCACACTGGGACAGACCAAAGGTCCATCTAGCCCAGCTCCCTGTCTCCGACAGCGGCCAATCCAGGTCACAATCACCTGACAAGATCCACGGAGCAAAGCATTTTGTACTGCTTGTCCCAGGAATAGTGGATTTTCCCCTACGTCCATTTAATAACATTCTATGGCCTTTTCCTTCAGGAAGCCGTCCAAACCTTTCTTAAACTCTGCTAAGCTAACCGTCTTAACCACATTCTCCGGCAACAAATTCCAGAGTCGAATTATGCGCTGAGTAAAGAGAAATTTTCTCTTATTTGTTTTAAATTTACTGCACTCCAGCTTCATCGCATGGCCCCTTGTCCTAGTATTTTTGGAAAGCGTAAACAGACGCTCCACATCTATCTTTTCCACTCCACTCCACTCATTATTTTATAGACCTCTATCATATCACCCCTCAGCCGCCTTTTCTCCAAGCCCCAGCTGCTTTAGCCTTTCCTCATAGGAAAGTCGTCCCATCCCTGTAATCATCTTTGTCGTCCTTCTCTGCACCTTTTCTAATTCCACTATATCTTTTTGAGGTGCGGCGACCAGAATTGAACACAATACTCAAAGTGGTTTAGAGGAAAGCAACTGAAATGGTGACATAGAGGCCCGAAGACTTGAATACTTAAACCCTGGAGGAGAGGAGGGACAGGGGATGTATGATGCAGAGACATTTACATTCTTGAAAGATTTTTTTATGAACATGACGAGGGTCAGTGGAGCGATGATACAGACATGTACTTCTTGAAAGATTTCTATGACCAAATGAACCTTTTCCAAAAATGGTGAAGCTGTAGAACCAGAGGACATGAAATAAAGATGCAGGGGGAGGGGGGGAGGGGGAAGACGGAAAAGCAACATCAGGAAATCCGTTTCTCATGGTGGGGGTGGTAGACAGCTGGAACGCTCTTCCACGGAAAGCGGTGGGGATACAACAGTGAAGGAATTCAGAACGGTGTGGGATAAGCACAGAGGATCTGCTGAAGTGGACTCTGGTCCTCAGAAGCTCAGGCCTCAATGTATTGGTTGGTCTGTATGGTGCCACCTGCCTCTGTCAAATCTGTTACTCCAGACTCACTGAGCCCTCCTCCCTATTAAAATTTCTATAAGCCAAGAGGATAGAATAAAAATATTTATTTATTTATTTATTTGCTGCATTTGTATCCCACATTTTCCCACCTATTTGCAGGCTCAATGTGGCTTACATTATAGAGCAATGGCATCACCATTAACAGAGTAAGAGGTTCAGCATATTGTTACAATTAATGTACAAGAATAACAGGTCGGTAGGGTAAATAAAATGATAATACATCACATACAAGTGAGAGTAGGAAAAAATGTAATCTATATATATAAAACTCACCCTCAACGTTCTATTGGCTTCTGACGTCACTGAAGCCAAGGTTCGTATGATCGAAGCTCTGAAGCCTCGAAAATCACAGTGTCTGGGCCCCGCCCTCGCGTCAAACGTTATGACGTTGAGGGTGGAGGCGGAGCAATTCACCGCCCTCGCGTCAAACGTTATGACGTTGAGGGCGGAGGCGGAGCAATTCACCAACATCGACGACGGTGGGGGGGGGGGGGGCACAGGAAAGCCTTGCTAGCGCCCGTTTCATTGGCTCCAGAAACGGGCCTTTTTTTACTAGTGTTCAATAATGATAATATGATAAAATAATCAATTCCGAAGGGATCAATATTGGTTGGTTCTGGTATAGATTAGGAAACAAGTCATTAAGGAGGATTCTTTTTGTAAGTCTCTTTGAACAGGTTCGTCTTCAGTAACTTCCGGAAGGTTGTCAAGTTGTGTGTAGTTTTTATGGTATTCGGTAGTTTGTTCCGTAATTGTGTGCAGAGGTAGGCGAAGCTAGATGCGTGTCTTGATTTGTATTTAACACCTCTGCAATTGGGGTAGTGGAGGTTTAGGAAAGTACGTGATGAACTTTTGGTATTTCGTGTTGGTAGGTCAATTACGTATGACACATATGATGGGGCCTCTCCTTGAATGACTTTATGAGTTAAGGTGCAGATTTTGAATGCAATTCGATCTTTTAATGGGAGCCAATGTAATTTTTCTCTAAGAGGTTTGGCGCTTTCATATTTCGTCTTTCCGAAATATGAGTCTGGCTGCGGTGTTCTGGGCAGTTTCTTAGTGGTTTGCACTTTGAATCCTGCGTAAATGGAATTGCAGTAATCCAGATGGCTCAGTACCAATGATTGCACCAGCTTGTGGAATATCTCCCTTGGGAACAAAAAGGTTTCACTCTTTTAAGCTTCCACATTGCATAAAACATTTTCTTTGTAACATTTTTCACATGGCAACCAAGGGTAAGGGTATTATAAAGTGTTTTAATTCAAAACAAAATATAAATGACTCATTCCAATAAAAAATTATATATAAAGGAGAGAGAGAGCATGGGGGGGGGGAGGGGGTAACCCGCACAGAGCAGCAGGTACAATCCTGGCCACCTTTCTGGGCAGATTGAATGGACCATTGGGGTTTCTATCAGCCATCATTTACTATGTTACGATCTAGTGAACTAGTCAGATTCTGGGGGTTAATATTATCTGCTGACAAAAGCTATTTTGCTATTCTATTAAAAAGATATTCCACCAGATTTTTTTTTGCATAGGATTGGCCGACTTGTTTAATTTTCTTATTTCTCTTTATGAACCCCTGTGAGGTCAACATGCTCCTTGGCTGGAACTGTGTTTTCTCCTCATCTCCCTAATGCAATTTTTCTGGGGTTAATGATTGTCTCTGATGTCTCAGGGCTGTTCAGCACCGTTCTCTCGTACAGAATAATTATTCAAATTATTAAACGTAGGAATGCATTTTCCAGTGTGCCCTGAGCTCTTCCCCAAGTCCTCGATCTGTATCTGTGCTCCAGTCCCGGGTTTAATTGCTTCCTAGGGACGGTTTTCTCCAGAGGGTGGCTGAGTCAATGTGACAGTTTGAGGCCCCTTGCCACTGGCACATCCGCTGTAGAGATGTTGGAATGAGGCCCAGTCCCAGGAGAATGGAAATTTCACACCATAAGACTCTCACCAGATCAGACAAGGAGACTGTAACTTCTGGTAATAATCTCCGCCTGGGTACCCTGACTGGGAAGGGAGGCTGGAGAAGTGAGGACAGACTCAGAGGGACAGTTGAATACTCTTGTTGTCCCAGTCTTGAAGGTTCAGTGTTGCTTTTTTTGTTTGCATACCTTCTATGTATGCTTTATACCCTCTCTGTTTGTTTTATATGCTTTTTCTTTCACATCTTTGGGGGGGGGGGCGGGAGGGGGTCCATGGCCACTGAGGGAGTAAGGGGGGGGGGGTCATTCCTTTAGTCCTCCAGTTGTCATTTAGGGCACCTTTTTGTGACTTAGTTGTGAATAAATTAGGGCTTGGATAATCTTCAATAATTATCAACGATAAAGTATATATCTGACATCCACATTTATTTTATTTATTTGTGGCATTGATACCCCGCTCTTTCCTGCTCGATAGCAGGTTCAGTGCGGCTTACAAAGTACGATACAAAGTATCACAGAGATGACATAATTACATAGAGTAGGACATTAGTAAGAGATATGGGGAAAGGATTGGAGGTGGGTAATACTAGTGGGGTGGAATTAGGTTTAAGAGTTAGGATGATAATATAATAATTGTGAGTGATGCGCAGTTTTAAATGAGGGAAAACGCCTCAATTACCAAGGAGAACTCCTATGTTTGACAGCCAACTTAAGGGAGCCACCTCGGAATCATCACGGGCTAAAAAACCTCTTAAATTATCATTTCACACTTGAGCTTGATAATTAAATCTTAGAGGCATTAAGTTGCACTTATCTTAGGACAGCTGCAGCCGTAGGAGCCGACTCTGTGGGTGCTTGAGCACCCCCAATATTGATAACATTCCTTGTATGTGTCCAGGGAGGGGTTATTTCCACTGGGGTTAGCACCCCCAATAATGTAAAAAAGGTGGCTCCTACAGCTGCAGCATTTAATGAATACCACGGACCCTGAGGCAGAAGTCGGGCCGTGGACGGTGGATACGACTTGACAGCTGTCCTAAGATAAGTGCAACTTAATGCCTCTAAGATTTAATTATCAAGCTCAAGTGTGAAATGATAATTTAAGAGGTTTTTTTAGCCCGTGATGATTCCGAGGTGGCTCCCTTAAGTTGGCTGTCAAACATAGGAGTTCTCCTTGGTAATTGAGACGTTTTCCTCATTTAAAACTGCGCATCACTCACAATTATTGTTATTTGGATGTTAGTTGTAATTGAAACAGGTCTAGCTCTGGCCTTTTTTGCAATTGTTCCATTACGGCAGAAAAACATCCATATTTTGGGAACACCCTGACCTCACCCCGCCAACACACCCCCTTGTGATCTGGATGCATTGCAGACGAACTGCGTAGAAACATTTCTTTAGAATGGGTTTCAAAAATAGCAATTTTGACGTTTTGGACAAACCCCCCCCCCCCCCCCCCCCCCCCCGTCCATCTGCCACTTTGTGCCATTTTTGGGATGTTTTTCTGTTTCGAAAACGAGCCCCTGTGTCGGGATGTCCTTGTGCGTATGATGTGGCGTAGAATGCATGTGTGTCTGTGAAGAAGAATGAATGCGCTTTATATAAGGACCTACATGCATATCGTCCTATTCCTATGTATCGTCTTTTGTCCATGTTGGCAACAGTTCTCCATGGCAGGGCTGTGAAGTCTCATGGTGAAGTCACAGAGCCCTCAGTGACATCACCAGCATCAATGCCATAGAACCTTGCAGGGTTCTGTGCTTCCTGTTAGAGGGGGGAGTGGGGAGTGAGGGGTGGATGCTGCTGTTCTTCAGGGTCAGAGGAGATCATGGGCCCCACCAGATTTGAGCTCCGCCTGAGAATCTTCCTCCTGGTTTCCATGTTCCTGGCGGTGTCTGGCAGTGTTCTTCCACCAAAGGTGGGAATGGGGCCACTGCAGGGGGTCAGGATTCGGAGGCAGGAGGGAATGAGGTCCACTGCTACAACGTTGACCGGCCAAGCAGGTAAGAGACCAAGGGATGATGTCACAGGGGTAGGGCGGTGAAGGGGATACTGGCCATTTTGCATTTGTGCGTGAGTTTGTGTATGTGTGTCTGTGTGGTTTGTGTAGGTTGTCTTATGTTTTAACCCAAGATGTTGTTAAACATGAGTTTGAGAGGTCGCTCCTTGATTTAGTTGATAATTTTTGCACTGAAGGCGAGGACTGATGTGTGGCCTCAGTGGCTCACAAGCCTCTCATGCATCATTCTTGTGCTGATTCAATAATGAGGATCAGTCTGCTGAGAAGCCAGTGTGCTGCAGGGCTGACAGCGCTACGAGGGTCCCCTCAAACTCCTGTACAATGAAAATGACTGGACCGATTCCGAATGCAGTGAAAGAGAAGCAGGGATGCCCTGCCGGTGGTCATCCTTGAATCCAGATATTCAGTGCTACCCACTATCCAGATACTGGTACTGAATATATCTGGATTTATTTCAGCCAGGTGGCTGGTGTTAAAAAAAAATTCTGAACCATCTCTATGTGTCTGTCTGTCTATCGATCTGTCCATTCAGACATACCAGCAAAATGAACATGAATTTCGTTCATTAAGGTGCAGGAAATTTTGGAAAAATGATTGAATCCATGAATCATTCACTTTTCACCTCAGAGAAGAAGAGAAACTCGCAGATCCAGTGGGGTGAAGTGGGGGCTCGTTCTGTGCCTATGGAAAATCTTAAATGAATAAGGACACAGTCCCCAAAACAATCGTATTTTGACTTGGATAGTCCTGCTAACATGTGAAGAAAACATTAAGAAATTAAAAATAAAACATGCTTAAGTAGGCTTGGCATGATGGATGAGGTGGGCTTGGGGGACAGAGAGGGACCTGGAGCCATATCGGTCCTGGATCAAAACAGCCTCTCTATAGGCCATAATACCATACTACTACTACTACTTATCATTTCTATAGCGTTACCTCCCTGCAAGAAACAGATCAATTTCTTCAGGAACTTATCTTAACCTACACCTTCCCAATTGTAGAGGAATTAAGTACAAGACCTACTACGCATCCAGTTTCTCCTTTTTGGGCAGCCAGCTTTGGAACGCTCTACCCAGACCAATCCGATTAATAAACGACTTCTTGCCCTTTAGAAAAATGCTGAAAGCTCATCTCTTTAAGCAAGCCTACCCAAATGCCCCAACCTAATCTCGCCAACTTCCACCCCCAATTCTGTTCTGACTTAAATACCAACCTCCCATCCTTCTCTTTCCATCTCTCCTTAATTTTATCCCTCCTTACCCTTTCTCCCAAATTACACTATCCCATCCTGTCTACCCTCTTTTAGCCTAGTCATATATTATCTAGCTCAACTTATCATACACTACTAAGCCCAACTTTACATTGTTTTACTACTGTTTTATTAAAATTCTATTAACTTTGTATTTCAAATTACTATATAAGCCGCATTGAGCCTGCATTATGTGGGAAAGCGCGGGGTACAAATGTAATAATAATAATAATAGACGTACCCAGCACTGTACACTTGAACGTGAAGCGACAGTCCCTGCTTGACGGAGCTTACAATCTAATCAAGACAGACAAACAGGACAAATAAAGGATGAGGGAATTACTTAAGGGGACTGGATGGACCGTACAGGTCTTTGATCTGCCGTCATAATGACAAAACAGGCATGGGTACTGAACAAGTGAATAGGGGTTAGAAGTTAAAAGCAGTGCATCTCAACCCAGTCTTCGGGGCAGACCTAGCCAGTCAGGTTTCTAGGATACCCACAATGAATATGCATGAGATAGATTTGCATGCACTGCCTCCTTGGTATGCATATCTGACTCATGTATATTCATTGCAGATAGCCTGAAAAGGCTGTGCCCTGAGGACTGGGATAAGAACCACTGCATTAGATCATTGTAAGGAATTATCCAAGGACGTTATGGCACTCACCTTTTTGAAGGGATGTCCATATCTATGAAGTCTGGCCCATAGGATCCAACTCAATAATTGAGCAAGCTCCTTCATCATGTCTAGGGAGAGGTCATTTTCTATTTAATTTAATTTAGTCTAATCCAAAATTTTATATTTCACTTAACCTTTATAGTTCTAAGCAGATCGGAAAATAAGTCAGTTACCCAACATCTCAACTTACACCAGATACAATCTCCCATACATGCTAGTACCTCATCATTCCTAAACCATCTAACTGAATTAGGATGGATTCTCCCAAATAACCATGTTTTTCAATGCTTTCCGACAGTCTTTAGAAGTCAATAAATGTTGTATATCCGATAGTAATCTTGATCCTGAGTTGGTTTGATGCCGGGTATCATGTCTTTTTCAGTTGTAGCTCAAGGTGGGTTACATTCAGGGGGTATTTTTTGGTACCTATGATAGTGGTACAAATCTTTCACGCATATTCATTAGGGATATTCTAAAAAAATTGACTTTCAGCAGCCCTTGAGGACCGGGGAGCGAAGACCAAGGGACTATGACCTGGATTGATGTCAACTATCCTTTTCCTAGACAGAAAGGGTCATTTTTCAAAAGGTTTGTCAGGCTTAACCTATATAATTTGGGGAGTTACATGGGTCAAACTAATTAACTTGGAATTTACTGCTCAACGTTGAAAATGTATTTCACAACAAATGCAAAATCTAGGTGAGGGAAGCAGGAAAGTTGGCCTGGTTGGTAGAACAATTGTTTTGATTTTCACACTGTTAGATTGATTGTACAAAGCTTGTTATTATCCAACTTGGATTACTGCAATGTTATTTATACTGGCTGTCCGTAAAGGTCTTTTGAAGAAGATTCAGACAATTCTGAATTTGGCCTCACATTCGATTTTTTTTTCAGCTCATAAATATGACAGTTTCTCCTCTGTTGACGGAGCTCCACTGGTTACCGGTGGGGGCCAAAATCCAATTTAAAGTCTGCGTATAGTACGTAAAATTCTTTATGGACAGTCTCCTGAAGATGCGCTTTTTTGCAGGGGCGTAGCCAGACACCCAATTTTGGGTGGGCCTGGGCCCAAGATAAGTGGGTAGAAGAACCCCGCCCCATCCCACAGGTGATTTGGTCTCTCCTTCTCTCGCCTGCATGCCATATGGTCTCTCAAACATCCCCCCTCTCCTGCATACCTTTTAACTAGCAGATTTTCACCAGCAGCGAGTAGCAACTAATACAGATGGTTCGTGTTGGCCCCACAGCCTTCCCACTGATGCAACTTCCTGTTTCCGCATAGGTGGGAAAATGTCACAGAGAAGACTGTGGGGCCGGTGTGAGCAGTATGCATCAGTCGCTACTCGCTGCAGGCAAAGATCTGCTATTTACAAGGTATGCAGGAGGGCCAGTTGTTGGGAGTTTTCGGCCTGTGGGGCTTGGCGATCCCTGCCAGCCACATCATAGGTGTGGTGCTATTGGGTGGGCCTGCCTGAGCCCATAGTGGGTGGGCCTGGGCCCACCCTTGGCTACGCCACTGCTTTGTAGGGTACAAAAGTCTACTAAAGATTTTCAAGATATCTTTTTACTTCATTATCCTAGATTGTAAGCTCTTTTGAGCAGGGACTGTCTTTCTCTTCATGTTTGACTGTACAGCGCTGCGTAAGTCTGGTAGCGCTTTAGAAATGTTGAGTAGTAGTAGTAGTAGTAGTCCTGCCAAACTGAAAAGTAAAACCATTTATTCGGCAAGCCTTATGTTTCTAGCTTCACAAATATGGAATTCCTTTCCTGTACAATTAAGAAAAATGCAAAATTTTGCGATCTTTCGAAAAAGCTCTGAAAACTGTTCTTTTAAGAAGTTTTATGTTAGACCATGCTGCTCTTTTGAAATGCAATTATTTAACTATTTGTGAACTTGCAGGATTTGCCTGCTTCTTCTGTTACGATCCGCAAGGAATATAGAAAGTACAGTAAAGCGTGTTCAGTCCCTGGTGTGCATGGTTCACGTATGTGTATGAGAGAGAGAAGGAGAGTGATATTTGGGGAGAGAGGTAGACAGAGGTGCACTAAAGTCTCTTTCTTTTACTCTCTCTGGTCAGGGGATGAGCAGATAGTGGATACCTTCCAGGCCGTGTCCACAGGAGAGCGCATGGAAGTCTTCAACATGGCCCAAAGCCAGGAGTCTCGGATGGCCAACGCGGCGGTGAGGGAGCATCTCTTCGACATGGCCCTTTGTTTCAACCTGGGCACTCTGCTGCTTTTTTTATGCGGGAGCTTGTCCTTGATCTGATTGGCTGGTTCCTGGAAGAGGACTTGGACGCTTATATCCCCTTCTTGATCGCCTACTGAGGGAGGGGGGGTGGGGTGGAACAGAGGAAGGGCCACCAGTACAGGCCATGGATGGTGGGTCATTGTAGAATGAATAAACCCAAAAGTGACCCAGTGGGTGAAGAGTTATTTCCATTTATCATGGCACCCCCCCCCCCAGGCCCAGCTGACCTGAGTTGTCACATGACCTGGGTCCTCTGTTCACTCTGCAGCCTCCCCATCCCCTCCAGAGATGGAGCACTGCTTCTCCTTCAGCCACAGAGAGAAACAAATCAATTTCTGTACCTTTTAGAGAAATCTATTGTTAATGTCTCTCTGGAGAAGTCTTTGGCATTTTAGAGCAGTTTACATTTTACGGGACGTCTGGTGTTGGCATTCAAAGGTTCTGAGAACAAAGAGCAGTCTGTGATTTTGTCTTTCGGTGTTGCAGTTCCATGTTTCTAATAGAAATTTATAAGGATGTCCTGAATATGCTGAATAATGGATCTTGCTAAGGGGTTTCTTCATAGCCCCAGTGCCCCCCCTAGAGGCAGGGAGGCAGACAAGGTGACACAGACGCTACCACAACACTCTTCACCTCACCAGCACACCAGGCGTAGCAAACAGAACCAGAGTGAAGTGATTAGATTTCCTCAGCTATAAAGGAAGAGATTCTCTACTCAAAATGTAGTGAAATTGTGGTACATTTTGCGAGTAGAAGTCGTCATGGCTACACCACTGAATGCATTTAGAACAAAGTCATCCGGATGGCCCCACAGCTGGTCAGGTTTTTCAGGTAGCCACAGTGAAGGTGCATAAGATTTAGTTTGCATATAGGCAAATTGATGTCATGCATGTTCAGTTTGGATACCCAGGGGAGGGTAAGGTCACTAGGTCAGGTTTGGAGCATAAATTCAGCAGTTCTGAGCCAATAGTCAACTTTGAGTTTTTGGAAGGAATATTTTTCATGGCTGTAGAATTAGCTTCAGGTGCAGAGGGGGAGTTTTTTGGATTTTTTTCCCCCAGTGTTTCCTGGATCACCCTGCCTGTTGGGCCGTTGAAAGTTCGGATTCTTGCTGTCTGGTCTCCCTTCTGCCTAACATGTTAGGTGACCTTGGGGGGGCGGGGAATCTCCATAGCCTGACCGACTCCTCAGACATCACAAATAACTATATGAAATAAACAACAGCAGAAAGAGAAACAAAAATCAAATGTTATTTCTTAACGTAACCTCAAATACTACACACACTGATGCCTGCCCCTCTTGCAATGCTCTGATTGGCTGTGCAGGAAACAGTGATGTAGCCATGAGGAGTGGGCTGGGCTCAGACCCCCCTTCAAGCTTGCAGCACCCCCTTAAACGGCTGATGGGTTTGCCGAAGCCCTACCAGCCAAAGAAATGCAGTGCCTGAGCCGTTCCGAGACCCCCTCGCGCTGCTTCTGTAATGCAGAAGTCTGTGGCGTGCCTCCTGCCACCAACGCAAGGACTTTTCACGAATGCTCAGTTTGCACAAGAACTGAGCATGCTCAGGGAGTCCTGGAGTTAGCAGCTGGACACAGGCTGCAAATTTCTGCATTATAGAAGCAGCGCAAGGAGGCTTGGAGCGGCTCGGGCATTGCATTTCTTTGGCTGGCAGGTCTTCAGCATCCCTGCAGCAAAGGTATGTTTTACGCATGGGGGGGAAGGAGAGGAGGAATGTGTTGCTCCCCCTGAATTGGAGGGCTGGCTATGCCTCTGGACTAGGAAGGCTAACAGTTGCATAGTTTTACTAAGAAAATCACCCATAATCTTAACAATAATGCTTACTATTTGTGTAACACAGGGCTTCTCAGCTAGGTTTTCAGGATACTCACAGTGAATTTATAGGAGATACATTTGCATGAACTACCTCCACTGCATGCAAATCTATCATGCATATTCATTGTGGATGCCTTACAGCCAGAATGGCTCTTGGTGCCCAGTCCTGCCCCATGGCATCGGTGGATTGCTCTTTCCCGTTTCCTGGCTACAGGCCCACAGGTCATGCCTAGGGGTAAAACCAGACCTGGTGCAGCCCATTCCCGCTGACAAGGGACTGGCCTTCCACGCTTGCAGCGTCTCTGAATGGGACCACTGGCACTGCAGTGTGCTTCTTCTTCAGCCTGATGTTTCTATGAGGTCACCAGCAGGCCCCAAATCCAGGCTCAGCTGGCCCTGGTTTTGCCCGTGTTGCATCAGTGGACTTGAAACTCCAGTTTCTCCCAGAAAAGTAGGAACAGCAAGTCCACGGATGTAACAGGGAGGGAAAACCAGGACTAATTCAGCCTGTTCCTACTGACATGGAGCCAACTGGTAAACTTAACGTTTAGCAATAAATTACATTTTCAGAGACACATTGTACTGCTGTGCTTTCCAACCTGGGCCTCAAGCCTCACCCAATATGCCTCTTGTTTTGTTTACGATGTCCACAATGAAAATCAAGGAGCTATAATTTTCATATATTGCTTTGGCACAAAACCAGGTCAATTTGCTTATTTTGAACCACCCTAGAATCCCAGTCTGCTTGAGGTGGAGGAGGGAGAAGAGCTGTTGAAAGGTACTGCTTTAAGAGATGCTCCGTTCCTCAGGAGAAGTCAATAACTGTGGCACTGAGTAAAGTCTCTCCATTCCTCTGTTGATGAACCAGGCTCTCAGACCATTTGGATGTGTATTGTCCCTGAGGAATACTCAGTGTGGATAACATGGAAAATCAGATTGGGGCTGTGACCCACAAGGGTTGGAGCTGGTCACCCATCCCAACCTTAGCACCCCGTCAGCTCTTAACATTTAAAGATAGTTTACTTTGAATTCAGAGCT